>NC_143583.1:133741134-134341134 GCF_048544385.1 Mastigoproctus giganteus
CACAGTGGAACATAGCAGTATTAGCGCGGAAGTATAGTACCACGAGGTGTTTAAATTAAACGTGGTTTGATCCCATGTGACCATTGAATAGAATAGATAAAAGTCAGCACTGGTCCGAGATTGAACAGAAAGCTGGTTTTCCCAGACCATGGAACAGTCATCATTATTATTTGAAATCCTTGAAATTGGGATCTCGCTGAAAAAATTCGGGGCAGTCCCGATTTCAAAGATTCTTCCGAAATTTCATTGTTTGCTGAAATAGTGACATAGTGAGATAGTGTTCAGTGTCAAGAGTCGCCGGGGGTCTCCCCCAACTCTGCTTAGTAACTCTGTGATGCATACAGTTCATTGTAAAGGCCAGAATGTGCATGTGTGAGTTTAGGGTTTATGAAGTGTGGTATTATGTTGTGTTGTTCTTCTGATCGTTTAGCAGCGGGGCCCCTTTTGGGAACCTACGTTTTCGTCATTCGCCACGTGAAAATAGGCCAGGAGGTACAGAAGAGGCAATGACACTCTGGCAGTGCTGCCACAGAGTTACCTAAGCTTTCCATGGCGGGTCCTTAAAAATATATATATTATAGTCGATCGAGCATGGTGATACAGTGCAAGAAGGGAGTGAAGCAGGGTAACAAGTCCCGGAAAAGGAGAACAAGGCCTGGAAAAGGGAAGGAAGTCACACAGCAAGGGAGCCTTTGACCACTACTACGCCAAAGGTATAGTAGTGGTCAAAGATAACCTGAATCCTACTCTGTCTAAAGACAGGGTTAGCAAATCCTGATATATCGAAAGTTATCGAAAGTTAATCCAGATATAGCGAAAGTTTTATCGACAGAGTAAAGCCTGTGAAGCATATGGTAGGGGAATTCAGTTGGCTAATTGCAATCTATCGAATTGTATCATTATCATCATTATTATTGCAATAAAGATTTCTTACTTAAAGTCTAGGCATCATCATGGTCCCCAGTATAAGGACGCTGGAGGGTCTTCCGTCTTGCGAACAGATCTTGAGCAATTTGGTGAACGCATGATAGTACTGTTCTTCTGTAATGTGCAGGTATTCATATCCCTGGTAAGCCTTGAATCCTAGCGTAAAATATGCTAACAAGGTCATCATAGAATTGGCAGATGTATAGTAGATGGTTACAGTTTTCAATCTGGCCACAAGAACAATAGAGATTTTCTATTATGCCCATAGAAGTCAATTTATGATTGATGGAACCACGCCCAGTTATCAGATATGTGGCGTAAAGACCTTGGGATGGAGCTTTGAGGGAAACAAGTGAAACGTCGGGAAGAACGTTTTTGGTAATTATACTCTTGTCAGTCTCTGTCCATCTGGCTTGCCAGGTCTGTAGAAGCTTGCTTGCAATTAGTTTCTTCACATTCTTGCTGTTATTGAAGGTGTTGATGGTATACCATCGTCGATCATCATCGACCTGCGAATTTTCAGTGCCCTTGAAACGCCACATACCGACCGACTGCTTATGCAGCACCTGTTTATCATTTTGCTCTGGAAGTCTGTAAACTTCGTCGATCTGTGCGGGGGGGAGGAAATAATAATAAAAAAAAAGGAATTTGAATTTAGTTTTATTTTGAATATTAATAGTAATAATGCTTTATTAAAATTTCCTTATCTGTTCTGTTCCCTTATAACTATATAGACCTCTATTTCTTACACCCCCACGTACACATCTGACTTTGCTTCACAGGAGAATTCCAGATTCAAGGGAACTTCTCAATTGTGTATAATTCCCTTCGGAAAGGCTGAGTGTTCAGGAATAACAAAACTCACTGGTTAATAAACAACAAAGTTTATTTACATATATATATACAACATAATATACAATTGAATTAAAAAACTTGTAATATGCATACAAAGTTAAATCAAGGATACCTTGCATGTATTATTCTTATTCCTATTTCCCTTCACTAGCTAATCTGAGTTGTTGACCATTATATGAAAACACTTGATTCATTCTTCTTGCCCTAACTAACTCCTTGGATACAATTGTGTTTCTTATATTAACAATCAATATGCTACTTTCATCATTATACTCTGTGTTCTCACCATTCTGTTACAATACACTGAAGACCAATCTTAACTTCCTAAAGTCTCTATTTGTTATTAGTCTTTCAGATGAACCAACAATTCTTCATCAATACAAACACTATATTCAATTATCTATCCTTAAAACATTCAAAGATTCTCGTATAATTCAATTATCTATCCTTAAAACATAATCAAAACTTCTCGTATAAACCTTACTACCCTTCTAACACATTATAATCATTTGAACAACAATTTAATCTATTACTCATCCTTCGTTTCCTTTGCATTTTACAATAACCTTTTTTAACATAATAACTCTGTTAGTATACAAGACAACTCAAAGTTACAACCTGACATGACAAACTGATGTAACCTAACCTCAACTGACGAACATTCATGAATGCGACTGCATATAATTTACTTCAGAGATAATTTATCTATCAATTTACTTCTAGTGCTACCCCTTTTTTTTAATTAATCACTATACTGTTTCACTAACAGTCCTTGTTAACTTACAGTACTTACTATATTCTCACCTACTTCTATCTTTTTCCAGGTACCTTTGCTTTCCGGGGCGGTTTCAACCTTCCATTTTTTTTGGCTCTCTGAGGATCTCCTTCATCTGCTTCACCTGAATCTGCTACAGATAATTTTCAGGAACTCTTGTCTGCATGGGACTAGCGTCCATTCTCCACCTCATTCGGGCTACCATCCATTCGCTGCTTCGTTCCTTCTCATCGAGCTACTAATTCCGCATTTTCGCTCCTTCTCTCGAGCTACTAATTTTTCGGCTTCGCTCCTCCCCTCTCCACCTTATTAAAACTTATTCACAAAAAGAAAAACTCACAGGGCATCTCACACTAACTCCTCTACTCCACTTTTTACAGCTCATCCACAAGGAGATAGCTCATAGGGTGCCACCCTCGCTTCTCCGCTCCACCTATTAAGAACTTCTTATTAAATTAAGAAACATTTCACAGCGCTCGTTGCATTCGGGTCACTATCCTTGCCTTTCTTCCGATGTGGATTAGACTATAGCATACGGCCACTGCTCTTGCCTTCCAATGATGGACAGGCTTATTCTCCTTACACTCCATAATTTCTAACACGACAAAAAACTCAACTGTCAACTGTTACCAACTCATATTTTCTACCACGACCAAACACTCAACTGTTTGTCCTAACTCATTTTTCAAAACGCCGACAAGAATCTCAACTTTGTCTCTCCCTAACTCATTTCCATAAACACCCACATAAACTCAACTCGGGGTTCTGTGTGTTTCCTACTCAGTTACTTTTTTTTAACCCATTTCGATAAACACCGACAAAACTCAACTGTGTTCTTGACTATCCCATTTTCAGAAACGCCGACAAGAATCTCAACTTTGTCATCTTTTCCCCCCTTTCGCTCACCTTTTTCATCTGAATTACGTACCGCCCCTATGTTTCAGGCCGGCCCTTGTTCTGAGTCTTAACCAATGTTTCTTATTTTGTCAACTTTCACTCTGTTCTATTTGCCCGTTTTATTTTCTCAAGCTTTCTCCTTATTGCTCGATCTAACTTCTTATTTTAAGAAATTTGTAAAATTTCTCAGGCTGTCTGTACCTTTGAAGTCAGCCGCTTATAGTTATACTTTAGCAGACTAATTTCACACGATCTACAAAACTTGCCATCACCGACAGCCAGACGCCAGTCTTAACTCTAATTCCAGCATTTGTCCCGTATTTACTTCCTGTCTCTTCTCCAGATGTCACCGATCAAAGAAAATGTCCCGACAGTACCATGGCCCACCGCACAATTGTTTTCCAGAGTTAACACCTATTACTAACAGCAGTTGCTACTGGTTTCTATTGTTTTGGTTTGTCACTGTCTGCTGAGAGTCGAAGTGTACCCAGGTTGCTAATAGCCTTTCAGCTTACCGCTCCCCTTGTATAGACGTTGTCTAATTTAATCCCTTGCGAGTGATCTTAGTAATATTCTTGACTTGTAAGGTTTCGCTCCCCCATATTGCTTTATTATAAGTTTTAATTTAAATTAATCTCACTTTTCTATAAAATATTATACTTGTAAGATTTTACATCTTACAGATCGCGGCATATTGCATAAAAGTACTACAGTCTCCTTGAAGGCTTACAAACAAATTTTTATAGTTGTGTCTGACACGTGGTGCTTGGATAGGTAGGACGTGACAAAGGAATGGTTCCCGCATATTAATAGTAGGGAAGTGTGTAAGACTAGTAAACTTAGTTTAATACACAGGCAATTTGCTTTCCGATCTGTTTCTGATTGTGGGACCGTATTAGAAGTTGATCCGATTTACAAGGAAGTGGATAATAATCTTTAACAGACTTCAAGCTGGTCGGGTTCATCCCTTTTAACACTTCTCTTTCTTTATCCCTTTCAAAACTCTCTTTCCACGTAGACTAGTGCATATAATTGTTTAATGGACTCAGAATAACAAGAAAGAGTAGTGATGGTGCCACAGACGAGGTACTTGTTAAAAACTTCGCCCTTCACCTTTTCTGACTAATTAATCTCCAGCAGGTTGATTACATTTTAAATTACCGAAGCTCACGATCGTTGGTTACAAAAGGTTAACTTGTTACGTAATTAAGGTGCAGTGTGTCACCATAAACAGCATTAACCGAGCTAAATAACGCAACAAATTGAAATCCACGGTTTCTTCTCGAAGTGATTAATATTACTGTCAACGTCACCAACTAAAGGAAGGTCCTGAGTCTGTCACTTCACTCTAAAATAAAATTTATCCATTATGTGGATCGGAGTTTATTGCAGATTTATCAAACACTTTCTTTCCCGGTTTTGTTTGGTGGCGACGTTGAAATGGGAAAAAGAGAAATAAAGAGAGAATTCTCATTAATGATCCTGGAACTGTGTTGCCCTTTCCTTTATGGTTTTCAGGTATCTAATTTTTTCGTAGCATTCAAGAACTCAACATCTAAAGATCCTCTTCTCATTATAGTCCCCGACTTCCTAATTATTCTGTTGACTACCATAATTGCTTTTCATTCTCTGGTGTAAAGAACCTGTCATATTGCTTCGCAGACCTTATGTTATGATTTTTAACACCTGACGCAATTAGCAGGCTTAAACAAAATTCCTCCTTTTATCTTCGTTATTCGATGCAATAAAAAATGAGTTCCACATGTCATGCGCCTTTCGTCGTCAGATACGTTTTGTGCAACAAATAGCGAATAAAACCAGTTAGGAAAGGTAATGTTTGCTTAACATTTCAGGCACGTTCTATACTGCTCTCAAGAAATGTTTATCAGAACTTCCCATGTGATGTTCAAGCGATGCGAAACAGTTGGGCAAGGTAGCTTCGAACAAGTCCCAAATTTCATTTAAAACGAAATATAAACTTCTATGAAAATCCTCTGTATTGGCATTCTAATTGTTACATGCGGATGCTCGGATGAAGATGGTAAGGACAATTATCTCAGCATTGGAAACAAGCAATTCTCAACTTCTGCCTGAAGTGGGAAGAAAAACTAGGCCTTTTCTGCATGGCGTGAGAGAGCAGTGATGCCCTCTACTATGCCATTAGCGAGAGAGCGAACAATAACGCACATTTCCAGCCCTTGCCACTTCGTCTACACGCTTCCATCAATATTAAATCATGGCTAGGATTTGCAAGCGCTTAACAACAGTTTTAATAACTAGTTTTTGGTTCGCATCAACACACTTTTGCTTTCCTTTTCTCTTTAACACTTGAAATGATTATATTATAGTGTCAGAAATAATAGAGCCATCTGAGAGAAATTAATATTTTATTCTAAGAAACAATGTTTCTTATCTCTCTCTCGATATGGCTGGATATTCTCCACTTGATGCTATCCATAAGTGAACAGTGCGCCTCTTCTGACAGGCCGCAAAGGCCACAATATCTGTCGAACTTGTGCGAAGGTCATTATGAGATCGGATATAGAACTCTCCTATTGGATTAGCACTTGAATCACGTATTAAAGAGATAACAGCCCACGGATGAAGACGCATCTATTTTGGAAGCACAATTTAAATCAGCATGTTTAAGAAAACCCTCGCGCCTATAAGTTACAGTAGTGAGAAAACCTTCTAATTACGATTAGAGAGTGTTGCAGTAAAGAATATCATAATTCCAATTCTAATTCTAGCATCTGGCAAGAAGGCTAGTTACTAGACTAAGAAATATTTCGGATATAAACTCGGTCTAGCATTTTTTTATAAACGTTGCATTCATATTCAGTGGTTAACTTATTTAATCTTAAAATTTGTTCTGTGATAGGCTTTCTCATTTAGAGTACCCCCTACATCTTCGCTTCATTTTTAAAGAGTTGAAATGTTTACAGTAAGACCTGACTCATCTATGAAAGAAGGATATGTCCGCTCGTTGATTCACAAAAGGAACTATAAAAAATGGTTCGAAAGTCTCATTCATTTGAGTAATTTCTTAAGTAATTTCTTGTCACTCACTGCACCACAGTTGTCAGAGAAGAAGTCCAGATGAGAGTCGAGAAAAGTGGATTTTCAGTGACATGTTGCAGCCTAATAGACGATACTTTTCTAGAAGGTTGTTCACAGTCTCAACATAGTTTCCAGCTCTTCGGTTTCTCAGGAAGTCAGGCACAACACTTTTAAAGGCTTCCCAAGCTGCTTCTCATTACCCTGGAGGACTTGCTCAAAGTTTTCATCCTCAAAGTTCACAAATTTGCGAACCAAGAAAGATTCCTTCTTTAACCTTAGCATCACTCAACAATGGAAATTGTCCTCTCAGGTATTTAAAAGCTTTTCCATCCTGGTTCATCTCCTTAACAAAGTTCTTCAGGAGTCCCAGTTTGGTGTGTAAAGGGGACAGAAGAATTTTTCTTCGATCAACCAAAGGATTGTGCTGGACATTTGTTCCCAGGGGTGCAGATTTTCCCTTATAGGCCACACTTTTCTCTTGTAGTGTGAGGACCTAGCTCGGCTATACCACTCACACAGGAAACAGCAGTTCTTCGTGTATCCCAACTGCATGCCCAGTAGTATTGCAATCACCTTTAAGTCTCCACGGATCTGCCATTGGTGGTCTTTGAACTTCATTGCTTCTGGAATTAATTTCATATTCTCATGTGTCTCTTTCATGTGGACAAAAAAATTATGATATTAGAGTCCCCTGTAAATGATTACATCTACCCATATTTATTTTGTCTGTAAATTGGGTGTGTTCTCTGGTGATTTGCCTGTTTGCTGTACGAAAAAACCGAGTTTCTGGGGGAAAAAACTATTATATTAGGCCACCCGAATAATTAAATTCATATGCTTTCTTGGTTCGCAAATTTGTGAACTTTGAGGATGAAAACTTTGAGCGAGTCCTCCAAGGTAATGAGAACGCAGCTTGGGAAGCCTTTAAAAGTGTTGTGCCTGACTTCCTGAGAAACCGAAGAGCTGGAAACTATGTTGAGACTGTGAACAACCTTCTAGAAAAGTATCGTCTGTTAGGATGCAACATGTCACTGAAAATCCACTTTCTCGACTCTCATCTGGACTTCTCTGACAACTGTGGTGCAGTGAGTGACAAGCAGGGTGAGTGATCCCACCAAGACATTTCAGCAATGGAAAGACGATATCAGGGTAGGTGAAACGCATCTATGCTTGCTGACTACTGTTGGACAGTAACAAGAGATGCCCCGGAAGTGGAATACAAGCGACAGGCGAAAAGAAGGCGCTATCGTGAATAGGCCACATTTTGAGAAAGTACTTTCGGTTCCTGCGCAGTTTTCTTGTGTTCTTATTTTTTACGTTTTAATTAAAAACAACTGTGATTTATGTTGTATCAAGGAAATGTAAATATGAGATTGTTTTAATAGTACTTTTCACTCCGACTACTACTGAAATTACTGTTAACTGCATGAGTTCTATTGTCGATTTGTATATTTTGCTGGACGAAACACCCCAGATTCTCGGGGGAAAACCTTACTATCTACGCCTGAGACCGACTAACTCAGCCTCGGAGTGAAAAATGCCCATTAAAATTCCTCGCGTCATCGACGGGATTCGAACACGGGCATTTTCCATCCGGTGTGCGGAGGACGTTGGCGATACCACTGTGCTACCCGTGCAGACCCTTCATGTGAACAGCATGGCCTAGAGGAATTGAAGGAAGAGCGTTGCAATTGTAGAGCAAAGCAGCTTTTAAACTTAGCTTTGATGAGTCTATGAATAGCCTGCAGTCCTGGGTTGTGCTCCACATTCAAAGCTCTCATCAAACCATTGACATCACAGCTGTCAACAAGGTTGTTTTCACTATTAAAATATGGAATCAAAGCAATCTGCCTGCTCCTGTACACGGACACCTTGACATTTGGTTGCAGAAGGTTCCACTGTTGGAGACTTGATCCCAGAAGCTCTGCTTTATCTTTAGATATATCTAGGTCTCGAATTAGATCACTTAGTTCACCTTGAGTGATTCTGGGTGGCTCAATCGGCAACTCAGATTCTGGCACAAAATCAGGATCCTGTGCTGTTGAAGACCCAGGTTGACCATCATTCCTCACACTGTCCCCATCTTCAACAGACTCCAAAGTGTACTCTTCTTGAGGGTGAGGTGCAGGCAGACCATCCCCATGTGCCACTGGTCGGATAGCTGATGGGACGTTGGGAAATTCCACAGTCCACTTCCTTTTTTTTGAGACGCCATGCTGAAGAGGCGGCACCATGCAGAAATAAGAGTCATTTACATGATTTGAAGGCTCCCTCCAAATCAGTGGGATGGCAAAAGGCATTGAACGTCCTTTGTTATTCAACCATCCACGAAGATTTACAGCACATGTGTTGCAGCAAATATGAGGTGCCCAGGGTTTGTCTTCATCCCCTACCTTACAGCCAAAATAATGGTAGTTGACCCTATTCACAAGTGGAGTAAATTGGCGTTTCTGAGTGGAAAATGTCACATGTCAACAGTGTTAACACATTTACGTGGCATCCTGGCTTTTTACGTAATTTTTGTCCATAAACCTGAAAAAAAAAAGAAAAAAAGAAATGAACATCACTCATAACATCACTTGCAAGGTAAATGATACAAAGAAATACGAAAAAATAGCAAATACAAAAAAAACATGGCGTATCGGTTCCTGTTTCAGTGCTACAATCTATCTATTCTCTAGACTCCAAAATTCCCTAGTATTCACCAATATTCCCTTAAATCATAAGAGGGGCTATATCGGGGAACCGAGAGCTAACTAACAGTTTTAATTGTTATATTCGTTTTTCTCATGCTGAAATTAAGAAGAATTGACCATTTTGAAGCCAGAAACATTTTTGGTGTTGACCAGTGTAATGTATAGTAGAAGTACGTTTAATTCATTCCAGAAATGTGCAAAATTTCTAGCAAAATTCTGCCACTCATTCCTGATTTTATTGTTAAGAATTAGAGAACTTCGATGATAGGACAATATAAAAATGTGACTATTTTTTTTTTCATTTGAACAACTGCGGGATGTTTGAAACGGGAAGTGAGACGTATGGAAACGCAACTGTCACTGTTCCTACACTGTGGAAAGCCTCCCAGGCTGCATGGCTGCAGATCCCTACAGATATCTTCAGCCTTCTAGTGGAGTCAATTCTGCTGTGGCCAATAGCTGCTGCTATCCGTGCGAACGGTGTCCAACGCCAACACGGTATTAGGTAGGTGGTCATAATTCAGTGATCACTGAGTGTATATTTATACAGATGGAGGGTAAAATATGTTTGTAAATAAGAACAAGCCTTTCATTAAGATTTCTGGAGGATGCTGACGATTACTTCAGAGTCTTTAAATGATCCAAATGTCCAGATCTCCTTTCAGCTTCCTATTCATATTGAAGTCAACTTAGTATTAGAGTTAAGCCATGTGATGTGACCCAACATTTATATTGATTTTTGACTCGTAAGCTTGCTCTGGTTCTGTTAATATTAACGTGGAATGTTAATCGGAATTCCATACAGAGATCTCTGCATGCAATTAACCAAACCTTCAGCATAAAAGAGATGATGTCATTGCCTGTACTTGCATATTAATATGAGGAACACGAGGGAGTATATGATGAGAGCCCTGTCAATCAATTCGGCCCTGGAAAGATTGTGCAGGGCTCAAGGGGTAGAATTTTTTTCAGCCTGGTCTGTACTTGTTAACAGGAGAGACTGCTTCTACAGGGATGGGATACACTTAAATAGAAAGGGTGCAAGAATGTTTGCTGATGCTATCGAGGCAATGTTAGGTGGGTCGGAAAACTGCTAGATTGGGGGGATACAAGGACTAATAGATTAACAGTAGCCACTGGCAGAGGTGAAAGTGATTCTTGCACTGCTTCTATTGGAATGAGCCGCAGCCTGGAAAATAAGATGCAGGATATTTCAGAGACTGCTGGGAATCATTGGGGTACAAGTAAACACATGGGTTGTGTTAGGGTAGCTAAGAAAAAGAACAGGTGCATGTATACTTGTGTGTACACCAATGCTAGGAGTTTAGTAAATAAATTTGATGAATTTGAGGTGTTGCTCAAAACATCAAAGGCAGATATTGTGGGGATTTCAGAGACGTGGTGTCACACAGATATAAGAAATGCAGAACTGGAATTTGGGGAGTACAATGTCTACAGAAAGGATAGACAGGATAGGAAGGGAGGAGGGGTTATGCTATTAGTTAAAAAACACATAAAATCCAAGGAAGTGAAGCCAGTCGACATCGCTGGACAGTGCAGTGTCGAGTCAGTTTGGTGTGACATAAGCATTGGGAGATCAAAATTGAGAGTAGGAGTGTGCTATAGGCCTAATGACTCTGATGAGTATAATAAGAAACTGTTCGGAGAAATAGAGTGGGCCAGTAAATCAGAGAGTCTTATAATGGGGGATTTTAATTTCCCAGATATTGACTGGAATTTGGGGGCTGGTCACTCACACAGTAGCAAGGCTTTTGTGGATTTATTGGATGATTGTTTTCTACATCAGCATGTTCGGGAGGCAACTAGAGGGAGTAATACTCTTGATTTGATTATCAGTAGTGATTCTTCATGCATTAAGAATCTGCAGATAAATGAACCACTTGGTGGCAGTGATCACAGTGTGCTGAAGTGGGAGTTACTCAAAGAGGTAACTACCATTAGGGGTAAAGGGAAGGGGTATTGCTTTCGTAAAGGGGACTACAATGGACTGAGTCAGTATTTAAATTCTATACAGTGGGATCAACTGATGATATTGCCAACAGCAAATTCAAAATGGGAAGCATTCAAAGAACTTATCGTGGAAGCTACTAGGCTTTACATACCAACTAAGAAATATTGTTCAAGGTTTAGGCCTAAATGGTTGTCAGATGAACTAATGAGGCATATGGCAGAGAAGAAAAATGCATGGGATACATACAAATTAACACGTGACACGGACGCCTATGATAGATACAAGTTGATCTGTAACCAAGTTACAAAGGAGGTTAGGCAGGCGAAGGCAGATTACGAGAGATCCTTGGCAAGGGATGCGAAGAAAAACAGCAAAGAGTTCTTTACTTATGTAAACTCTAGAAGGAAGGGGATGAATCAGATTGGTCCACTTGAGATCGATGGGTCAACTGTTGATGACCCTGCTCGGGTAGCTAACAAACTAAATGAATATTTTGCATCGACATTCACACATGAGGAGTTATTCAGCGAGGGGAATGCCAGAGGTGTATTCAACTCTAGCAGTAAGCTAGAGAATCTTGTAATAACTGAGAGCAAAGTGGAGGAGAAATTGTTGAAGATAAACACAAGAAAGGCACCTGGGGTGGATGGGATCTATCCAGTTATATTAAAGGAGGCAGCAAAGGAGGTAAGCAAACCCTTAGCCATAATTATGAGAGCTTCCTTGGACTCAGGGGAGGTACCCATTGACTGGAGATGTGCAAATGTGACCCCAATTCACAAAGGGGGATCAAAGGCTGACACAAGTAATTATAGACCTGTGAGTTTAACTTCTGTTCCCGGAAAATTAATGGAGGCACTGGTGAAAGAAGCACTGCAGGATCATCTAGACAAGACTTCAGTTATAGCTAGGACACAGCATGGTTTTGTTAAGGGGAAGTCTTGCCTGACCAATTTGATTGGATACTATGATGCAGTCACAAAAGAACTGGATGCAGGGAATAACTTTGATATTATATACTTGGATCTTAGAAAGGCTTTTGATACTGTTGCACATGGAAGACTGCTGCACAAATTGGAGCAGTGTGGCATTGGAGGCAAGTTGCTGCTATGGATAAAGGGGTGGTTGAGGGGGAGAAGACAGAGAGTGGTAATCAATGGACACTGCTCATCGTGGACTAATGTTATTAGTGGAGTCCCTCAGGGTTCAGTATTGGGGCCTTTATTGTTTTCTGTATTTATAAATGATATTGATGATGGTATATCAGGCTTAATGTCCAAGTTTGCAGACGATACGAAGGTTGGCAGGGTTGTCAAGGACACTACTGACACTATGCTGCTGCAACAGGATTTGGAAAGGTTGAGCAGATGGGCTTCGAGGTGGCAAATGAAGTTTAACATTGACAAATGTAAAGTACTACATATGGGAAACAGCAACCCCAGAGCAACGTATCAACTCTGTGGTACTACACTGACAGTGGTAGAGAATGAAAGGGACCTGGGGGTGGTGGTGCAGGCAGATATGAAGTTCTCTGAGCAGTGCAGACGAGCTGCAAGAGTAGCTCATGGTGTATTGTCAATGATATATAGGAATTTTTCTAGCAGGGATAAGGAGGTGATTATTCCCTTGTATAAGGCAATGGTCAGGCCACACCTAGAGTACTGTATACAGGCCTGGAGGCCTCATTTCAGGAAGGATGTAGAGCTGCTGGAACGAGTACAGAGAAGGGCAACTAGATTGGTGAATGGGACAAAGGGGTTCTCTTACGAAGAAAGGCTTAAGTTTTGCAAATTACAGTGTCTGGAAACTAGGCACCAGCGGGGTGATCTGATAGAGGTGTACAAAGCCTTGCATGGTTTGAGCATGCTCAATGCTGATGGGATTCTTCCTCTAGCTCAGAAAAATCACCTGAGAGGGCATAAATTCAAATTGAGGAAAGACAGATGTAGGATAGATGTGCGGAAATTTGCCTTTAGCCAGCGGGTGGTTGGTGGGTGGAACAGACTTCCATCCCTTGTCGTGGAAGTTGATAGCCTAAATAAGTTTAAGGCTCAGCTGGACAGGTATTTCGAACGAACAGAGGGGTGAAGTGGAAGTGGTTATTTTTATTTATTTATGTTACTTTTTTTTTTTTTTTTTTTTGGCTGATGCTGCATAAGCTTGCTTTCTTGCATCAAATGCCTCTACTAATGCTAATGCTAATGCTAATGCTAACACCTTTATAGTTGTTTGTTCGAAGTTAGAAGTGTCATCCATCACTTACCCGTGATTAAAATTCATATTCATTCAATAAACTAATGCAGGTTGAAGGAATGAGTTCTGTTATCATTCAAATTAGCGTTGATGTACTTGTGCGTTATATTCAACTGCTTGATGTCATGTTCTCAAATGGGTTAGAACAGACAGGTACTGTTCCAATTTTTGATTTAGAGACAAAGGATCTCGATACATTGTGTTTTAATTTTCAGTAGTAAGATTTATGAAAATTTCGCTAAAAGCTGTGCGAGATTGATGTATTGCGTGCATAAAATTGAAAATTAGTGTATGTGAGCTCATAATATTTGCATGTGTGTATTTGTTCTCTCTCTAAAATTTTGCTAGTTATTCTAAATTAAGCCAAATATACAGGGTGTCCATAAAATCTTTGCGCAGTGTAGTAACTTAGGTTATACAAGATAAAAAAAAGTCCGTAAAGTACATTGAAAAGGAAACTTTTATGCAAAAAATAATTTACTTTAATTTCGTTTTTTAATTTATTTTTCAGATAATCTACCCTACAAAAGATGGCTTCAATAGAAGAGACAGTGAATTGTGTCCTGGCTAGCAGTGCTTAAGCACATATCAGCCGTTAGAAGAAATTATAAGACATATTACGGAACCTCATAGAAATTAAATTTCAAACTGGATGAAGAAGTTCAGAGACTGGTTCCAGTAATGATAAACAGCGAACTGGAAGGCCCGGATTAAAGGAGGAGACTATGGCATCTTTCGAGGAATCTTTTCAGCAAAGACCACAAAAATTGCTAAGACGAACAACTCTGGAACTCGGTGTTCCAGAGATGGAACACCGAGATCGAACACTTAAAGCAACAATCCTACAAATTCTTAGAGTGAAATTGCACAGCGACCTTACAAGATTCAAGTGCATCAAACTTTGCTGGAAGAGGACTACCATGCGTGATTTTCTTTCTTCACAAGTTTCATGAAAACATTGAAAATGACATCTTATCTCTTGACAATCTAACGTTTAGTATGGAAGCAATGTTTCACATTAATGGCAATGTTAATCGCCATAATTTCTTTATTTGGAGAATACAAAGAAACCACAAGAGGCGTGGGAACATTTATCTCTAAACACTGGAGGTAAATGTTTCTAGAGGTAAACCTTGTATTGTACAAGTGTTATATTTTTGAACGACGCTGTAGTGAATTGTATTTTTGAATAGCACACCATCTTGTTTCAAAATGGCGCACTCAATCATTATCCTTAAAACTCATATTTAGATCTAAACCAACTTTTTTTTTAGGTGGAGGGGATATTTTTATTTTGATTCCTACATCGCGAACAAAAAGTGAAATAGGTTCCTTTGTACGTACTCAAAGAAACATAGGCTCCATCAGCTCAATTTAAAATTCAAATTTCCCTTGAATCGTACCAACAAATCTTAATTATCAAGGAAAAAACGTGTAGGTGACGCCTTCATGTTTAAAAGTTCAACACATTTCTGTTCTCTACTGACTGATTATTAGCATATCTATAAGAAATATTTCTACTTAGGAAGGAAAAAAACTAATAGAAAGAACAAAAAACTGGAGTTGTTCAACGTGCTAAAACGTCTTGAAACCCATGAATAAAACATAGTGTGAAAAGTTAGCGCGACTATTTTTAGTGTCTCTTCTCTTGATGCAATGTTCTGCAAGAAACCGGCTACAAAATAATTGATGTTTAAAGAAATATTTAGTTCAACTATGCTAATTTACAAATCTCTTTTTAACACATTTCTTAGCGACAATTTTATGATAAAAAACAGAATTAGTTTCTCTTGGTCACTATTTACTTAGATAAAATACACAGGTCTCTCGAAGAAGTTGATAGTCAGAAGAAAAGGTGTTCTGGTATGGAATTATTACGATGTGTGTATGCTGCAATGTGTTTTATTTTTAATACGAAAAGTCGCGTTTTTAATTCCGGTTTGAATTGAAAATTAGAAACAAGGTAAGGGAGAGCTCGCTTTATTTATAATGTTCATCCAGTAACAGTAATTTTTCAGGCCTCTTCATTGCAGAAGATTTCTTTTCGCCTTTGATTCAAGCTTTTATTTATCTAAAACGTCAATATCCAAAGAATGGTAAATATATGCTAAGGGTGTTGGAATGCTGAGTCTTAACGTTTAAATATTTAATTGTGAAGAGTCTATGGACATTCCGAACTTACTCAGGACAACCAATAGTAATTGGAAGGATCAGAAGCAAAAGCTATGTTTGTCCAGAGCATGAACTCAATCTGAACTCTTTTTCAATGCATTGAATAGTGTAATTCTCTTTCTCAAGATTATATCTCGAAAAGCGAGAAAGTAAATGATTAGAACATTTTATTTCAACTGTTTGTTTGCTACTGCTTATGTAGATCACATTTAAATCATTGACAGCACAAAATTAACTAAACAAATATTAGACCTAAAGCAGATTACTTTACGAATAGTTGGTATTTGCGAAATATTTGCAAATAAATAGAATTAGTGGTTGCATAATGGTGATTCTCAAGAGAATATTATGACAGAAAGATTTATGATGAGCAGTATATCTATCTTAAGGGTTATTTCACGAAATGGTGAACATACTTTATTTTAATCCTGTTATCTTGATGAAAATTAGCAGTTCCAAAGCATTTATTGAAATGGTTTTCCTCTAGTGATTATAGTTTTAGAGATATTATAGAAAATGAAGTATTTTAAATGTGATGAATTTCATTTAAACAAAAAATCTCTTGAGTTCAAGAGATTTGTTAAGAAATAGCACCAGTTGCGTACAAGATGATCAAAAACTGAGTTGAAAAACTTACTCTGTTGTAAATTTAAATATCCTCAGATGCGCTATCCGACGAGAAGAATATTAAAGTTATTTCGTGGGTATCATTTGCTGCAAGTATGGGTTTTTAATAAATATTTGCGCAAAAAAATCTTCATCATAAAATTGTCATGTTAAAAAAAAAAACAAAATAAATAAAGATTTATTTTGTAATAGATTTCAGTCTTTTATAAAACATAAAAGAAGTATTCTGTAACTGTTAAAATACGAAAACAAAATAAAAATTAAATTTGCCATTCATCATTGTCAGTTAGTTTAAAGAATTTGAACTTTCCACCCATAACGAAAGCGGCAGCCATGTGGTAAATTGGATGGTTCCGATCTTTACACCAAAAAGCTAATTTCACCTCATCCCACAAGTGCACAATTGAGCTGAGATCTGGAGACTGATGAGCCCACCTCAGAATGACGAATTCACTTTCATGTTCCTGGAACCAGTTCTGTGGGATATCCTGTAGGAAGGAACCATTTGCAGACGGATACGCTATGGACATGAAGGGATATAATTTGTTGAAAGTAATGTAGTATCCAAATTCTGTTCCACTTGTATAAAAGGAACCCAATGTGCACCACGAAAGCGCTACATACACAATTATACCTGTTGTTAACACCTGTCAGGTGGTGCATGGACTCAGCTGCTTTAGCCACAGTTTTAGTACAGTTTTTCTTACTAAAACTGTACATAAGTGGCAACATACTGTATCCTTTAGGTAGGTTCGTATTCTTTGTTTGAATTGTTTTTTTCCCCTCTATATAACAGCTGCTAAATATTTATATTCTTTGTTGAATAAAACTCTTTTTGTAGCACAAAGAAGTTCTTATTTAATCCGAAACATTTTGGTTTATTTGTTTAAAGCTGTTTGTCTATAATCTACTTACACTTTGTGCAAAGAACTATCAAAGTTTTCTTATTTGATTGAGAACAATATTAAGTTTGAAGCGATGTGGATGTCGTCGGTAACTGAAAGGCTGCAAAATAACGAAGAAGATTGATTGATTTTGTATATTATCCGTAACAGAAGATGCTGTTTTCTCTGTTTACAGTTACTCTGGATAATTGGCTGTTCCCGCAGTTGCCTTTTAACTTATTTGGGGGTATGGTTTGTGTACACTTTGCTTCCATATGAGGGCTCCCATTATATATATTTTGATATATATTTGGAGTCTTCGGGTCAAGTCCAAATAGTCTTTTTAACATCAACGAATTGAACAAGAAGAAGATTGGCAGTTAAGTGGGTTATCACAAATCAGAACATGTCCCTTATTTTTGCTCTAAGATTTTCTGATAAATTATAGAGAACAAAATAACACGTTCTTTAAGGTTTTTAACAATCAATGGCGTCCTGTCATAAGGGCCATCGTTTATTAAAAATGCGAACGAGGGAAAAATCTATTTCACATTTCCAGAGTTTTGTGTTTAGCACAAAGTTGATTATCGATTATGAAGAATACAAAATGCTATACAGGATCTGTATTCAGCAGTGTCTCTAGTTGTTTATAATTTACCTAAATAGCAAGGCTATCTGGTATACAATTCAGTACACTCAGGTATACGTTTACAGTCCATACAAAGTTTACAGTTCCTACGATCATTCGTTCTTTCTCTCTTTTTCCATATTAGAAGGACGTATCTTTCAAAACATGCTAACCGCAAAATATAATTTCCCTAACGATTTTACATCTTCAATTAATTAATAAGACTTGGCGTTGCTTTTAGTGCTTAACAGCGAAACTCCATCCAAAATGGGCATTTTAACGATTATATTCCGCATATGCGCAGACTGTCCTAATGAAGACCAAGAAAAGACTTCCTATGAAAACGCATTAGCGTATTTATGCAGTTCATCTTTCTCTTCTGCGCAATCTGGCCCCTTGTTGTAGTGTTACATATCGATATTTGATATCCCACTGACTGCATAACTCTTTTTTGTTGCTGTTGTTTCGCTATCTCAATACCACATTTACTTACTTCATTTTCATGGCTGATGTAAGTGTTGAAGCGATATCTTTGCAACGATTTTTTCCTGATTGAAAACCACGTTTTTATTTCGTTGTAAGCAATTTATTAATGTCTTTATTTCACAAGGAACTATATCGTGGGGATAAAACAGAAGAACACAAATAGCATCCAATTAATCACTCAATTTCTCCTCCATAAAACAATGTTAAAATTTCAATTACTTTGCTAATAATTGTGCTAACGTAGTTGCCTGTATTTAACTGGTCAGTATGCTTGTTTTTAAGAATGAAAAACCAGTTTCTGGTGGGTTAAAAACGATAAAAATAAACACAGAAACCTCTTCCGGCGACTACTCTGTTCATGAGGCCAAAAATCCATGAACAGAGTACATCATGATATTTTGGTTAATTACGACAACCATAACTCGAGCGTGATCCACAATGTGTCAGAGTAAGCGCAGCGAAGCCATCCACTTCACTATTGTGATAATAACTGCATATCTAGTTTGTTAGTTAGGGATAGTAGGATAAGGAGACTATATTCCCTAATGTGACTGCGACTTGGAGCTCCTGCGGTTTTCAATGTGTGTGTTATGACTATGAGAGTCTTAGGACATTTTCTTTTTCCGATCTCATGAAGATTCTTTCCAGCAAATACCACAATTATATTCATTTTCCTCAATATGGATCCTGAAAAAATTTTACACAAACAAACCATATTGAAAAGAAGGATTCACACTCACAGATCCAGGTGTAAACTATATCTGAAGTTAAAATATACAACCTGAAGGTTTCAGACCTCAGTTTGTAAAAATACTCCCTTGGCAATGGATATAAGAGAGAGAGAAATAAACCAATTTTAAGAAGAAGAAGAAGAAGAAAGTACTTAGGAGACCGCTTCTAAAACTTAATCAAAGCCTCTTTAATAAAAACAAAATCCTCGAACAGGTTGTTACTTCTCTAGGTCTACAGGGCGCTTTGAATTCCTAAAATGTTTTCCAATGCATTTTTAATATTAGATATCAGCTATAAAATTCGTGAAATTATATACACCTTCGCCTAAAAGTTATGAAATTATGAAAAGTTTTTGAAATTAGCTATGACAATATAAAGTTAAATATAAAAAAAACAAACTACAAAGTATTTTAACATTGTTATTAAGCACTGTCTGACAATATTGTCAGATTGTTATTAATACAACAATATAACTGGATAGATCCCATCCACCCTAGGTGCTGCTCTTCTTGGACTAATGTTATTAGTGGAGTCCCACAGGGTTCGGTGTTAGGTCCACTGTTGTTTTGTATATTTATCAATGATATTGATGAAGGTATATCAGGCTTAATGTCGAAGTTTGCAGATGATACAAAGGTTGGCAGGGTTGTTAAGGACAGTAATGGCAGTGTTCTACTGCAACAGGATCTAGATAATTTGGGCAGATGGGCTGAGAAGTGGCAACTTGAAGTTTAACTTTGATAAATGCAAAGTACTGCATATGGGTAGAAGTAACCCCAGAGAAACGTACCAACTGTGTGGTACTACACTTAAGGTGGTAGAAAATGAAAAAGACCTGGGAGTAATTGTGCAATAAGATATGAAGTTTTCTGAGCAATGCAGACAGGCTGCCAGGGCAGCTCATGGGGTTTTGTCAATGATATATAGGAATTTTGCTAGCAGGGAAAAGGAGGTGATTATCCCTCTGTATAAGGCAATGGTCAGGCCACGCCTTGAGTACTGCGTACAGGTCTGGAGGCCTCATTTTAGGAAGGATGTAGATTTACTTGAGCGTGTACAGAGAAGGGCAACAAGATTGGTGAGGGGAATGAAGGGATCCTCTTACCAAGAGAGGCTTAAGTTCTGCAAATTGCAGTGGCTGGAGACTAGGCACCTGCGCGGTGATCTGATTGAGGTATATAAGGCCTTGAATGAGTTGAGCACGCTGAATTTTAGAAATCTTTATTGCAATAATAATAATAATAATAATAATAATAATAATAATAATACAATGGATACATTGCAATAAGCCCTTCACGGCCACAAGGCCAGGGGTTAACAGTGATATTACAATATGTAAGAAAGGAAATTAATAAATTAAATATAAAATACATATATAAACGAATCAAAAGTAAATAGAGCTCAACACTGAAAGTATAACAGAATTATAAACATCACAATGTACAAAGAATATATAGGTGGAAAACTGCAAGGTTGGTTGGTAAGCCATCTTCATGTCGCATTGCTGGATTGCGGCATTAAGGCGAGCTTCAAGGAGCAGAATCAGGGACAGTGAAGTACAATTTAAGGATGCGGCGTCTATACTCCTTATCACTAGAAAACTTATTAAGGTCAGCATCCAAAGACTGGGCACATGAAAGTAGCTGATATGGCAGAAACCTATCGGATAGGTGGAGACGGCTGAGATGTGGGCATAGAGTTGGAGTCGCTCTGAGGGAAGGCCGAGGGACTCTCCAAGAGCACAGGTCCCAGAATGATGGTGCCGAGATCTTTCCAGTGATCATTTTTACAGTTGTGGTAAGGCATTTCACCCTAATCAGCGTGGGAAGCCTGTGAATTTTTATCAAACTGGCGATTTCAGTTGTCCCTAACTGTGGAGGAAGTTTATGTTTGTTTATGACCCATTTTAAGAGCCAAAACTGAGTAGAAAAGAGTGGTCGAATTGTGCTAGGGGCGGCAGATGCCCATACTTCTGCAGCATATAGAAGCGGAGAGTATACCGTGCTTTTTATATATCTTCTGGTGGTCGTTACTTCATTAATATAATGCAAATGCTGTTTGGCCATCCATCGGAGTCGAGCTGCCTGGGTGAGCAGCTTTTCCATGTGGTTACCAAAGCAGAGCTTAGGATCAAAAACAACCCCCAAATCAGTATGTTTCTTGACGATGGGAACAGAGGAATTGCATAGTGTTGGCTGAATATAGGAAGGCGTTTTCTTTAACGAGAATATCATAAATTCAGACTTTTCTGGATTTATTTTTAGTCCAAACTGGTTGAGGTAGTTTGCAAATTCCAGGAGTATATTGTTAATTGATGCTGTTATCACGATAAGATCATCATGTGGAGAAATCAGTGTGAGGAGTTTCATATCATCAGCATAGCATAGTGTATCATGCCTGGACTCAACAAGCGGCGAGATGAGCGCTGTAAATAAGAGGCCGGATTCTGATGGGATCCTTCCACTTATTCAGATTACGAACCTAAGGGGGCATAAATTCAAATTAAGAAAAGACAGATGTAGAATAGATGTGCGGAAATTTGCCTTTAACCAGCGGGTGGTTAATTGCTGGAACAAACTTCCATCTGTTGTTGTGGAAGTTGATAGGTTGAATAAATTTAAGGAGGAACTGGACAGGCATTTGGAGGGAATGGTGTGATTTTTTTTTTTTTTTTTTGGCTGATGCTGCATAAGCTCATACACTTGCTTTCTTGCATCACATGCCACTGCTACTACCACTACTACTACTACTACTACTACTGAACATTTATTTAAAAACCTTAAATGATTAATATTAACAATTGCGCTGATTTTTCATCAAAAACAATTTATCATTGTCTTACACAGACTTGGCATTCTGACGTTTAATCTTATGATAGTGTTTATAATAGTCTAATTTACTTATTTATTTATAAGATAGGCAAACTTCGCGTACTTGACGATCTAAAAATGATCCCATAATAGCTCTATTGGGTAGAAGTCAGGCGATTGTGGTGATCCCCATCATAATTTGCAATACCCCTCCTTTATTTAGTTGCTAGAAAGTCCCTCGGGTCATTGTCTTGTTACAATATAAAATGTCTTCCACAAAGTGAAGTCCAGAGGACATTGCATTATGTTCAAAAATGTTTTCTAGTTTTATTTTTTTAAAATTCCTTTAATTCTGAAGATATCACCACTCCATAAAAACAGACGCAACACTAGATTATGATGGAATAACACTTGCTACAGTCAAGCACCACCCTGCTGGACTGTAGGCACTAAATAAAGTACCACCATTTTTTCTTTCATTGATCGATCGACTCACATTAACTCTACGCCTGGATCCAAAAAAATTTAAATTTCGATTCATCCGTCCACAGAACATTTTTCCACTCCTCAATTGTTTAATGTTGATGGCTCTTAGCCCAAGCCAACTCCTCTTGAACTCAGCTCGGATTTCCGGTCAGTAAGTGGTCGACAGCGTTTAGAAATCAGCGCTGTGGTCTTATCTTGTGCTTCCGTTGTTACTTGAGATCGTCCTGATCGTGGGTTGTCCTTTAAACTGCCGGCCTCCTTGAATCGTCGAATTGTAGTTTATATTCCTTTAAATGAAACACCTGTTTTTCCAGCACTTCGCATGCAATAAATTTGTTTAATAAATAGCACTTCTTTCTTTTAATACTCAGTTAATAAACTTATATTTTGCTGCTAAGTATGGTACATGTACTAGGAACAATAATTCTCATCACGGCAACATGGCCAGGAGTTTTACATTATATATGTGATTAAATTGGCTAAAATTACAGTTACATTTGAAATTATGAGTTACACAAAATTAAACATGCAAAAATGAAATTATAATAATAGTGAAATATACAGAGGAACTAACCGTTGTAACCCAGTTTGGAGGAATTTATCCCAGTTCAACAGATGCAATCCACTCGAGGAGAATGTGACGGTATTTGTAGTCGGTAGCCATTTTCTGTAGGTTGACTCCAAGAGACGGAGCAGTGCCTGAATTTTGGGGAGTGCCTGGGCAGGTAGGAACCAACTACACAGTTTCAATCGGTTGTATTTGAAGGTTACTGTGGGGTCTGACCTCAAGAATAGCAGAGGATTGTGCCACTGACAGAAATCCCAGATGTTTGTGGCGTTTATCACTACTATGCACATTTTTAATGTAGTCATTAAACGCCTGGTGTCAATTAACCTCGGGAGCCTGGGTATATTTAGCTGCTCAGCCATGTCAGTTGTTCTCAACTGAGGGGGTCGGCGATGCTTATTTGTGGCCCATTTCAGGGTCCAGTATTCACACGAGAACACCGGTTTTTGAAGTGAGTGCGACGCAGATGCCCAAATTTCATCAGCGTATAAAATAACCGCATAAACAGTGGCTTGAAGATATCTGGTAGTGGTCGCGGCATCGTTGGAATGAAATAAGTGCTTCGCTCTCCAGCGCAGGGTGTTAATCGCTTCCGGAGGTATTCTGTGTGAACATTAAATTTCAGCTTCGGATCAAAATAGACACCGAGATCCTTATGGCAGGTAACCACTGGGATGAGAGTACCCAAAACTGATGGTTGAATTACTGTTGGTTGCTGTTTCAATGAATAAATCATTATTGCAGATTTTGAAGGGTTAAGGTTTAACCCAAACATCTTCAAGTAAGTTGAAAGAGCGGTCAAGTTCCTTATTTCTTCCCATGTTTATCACGAAACACACAAAACTTAGACCAAACATACATTCAGAATGACGGGTGTTCCCTTTTATAAGTTACACTCCTTACACCTCAATTTATATTATTATAAAACACTCTAGAATCATCAACAATTTCTATAATATCGAAACAATACTCCCACTTTCTAGAATCATCTACAACGTTCAAGTATCTTCTACAATGTTATACCAAATAGCAGTCTTCTACTTCTTTCTAGAATATTCTAGAAATTTCTTAAATATTATTTAAGTTTTTTTTTTTTACTTTAATACATAATAGAAGATATTTTAATAAAACTTTGTAAACAAGTTGTCATCTGAGAGAAGAGCTTTGATGTATGTGCAGAAAATGAAGTTCGGATGCTATACTGCTTTCGCGGATGCAGAAAATTAGATGTGTGGGTATTTAAATTCAGTAATTACGCTCGTGTGACTTTTCAAGATGACTTCTGCGTTCACATACACGTATCTTTCATATTTAGAACATGTGGTGGCTCCAAATATCTCATTGGACGCTGCTAAACAGAATTAAGCAGGCATCTGTTGGAATGATGTTTATTTTACGAACTAGTTAAGTATTTAAACAGCGATCATTCCAAAAAGGTTTGTGCAAATATCTTTCCCATCCCCCCACAGAGAAAGAAATTAAAAATTGAGTACCTTCTGAATCGTATAAAGCTTTCATGTTCTTGAACGTCAGATGGAATGCTGGAGCATTTGTTTTTCTTTCATTCTGTCTTTTTATTCTCTCTCTCTTTTTATTTATAGATTTCTAAAGATGCTTACGACTCAAATCTGTGCCGATTTTGTTCATTCCACTTGAAAGATGCACTTAATTTTAAATCAGTAATGAATCTATACGACTGAAGACACCGCCAAAGAGAAACTCAGTCCCCCGGTAAAAACGCAGATAAAATAAAATATAAAAAGATTGCGCTAATTTGCGAATTCAAACTAACATGAATGTTTACTTATTGCAAGTTTTTCACTAGATTTTTTCTGTCATTATTAAGTTGGACAGTATCTAAGAGAAAATTTGATGCGCACACTTTGTGAGTAGAATAAATAATCTGACTGCGATAAACTAAAAAATGTGAATTTAATAATAATCGCAACTAGCATGCAGACCAAAATTAAGTCAGGTAGGTACAAATAAATAATTAAAGAATGGAATGTTGCCCCACGTTACAAAAATAACTAACAAGTAGAATAGAGGATTTCTGCTGAAGAAGTTCATAGTCTCTCTCTCTGGTTAATTAAAAATGAAAATATTCTTTTACAGCTTTTGAATGACCGTGTTGACAGGACATTACGTGGTTGTTCATCAAGATTCCATGTAATAGTAATAGTAGTAGTAATCGTGGCATGTGATGCAAGTAAGCAAGCGTATGAGCTTATGTAGCATCAGCCAAAAAAAAAACAAATTCACACAACCGTTCCCTCTAAATGTCTGTCCAGTTCCTCCTTAAATTTATTTAACCACAATGACAGATGGAAGTTTGTTCCAGCAATTAACCACCCGCTGGCTAAAGGCAAGTTTCCGCACATCTATTCTACAGCTGTCTTTCCTCAATTTGAATTTATGCCCCCTTAGGTTCGTAATCTGAATAAACTGGAAGAATCCCATCAGAATTCAGCGGCTCAACCCCTTCAAGGCCTTATATACCTCAATCAGATCACCTCGCAGATGCTTAGTCTCCAGCTGCTGCGATTTGCAAAACTTAAGCCTCTCTTGGTAAGAGAATCCCTTCATTCCCCTCACAAATCTTGTTGCCCTTCTCTGTACACGCTCAAGCAAATCTATATCCTTCCTAAAATGAGGCCTCCACACCTGTACGCAGTACTCAAGGCGTAGCCTGACTGACCATTGCCTTATACAGAGGGACAATCACCTCCTTTTCCCTGCTAGAAAAATGCCTGTATATCATTGACAAAACCCCATGATCTGCTCTGGCAGCTGTCTGCATTGCTCAGAAAACTTCATATCTGATTGCACAATACTCCCAGGACTTTTTCATTTTCTACCACCATAAATGTAGTACCACACAGTTGGTACGTTACTCTGGGTTACTTCTACCCATATGCTGTACTTTGCATTTGTCAATGTTAAACTTCACTTGCCACTTCTCAGCCCATCTTCCTAAATTTTTAGATCCTGTTGCAGTAATACACTGCTATTACTGTCATTAACAACCCTGCCAACCTTTGTATCATCTGCAAACTTCGACACTAAGCCTGATATACCTTCATCAATATCATTGATAAATAAACAAAACAATAATGGACCCAACAACGAACCCTGTGGGATTCCACTAAAAACATTAGTCCACGAAGAACAGCGCCCATTGATATATTTCTTTTATCCGTTGTAGCAACTTACCCTTAATACCATTCTGCCCCAATTTGTACAATAGCCTTCCATGCGCAACAGTGTCAAAAGCTTTCCTGAAATCCAAATATATGATATCAAAATTATTTTTTGCATCCAGTTCCTTTGTAACCACATCATAATATCCAGTCAAATTTGTCAGACAAGACTTTCCGTTAACAAACCCATGCTCAATCAATTTGATAAACCAATCTGATTTATCCCCTTCCTTTTAAAGTTTATATAAGTAAAGAAATCCTTGCTGTTTTTCTTAGCATCTTTTGCCAAGGATTTCTCGTAATCTGCCTTTGCCTGCCGAACCTCCTTTGTGACCTGATTACAGATTAACTTATATCTGCCATAGGCTTCTGTGTGGTCTGATAATTTATATATATCCCAGGTATTTTTCTTCTATGTCACGAGTCTCATTAGTTCATCTGACAACCATTTAGGCCTAAACATTGAACAATATTTCTTAATAGGTATGAAAAGCCTAATAGCTTCCACGATTAATTCCTTGAATGCTTCCCACTTAGAATTTGCTATTGGTGACATCAGTTGGTCCCATTGTACAGAATTTAAAAACTGTCTGAGACCACTGTAGTCACCTTTACGGAAGCAGAAACCCTTTCCTTTACCCCTGATGGTAATTATATCTTTAAGTAAATCCCACATCAGTGCATTGTGATCACTGCCACCTAGTGGTTCCTTTATCTGCAAATTCTTAATACACGAATGATCGCTGCTGATGGTTGGTTGGTGGAACAGGCTTCCATCCTTTGTTGTGGAAGTTGATAGCCTAAATAAATTTAAGACTGAGCTGGACAAGTATTTGGAACAAAAGGAGGGGTGAAATGAGAGCGGTTTTTTTTTTTTTTTTTTTTGGCTGGCTAATGCTGCATAAGCTTGCTTTCTTGCATCAAATGCCTCTACTAATGCTAATGCTAATGTTAAATCCCCAGTACATTGTGATCACTGCCACCTAGTGGTTCCTTTATCTGCAAATTCTTAATACACGAATGATCACTGCTGATAACCAGATCAAGAGTATTACCCTCTCTGGTTGCCTCTTGAACATGCTGCTGCTGAAAACAATCATCCAATAAATCCACAAAAGTTTTACTAGTGTGCGCATGCCCAACCCACAAGTTCCAGTCAATATCTGGGAAGTTAAAATCCCCCATTACAAGACATTCTGATTTACAAGCCCACTCTATTTCTCTGTACAATTATTCATTGTACTCATTGGAGTCATTAGGCCTATAACACACTTCTACTCTTATTTTCCCTTTCTCAGTGTTTATGTCACACCAAAGAGACTCAACATTGCACTGTCCACCCGTGTCAACTGGATGCACTTCCTTAGATTTTGTGTTTCTTAACTAACGGCATAATCCCTCCTCCCTTCCTATCCTGTCTATCCTTTCTGTACACATTTTGCTCCCCAAAATGCCAATTCTGCATTCCTAATATCTGTGTGACACCATGTCTCTGATATCCCAACGATATCCGCCTTTGATGTCTTAACCAACACTTCAAATTCATCAAATTTATTTACTATACTTCTAGCATTGGTATACATGCAAGGATACATGCACATATTCTTATTCTTAGTTACCCTAACACATCCCATATACTCACCTGTTTCACTATGATTGCCATCAGTCCCTGAAACCCCTAGCACCCCTCGCTCCAGGTTATAGCAGTAATTAAACAAGGTGAACTGTTGATTATCAAATGAATTTTATTATGTACAAAATATTATAATAATTAACTTAAACTCCCACGCAATAGACCTGCCTAATCAGGGGTAATATTTAAAACTGGGACTAACTCTACAGGCTAGAAGCCCTGTCTTCTACTCTGTACAGTTAGCCCCAGCTTTCAATCTTTCCCGATCAGGCCTGATGACAGGTTCAACCTGGAATCTGGAACGGTCGCCAATTATTAAATAGTTCTATTGTGTTGGGTATAACTTGTTTATTGTAATACTTTGTATGATCAGTTTTCATGAAGTTAAATTCGAAGTACAGAAGAACGCAATCTTGCTCTAACCCAAATAACTCGGCCACAGTGTTAATAAAGCACCATAAAAATTCTTCCATTCTGGATTTCGTTGGACCCAAGCTTCATCCGAACGGTGTGAAAACATGGCGTCATATAGAAACTCGTGAAGAGATCAATAAGAACCTATTTTTATGGAAAAGAGTTTAAGATTATTTCCCACTGAAGAGAAAGATAAGTTATTAGATTATCTACAATAAAGTATAAACAAATTTGTACCACAATGGGCACGTTATTTGAATGTACATGAAATTATTTTCAAAAAGGTAGTTATATACACTGAATGATCACCGAATTTTCACCACCTACCCAATACCGAGTTGGGAAAACGTTCGCACGGATAACAGCCGCTATTCGCCTAGAAATTGACTTCACTAGATATCTGATGAAAACCGTGGGGATCCGCAGCCATGCTGCCTGCAAAGATTTCCACCGTGCAAGAATAGATGACGGTTGTGTGTCCTTACGCCTGACTTCCCGTTCCAAAACAGGCGAATTTGGAGACCATGCAAGACAGGTCATAGCTTTACTGCGTTCCTTTCCTTGAACCACTCGTTCACAGTGCGGGCCCGATGACACAGCGCACTATCGTCTCGGAAGATCCCGATTCTGCCTGGGAAAAAATGTAACATGGCAGGGTGTACGTGGTCCATATGCACCAGGGGTTCTAGTTGCTACATCTTTGGTCGTCTGCAGTGGAACCCATACGTCTGAATGTGCGGCGCATCATCATCATTTGGGAAACTGTTCCTGAATTCACCATATTTTATTGCAAAGGCAGCTGTCGCACACAGTGACCTGTCATTCAGCCGGTACAACGTACTGCCACGAACATCCACTTTGCGTAATCCTTTAGAGGTCTATCGGCGGGAGGCGGTTTGACCAATTCGACACCATTCTTTGTACAACTTAACCACAGTGGGCCGTGAGAAATTTCAAAACGTGCTGGCCCGTTTTCTAATATGAAAGCACCCAACGCACGAGCTCCCACAATCGGGCCCTTTTGAAACTATGTCCCATAAGTACTACTTTATCAATTTGACTTGTACGACCAGATGCAAATGCCAACTGTTGTAGTGTACTGTGGGGGAGGGAATTATTTTTATTACTTATATTTTATTATTTCTTACTTTTATTATTTTTTAACTTTTCTTTGGAAATCTTATTTAGATTTTCTTAGATGCCCTCACACCTATCAAGACCCCACCTTTTGCCACCTGACTGCTATACTCTGTATATATCACAGAAGATTCTGAGGATCACGAGGGTAATTTCTTTTGTTTCCCCTTAATTAGTGTCCAGGATTCTCTCGCCAAATTGTGGGAGAGCAAACTCTTAACTAGGCAAGCAAGGCGTGTGTTACTTAGAATAACAGGACTCAAAGTGAAAATAAAACATGAAATTTATTACATACATATATACAACATAATATACAATTCAACTAAATAGCATATGATCATAATATACAAAGTTGACTCACAGATACCTTGCATATATTATTCTTATTCCAGGTTTCCTTCACTAGTTAATCCGATTTGACAATTTTATAACAAAACATGATTCTTTCTTCTTGTCTTATTTCCTAATTAACTCCCTGGATACGATACTGTTTCCAGAGAGTTCATTCAACACTAGTTCTCACCACACCGTTACAATATACTTGTAGACAAATCTTCAGTGTAGTAATGGCCGCATGGTGCAAGAAAGCATATAGCTAATGCTGCACCAGCCAAAAAAAAAAAATCCGAATAAAACAATGATAAAAAATATATAAAAAATAATTAATAATTAGCCTCAATGGTTCAATGCACTCACTTGCCGCCTCCCTTAAGATGGGTATATTCCATCAACTCCACGAAAGTTTTTTCATTAAATAATCTTGCGAAATTTCAATATCATTAATTACATATTTTTCAACTTCGCTCCCACAATTTCCCATTACTACAAAAGGTTTTTCTTTTGTAAATATCGATGCAAAATAACTGTTGAGTTCATCTGCAACGGCAGCTGGTGTATTTATTACTATCCCCTTTCCCTTACGTAAAGGTCCGATCTGGTTTGTCCTGCTCTTCTTGGCATTTATATATGTGAAGAATTCTTTATCCCCCCTCTTTGCTCTGTTTGCTAGTGATTTCTCATAAACTGCCTTTGCCTGTCGAACCTTTTCTGTGGCTCTATTACACATCACCTTGTAGCTGTTATAGGCTTCAGTACTTTTTATTGCTCTGTAACCTTTCCATGCCACCTTTTTCTGCTCAAGTAATGTGGCAACTTCACTGTTCATCCAACTTGGAACCCTCCTCGTGGAGTATTTTTTTAATGGTATATGCGCATTCAAGGCATCTGTGATTAATGTTTTAAAAGCGTACTACAGTTCAAATGTATTCATTTTCTGCACGATATCTACCCAGTTAATAGAGGCCATGTAGTACCTTAAGGCATCGTAATTTCCTTTTCTGAAATTAAAACCCATTCCTTTGCCTTTTACTACTGCTACTTCTCATCATCATCCATCGTAGAACTCCGTGATCACTTCCTGCTACTGGTTCCTCTACTGTCAGCCCTGTTATGTCATCTGATTCATGTGTGATGATGAGGTCTAGGATATTCTTTTCTCTAGTACTTTCCCTGACATGTTGATACAAATAACAGTCATCTAGTTGATTTAAAAATTTTGTTCCCCATGTCGAGTTTCCTTCCCATTTACTCCAATCAATTAGAGGCAAATCGAAATCACCCATAATAAGACATTGACGCTTACTTGCCCATTCCATTTGCATGTAGAGGCTTTTGTCATAATCTTCACAATCACCTGGTCTGTAGATTACTCCTCGCATTATACCTTTGTTTCTAACTATTTCACACCATACAGATTCTACACTAGCACGTGAAAAGTCTGAATCCGGGAGAGCTATCGTCGCACTCAGACTGCTTCTGATAAGAAGCATTACCCCACCACCCCTTCTCTCTACCCTATCCTTCCTAAATACATTATACAAGCCGTACTGAAACTCAACATCCCCAATTTCCGGGTGGCACCACGTCTCCGTAAGCCCTATTATGTCCGCGTTACTTCTTTTAACCAGCAGTTCGAATTCGCTCATTTTATTGACGACACTTCTAACATTACTAAATAAACAATTAAGACTTCCTGTTCTTGTATATTTTTGGTCTTGGCGCATCATAGCCATAGATGCTGATGCGCCAATAAAATCTAAATCAAATCAAAATCTTGTATATTTAACAACCCTTGAAGTTTTTTAGGCTCTCTTCCCTGGCATTAGCTACCCGCTCACTTGAAACGTTTCTGGCCCCAGAACATCTAGATAATATGTTCAGTCGGGGAAACAGATAAGAACTCTTAAGGTATGTGCAAGAGTTACTTTGACCAATATTATCAGATAAACGCGTAACAGTATTTCCCACCCCCCCCTTAACTAGCAGTCTCCCTGTACCTTTAAGGTATCCTCAATAATACTTGGCAAAAACTTTTGTCCCACCTTTGTTTAAGTGTATCCCGTCTCTACAAAACAAATTCCTTCTACCTATAATAGTGGGCCAAGCTGATAGAAATTTCCTCCCTAAAGTCTTGCAGAGTCCTTCAAGTCTTGATTTGAGTTAATCTACAAAGCTTTTAACATATAATCCCCCCTATCGAGTTTGGGCAGAATTGCAGACGCATACACATTGTGGCCTGGCTCGCAGCATTTCCTGATCATGGTCCTGTATTTTTCCAACAAATTCAGATTTTCTCCTATAAATTAATTATCATTTAAAGCATATTCATAATCTTTCCTTAAACCCTTTTACTTCCCTTCTAACATATTTTAGCTATTTGTACATTATTTTCATATATTAAAACACCATATTCATTCCTTCGTTTCCCTTGAATTATACACTAATCCCTTTTTAACATAATAAACTCTGTATATCTACCTCAGAGATAATTTATCTTTCACTTTACTTTCTAGTGCTACCCCCTCTCATTAATTAGTCCTTTATTTTTTCTAATAGTCCTTCTTGTTAACTTAATATACTTAATATATCGCTCACCTACTTCTATCTTCTCTTCTTCTCCAGGGAAGTTTCAGGCTTTCATCTTAGGCTCTCCAGGCTATCGTCTAGGACTTTCCTTTTTGGTTTCCTTCATCTACTTTCTTCTGAATCTGTTTCAGATAATTTTCCAGAACTCATGGCTCACGTATCTGCACAACTGGCCATTTCTCAACGTCCGGACCCTAGACACAAATGTAGACTCTTACACGACAAAACTTCGAAGGTATAGCTTGCGATTACGTTTACAGGGACGCCAATCACCTGATCACAGCCTTCCGATGCCGGACAAGGCTTTCTTTATCTTCTTGGCTCAAATATCTGCACAACTTTCAACGCGCATGTTTCGCACTTTTCGATACCTCCAAAAAAAACATCATCTCTTTCAGTCCGCAGTTACTCCCGTCCTCTACGCCTCACTACCCCTTTCTCTCACCCATTTTTTCTTCTTCATCTTGCTACCACGATTTGCGAACTACGACCACCAAAAAAAATCTACTTCCACTTTTTCCTGCAACTCACGAATTTCAACTTTTTCTCCCTCGTTAGAACCTCCTCTCACAGGACTCTACCAATCCCGAGAATTCTTCTAACTATGCCTCTTTTATATTTGTTAAAAAAAATTACCATAACCTTTTTGCCCGGTGTGCAAACCAAGCTTTTTTCCTGTAATTTTCTTGTTTAGTTCTCAGGACAGCACAAATCTTTCATATCATCGATCGTCTCCAAGGGTAGCCACTTTACTCTTTTCACATTTGCGAAATGTTGTCAACTTACCAAAAAGTCGCCACAGTGACTCGGTCTTTTCCGACACCAACGCCAGCCCATGGGACTCATGTCCAAATGCCGCATAGATCAAGCGTTTCTTAATCACCCGCATTTCACTGTCCGGTTGTTCTGTTTCCAGTAACCCTTTAGCGCCTGTTCGCAAATGATCACTCCTTCCCTAAAACGGGCAGCTGCCTTTGTTTACTCACAGTTCACCCCTTTTCCACACATCTGCAATTACAGTAACTGTAAATTGCATTTACTTTCTCTTCCATTACGAGTGCTATTCAATTTACACATCTATAACCACTTATTTCTAAATCCAGTATTCTTGCCACATATGCATCTCTTAAATGTCAAAAATTCCCTTTCTATATCAAGGATTTGCCATATCGAAGAATAATTCATTCCCGAATCACAAAAAATTCCCATAAACTCTTAACTCTCCATATTTCTAAGATTCATATCTTACAGTATGAAGTTTGTTCTGCTTTTTATACTGAGAGAGTTAAGTGGCAAAGTACATTACGAATGAGGAAGTCATAATTCAGTGATCATTGTTTTAACCTTTGCATTTCAATCATAACCGTTGCTCGGATGCTGTAGTGGAGTGGCTGTAGTGAAGTGGTATGTTGTCGTGTAGAAGCAAATGTGATACATTACCAGGATTACTCATTTGATTATTTTTCTGAGCTTATCCAATTTCTCAATGTACTGGATTGACTGAACTGATTGTGGTCTCTTTGGCAGTGATGCATCTGTATCATGGCAGCCAGTGCTATGTTGCCATTTTTGAATAAAGTCCCTCTGTACCGTTTTGTTTCCGTTGTTGTGTCGGTGTTGTTTCCTTCATCATTTCTGTACCTCACGAGGTTTCTTTGGTATGCTTTTCCCATATCCAGGCCACTCCTATGAGAAGCTACAGGTGAAAAACTGACTGGTCCTTAATAAAACACGAAAATATTATCAATTAATTTTTAATGATTATAATTTATTTGAATAAAAGCGTGCAAATTAGCTATAATAAAATAAATAGATATAAAGTGTCATTTTAATTATTCTTACTTCTCCATATGCTATCTGTTTTCTTTTCTTTCTTTTTTTTTTTTGAAACAAACGTTCCAAATATAAAATCGAAACTTCATCAATGTGGGATTTTATCTCGTGACATGCATAGTATCGTAACGCCATCTATCGCAACAAACATTTACGACAAAAACTAATTCCACGATGATTTATTTATTCATTATTATCATTTTTTTTTTTTTTTTTTTTTTCAAAATAGAATAATATTAAGGCTCAAGATATTACATAGGTGGTCCACGCAGAGGCAGCAGCTCGAGAGCTGTGATATGTAGAGGAAAAATACTTACAAGTTATTGGTCCTGATATGATCGCTCCCAAAACCTTCTCGGAAATCGCCGACATTCAGTAATTCTGAAAGTCGTTCACATTGAGGCAATATTTACAAGCATAAACATTATGACAAAGGAAAGGATTGAGATGTATAAAACAACGTTTTGATCTACAAATACAAAACACCGTCTTAGCTTTCTCCAAGTTCCGGGTAAAGAGAAGAGGTAGAATGTAGTATTTGACAAAAAAGCTGGAATATATCGCTTATATCTGCTGTTATGGTCCAAGAGCGTTTTTTTTTTTGGGGATATTTAGGCGACTACGCAACACCTATAGTTCTGGAAACACAGTCTGAATTCTTGCTTGCTCTCTCTCTCTCTCTCTCTCTCTCTCTCTCTCTCTCTCTCTGTCTCCTTCTCTAACTCTCATTTTTATTTAAAGGTGGAAACAAATGAAAGAAATTATTTTTTTGGATAATTCCACAAATTGGGTATTCCTTTACATAGCTGTTATTGGCTTGCTCGTATAATATCACTCATTCCTTTGATACCTGCTGGAATAGAGAAAAAGAAGCGATAAATTATTATATAACTTTACAGTTAATGATTAAACAATATAATTAAAATTCTCTCCATTCCAATTTACACCGATAATGAAAATAGTTTTGATATTTTGATTAATTAGTTCGACAACTGTTTTTTTATTAACCAGAAATCTCTGCAAAGTTTGCAATGAATGCTACAGGAAATTCGCTGCTTATCTGCAAAGCCAACGAATTCGATTAATACAATAATTTGCATAGAGGAGTACAGACACGAATCCTTTAATTTAATGCACTGCAAGGTTCATTGCTAGTATTGTTCGACAAAATTGCTTTTGTGTTTTCTTTTTAAATTTAAATTGTTTTCGACATATATCTGTGACTTTCAGTGGTACACATTATAGATGTATTTATGTGGACAGAACTTAAATGATTTTCATCTAATTTTGTACAATACCTATTGAAGAATTTCAGGTCCCTTTAAGTACAAAAATTTATAAACAATTATATATTTTTAGTATATTATTGTTAAAATTTATCTGATATTAAATCGATTTCGGAAAATTGTCTGTTCATTTCTATTTTAACAATTTATATTTCTAAAAATCTACTAAACACTAAATTAGTTTTTAATCACAATAATAAATTTTACTGTCTGCTGAATAGGCCGAAATATAGAACTCAGATGTACAGGTCATACATTATTTTTGTTCAAGGATTATGGTTGAAATATCGGTGTTATGAAAAATAGACGTTTTGATGTCAATATTTCTCCATCAACAATAATTAAGAGAACCTCAATCTATTCATATTAAAATTAATAAATGCATTTTATTTATCAACTGCTTTGATTTCTCAATAGGTCTGTCACAATCAAAGCTATCGATTCTTGAGCAATAATTTTCATTCAAGTTTATACGACGTTTTTTATTCAAATATAGAAAACTGTTTCGTGTATTTTAAATAATAGAATTTACAGGTATTATTATTTAAAAGTCAGTCCCTTGTTTTAATATATTAATGAATCCATAGCAGCTGAAGAATATTTGGTAATTCACAACATGAGAAACTATAATAACACGATTAAGTGTAGATATACAGAATTATAAAATTTTGCCGATTTAAGAGATCAAAACGATTATTATTTATGCATATTAAAAACAACTTCACTAATTAATCTTTAATATCACATTTCATTGAATACGATCGAAACTATTATTTCTAGTTTGAAATAACCGCCAATTTAAAGAAACCCCTTACGAAAAGTTATGCTACTGAAAATGTCTAAAACAAAGGTCAGTTATTATAATAAAATAATGAAAATATCAAGAGAGTCAGAGAACTCAAAATCTGAAATATCCGAACTCCTATTTTAATAATTTTATTAAAGAATTACATCAATTATCTGCTTGTTTTAGGGGACATCAAGTAGTTGTCTAAATTTCTAACTGTGTATTTTGAAGTATCCCCTTATATTTTAGAAAAAATTATATATTAATTTTATGGCATTTTTCAAAATAAAAAAAATTATTTTTGTAATAATATTACTAGGCTGATTTTACTTACCTCCCCCATTTTGTTCTTAGCATATTCAATACGGATACTACCCCGGTCAGAAGAAAAAAGAACATAACCCTGGAGTGAATTCATAGCGTTCATAGCCAGGCGAACGTCCTACATGAAAAACATAAAAACACTAAGTCCCCAGAATAATGGCGTACAACATAAAAATAAGCAAATCAATGTTCATCGACAGAATGCAATTTATAATAACTCTCTGGGTTAAGAATTCAGCCATGGTCTTTTTGGCCTGCAGCATTGAGCATCTTAGTTAAATCGCAAAGATTACGGTACGGATAACCTTTATTCGCAATATTTGTTTTTCAAAGTTCGTTTGCTTTTTTTTTTTTTTGAAAGTGTGGAGCTCCAGAAAGAAAATTTAAGAAAGCCATGGATTATTTAAAGATAAGATCGTCTTTTTCCATGTTATGAATTACCAATATTGCTCAGCTCCAGCGAAGCGAATTTGTCGATTTACCAGTTCTTCAAAATTCGAATTTCGATTCAACAAATATTCGATACTAGGGAGCAGCTCAGTAATCTACTTAGAAGTTGTCTGATGTGATCATAACGAAAGTAATATATTAAAGAAATAATGTAACTGAAGGCGGCATGCAATATGACAGAAATATAGCTAAAATATAAAATATAGAAAAACGTGTGGTTTTATATACCTGAATACTCCTTTACGATGCTAAAATCGCTAAAGTTTGATCACATAATGCATACATTCAGGTTACACATTCCACAGTTTGAAAATCCATTAACCAGAAAGAAAATTGGCATCTTTATGGCATAGCAAGGTCGTATTTGGAGCATACTGGACTCTTAATCGGCATATGCGAAGAGGCCATTGCTAGCCCAATATAAAATGAAGATATAACGAATAAAATGATAAAAGAGAGTAAACATTAATTTGAGCTTCCATGTTCGTACTTACGATAGTTCTACATCTGGATTCCTTTTTCACTTTAATAGACCTGCCTGTATTTTCCTTCAGTTGTTATACTACGGCGCATGCAATAAATCAAGAAATCACAATTGTGTATAGACAGTTACATTAATCTGATATGAAAAAATACATATCTAAAACCGAATATCTCAAAATACACTTTATCTCAATATTCATTGATCTTTTCATCGTCAGTTTTTAGTATTTATGGTCTTTTGGTTTTAATCTTTCCATCTTTTGATTTTAATCATTTCATCTTTTGGTTTCAATCTTTCCATCTTTTGATTTTAATCATTTCATCTTTTGGTTTTATTCTTTCCATCTTTTGGTTTTGTGTTGTTAATGTCTTTATAGCTGATGCCAGGTGCTTTAGAAGTGGCGTATAATGTCGAGAAACGTTTCTAAGTGAATGGGAGAAGCACTTTTATTCACATTTGAAAAACTACTTGAAATATTTGATAAATTTTAAGATGCCTATTAGTAATGACTTTGTCGGAAATGTAAAAGATAATTAAAAAGATTCGAACCGATTTTAGTCAAGACTGATAATGTATTCCAGAATATTTGCGAATATTTCACTAATCTGTTATGAAAGCAAGTCAGTTTACTGTTAAATAATACATACTGCCTTAGCAAAGTATTATAGAATTCGAATTAAAAAAAATCGTCAATATCAGTGAATTCATGAAAGGTATGGTTGCTGTTGCAGCGTGAGTATCCCTAAGGGCAAAGGGGATTGCGACATCGGTGCAGATTGTGTCAAGCGCTTATTATCGTTATCTATGGATTGACAAATAAAAGAAGACGTCTGGACAAAGCAAAAAAGGCACTCCGTGGTCCGAACGAATAACTCTTTCAACGTGATTTAAGCATAAATGGAAAGGCATAATGTTATACTGAAACTGAGGGCATGTAAGGTGATCTATGGCATTGTGTGTCATACTTATTACCTAGATTAAATAATTCCTGTATCAGTTGGGACAGTAACAAACAAATAAAAATATAAGTGAGAAGGTTATGTAATGAATTGTTTGAATATTTTGGCACATCAAAAGAGAAACGTAGTACAATGAATAATAAAGTTAGTAACACGCAACATTATAACACTTTCATTAAATAAATGGCTTTTTTGCCTTCACTAGAGGATCAGGTACCTTTCAGTTAACCTTAATAAGAATTACAGTAAATAATGGAACTTTAATTCCGTGTTAAATCCTAATTTATCACACTTTAGTCAGTATCTTATGCTTAATACGTATAATTGGTTTTCTAATGAAGAGACTTCATTAACAAGCGCACGATGACATAAGTGATAAATATTATAGCACTGCTAGCTACACCGGAGGACTTTCATAAATTAAGACAAAGAATGAAGAAACTTTGTTTGCTGTCAAGTTAGTTGTACATAATTTAACATATGCCTTGTTTCTTACTCTCTTACTTCGAGTGCACTAATTACACCCGAACAAGCTTTGTGGAATTAATTTTAAATAGATTAATTGCTTTAAACAAAATGTCCGTTTAAAACTGATTCTAAAAAGTTCAAATAGGTTAAAAAATAGTTGAAGACAAAAGGACCTTGCGGAAGGACACTAGCGACATCTGTGTTGCGCAAAGTAGGCGGAAGCTTGAAACAATCGAGTTTCTTTAGAAATAATTTAAAATGACTGTTACAAATAAAAAGTAGATAAGTGGAAGTTATTTTTTCGATAAACAGATATATTCTTTTGAGAGAAAACAACAAATTTGATAAAGAGTTATGGAGAGCAAATTATTAAATGTTAAAATAAATAAGTACTGAGTTTAAATTATCATATGAACATTCTTGAAATGGATTAAGAACCTTTAAATTAACGTAATAATAAAATATTTAATTAATTTCTCTACTTTTCGCATTATTTCTAACAATTGTATCACAATAAATATGCAGTCGCTGTGTGCTGCCATCTAGCAGACATAATACGAAACTGTCTTTTAGATACAGTTTATGGATGATTTTGAAATACTGTTAGGGTTTGCTCAGTAGTTTATATTTTATATTTTATATCAGTTTCTGCGGGTAACTGTTAAATTAAAAACGAAAATAAATAATATAAAATCAATGAGATTTCGGAAAATAGCTTGCCTATTATTCGTTAATAAAGTAATAATTCGTTAATAGATGGTGTTTCAATTAAAAAGCACCGCGGCTACTATTGCTTATTTTAGCTTTAGGCTATTTGCTGTCTGAACTTTTTTTTTGTCATATTTAGTGTGAAATTTTTGAATTTTATGTTAAAAGACTTAGTGTTACTTTTTATAATTTGCGATTTATAAATTAAACTTTTGCCTAATTAAATGTTTTTTTTTCCCCTATGGGAAAGTTTTTCCCCATCCTCGACTTAGTCTAAAATGCCATCGGTGTAGTTCTGAAGTGAACGTGAAGGATTTTATTTGAAGAAAATAATAAAAATACAATAGTTGTAATCAATGTTCACTCTTCAGTACCCGCACTGACTGTAAGTTAAGTTTGCATTACGTCTCTTCACCCTACAACTATTCATTATTAATTTTTATAATAAAATCGGTTTACGTTCGTTGCAGAAGTACAATGGCGCTTTTACACTGAGCCAAGGACTGTTAATAATTCTAATTTAAAAAGTAATAATAATAAAACCTTCACGGCGTTATAATTTCCTGTTTTTCTGTCCAACTGGGAAAAAAAATTGCTAAACAAAATTTAAATTTAGAAATCTTAAAATCTAAACAATAATACTCAGTCCGATGCTAAGATAAATTCAAAAATTTCACCCTGAATATGCAAAAAGACCCTAGGACAAAAAACATTCAACAATAAACAGCCTAAAATTGAAATAAATAAGATACAGACAGTAGAAATCTGTGTTTTTAACCAAACCATTTAAAGTTACACAATGCTTCTGACTTTATAATATTTCAAAATTGAAAATTTACATGTTCCAGAGAAGTTCAACGAGTGTGGGTAATATATTAACAGTACTTTTTGTGCTTAAAATTAATTAATTTCTAAAAGAGTGAGCGGTATGTCAAAAGAATGAGTTCTTTAAGGCCTGCATTGAAACATTTTCAGTGCTGTAAATTCTCGGAACGGTAGTTCTGTCAGAAGATATATCTCACCCAGACTGATTTCGCCAACTGCAGAAGCCTCTACAAGATTTCTTACTTGGGCGAAACCATTTCATAACGACTTCGCACCGAAATATTCAAGAAATTTCTTCACTGCTCCTAATTAATGATACCATAAATAGTTTTATAACCCACGTTTCCGTAACAAACCAGTTCAAAAACTAGCTACAGAACGACCAATAATATCTCGGTAACCTTTAGCAGCTAGGAAAGTGCATTACCGAAGCGAATCTGTGACATAAAAAAGTTCCGGAGTGCAATTGAAATCGGAATGATCCTCCTCTTACAGTCCTTTTCCATTATAGCTTTATTATTCACGGACGTACGAGGCGGGTAAGGTGGTAAAATTTTAACGTGCTCTTAGGCTGCATGGTCAATTTTATTTCTTATTATGCGCTTTGATTTCACACCAAAAAGCTCCTGTTAAAAATTATTCTTTAGGTTCTATTGATTACCATTGTACGACCTTGCTTTTTTTCCATAAATCCTTTGTTAGGAAGACCACGGAAAAATGTTTTTGTAAAATAATGAAGGTACGATCAAATATCCTAATTGATTATCGTCTATTTGTGGTGAAAATCAATTTAAAGAAACCACAATTTTATTATCAATAATGCAATAATTTTTCATTTCATTAGGTCGTGTTGATTAAAGCGCGGATAAAAAAATATAAGAAAAGTATTTTGAATGTTTAGAAGATGTCTGCCATATAAGCATTGTTCAATATCCCCATGGTTGAAAAGACATTAAATAGATGAAATATCTTCAACTGTTCCTGGATTAGAGAGAAATGGTCCTTGACCTTTTCTCCAAAGGTGTTCAGGGATTCCCGGAACTTTCTTTTACTTGGTCAAAAGTTTAATATCGGATCTCTACTTGATTTACAGTAATGATCCAGACAGAGATCCATGTCTAATTTCGACAGTGATTCCCCAAAGGAAGTATTCTATCTATTTTGTTATTTTCTGCAACATTATTTCCTTTTTTAAGAATGAATTCAAATATTCTAATCTATACAGATGATACAGTCCTGGCATGGTCATCCATGGTCTGGTCATCAGCATAGCATTGTCATCACTGGCTTATTCGAATCTTAAAGCCATTGTGAGTCTCGACCATTGGATTTTATGATGGTCTAATCTAGGACAGTTATGCTGAAGAATCTGGATCTTCCTGAAATTAAATCCTTGTGGGAATTTAGTCGTCTCCATTATCCTGAACTTATTTTCTAGTGAAGATGGAACCATAAGAAAAATCCGTGGAAATTCATTTACTGGAGAATTATAGCCGGATCTCTTCTTAGCAATACTAAACTGTGTTTATCGATTATGAAGAATTCGAAATGTGCTACCTGCTTTTTTAGGATGTGCCTTCGAACTTTTCTCCATCTGAGACGTGGAGAAAAAAAGTGACCTCGCATTATGGACTGTTTTGTCTTCCTTTAAGATGACTATGAAACAATGTTCTGTGAGTTGTGTTTTTGTTGGAAATTTCAGGGATACCAGGGATTATTATCATATTCTTATTCAATTAATATTATATACATAATTAAACGTATATAGTGATCTCTATAATGATATATAATTTGATTATATATATATATATATAGGCAGGAAAAAAACGAATTACGATAAATGTAATACCTGAAGCAGTTCTTAGAAGAATCTATAAGTTAAAGAAAATGGAAAACTAGAATTTAACCACTTTTCCTTTTATATAAAAACTAAGACGCTTTTACTCTTTGCAGAATCTCTCAGTTCTTGGCCATTTCTTTCGTCCGGGTTGCCACTTCCGATTATTTCTACGCTAACTGTTTGTGGATTAGAGGGAAATGGTCCTAAAACCTCTGTTACAGTACCGAGAGAAGAGAAAGAAAAAGAGGGAAAGGAAATTATTGGTTTCCATCTATCATTTCTGTTTTTCGATATTAAGAAACGACATGAAACAAGATTCTCTGAAGATGGCTTTATTGAGCGGAGATGAGGCGTGGAAAACACCCTCAGACTCGATGCGTTCGTCCATGGGAAATTCAGTCATTATTTCAAAAACGAATGGGTGTTGGTCCCGAGCTATTTGTATCACTGCGGTATCCCTTCAATTGATAGTATTTACCCCCGAGTGGTCTCGATGACTTCTATTTACTTATTTTCCTTTGATGATGACAGAATGAAGAGTTAAATCCTCAGCCATGCAGGCTCCCACCGATTTCTTCGAATGGCTCCATAGATATACATGGGGATAACAAAGTACTTGTTTTTATTTTGTAGTCTGCAGTTTTGAAAGATGTTTTATATCATTTTACTTTACAAACAGGTTGAATTTTTATTGGATTACTTTATTTTGCGGAGGAAGAAAGGGAATTGTATGTGTTTATTGTATTAGGAGAGTCAGTCGCAGCTGTGACTTATTATTTATGCATTTTCTACATTGGTAGACTAGGCTGTGCACTCGATCAGTTAGCTGAAGAACTGAGACAAAATTTCGCCTTCAGTCGTTTCTATCTGCCTTTTTGTTATGTCTTGTTTATAAATTCGGAAATATTTTCATCTTTGAATTATGGAAGTCATTTGGAGCTGATAGTAACAGCGAAGAATTGATACCTCCCATCCGCTACTTTTGGCACCATTATTTGACTAAAAGTTTTGATAGACTACTCAGGCCTTTTATCTCTAATGATCTCCTGATTCGATCAGTCTATCTTATTTTTCATCCATTACTTATCTGCACTGCGTTTAAAGTGATATAAATCCTCTTGAAAGCTTTGAAATTGGTAGGTGTGATGTTATTTTACGATAAATTACATTGGGATTGAGAAAGGCTTTATACAATACAACCAAAAATTACTAGCATATCCCCTCTCTTTCTTTCTTTCTTTCTTTCTCTCTTTGTCATCTTAAATGCTCGTCTCCCACCACCTACAAAACTATTACATTTATTAATAGAGGAAGGCACATTCACAATATGCAAAACCTGATATCGGGACTTTGTCATTTTATATCACATGGATCTTTTTTGATTTTAAATATATCTGGATGGACGCAGCGGGGATTTTTTATATAAACGTAAAATGAAAAAGTAGGATTATGAGACGGTATAATAGCTTATCCACTAGTCGGGCAAATTCTTGGTTCGATTCTCTGTTACCGTTCATGACATTAAGACCTCCTAAACAGTTTTCGAAATAGAATCTTGGTTCCGACAGATGTCGCATTTTTTTCAACTAGTAATATAGTTTATTTCGTTTACATAATACATAGTAAGCATAGTTGTTTACTATGTATTATGGTAAACAACTATTTGTATGTTGTACTCGCTTAAAAATCCAGATTAATTCACGAGGAGAAACTCTACTCCAGGAACAATTTCTCAAGCATTGTGATCTGTTTAGCCAGCAGATCATCAAGTCATGATTGAATGGCAAAATCCGAGACCTGATACTTTAGATGGTAACAGAAAATGAGCTTGTAAGTGAATTGCTAAATTAGATGTTAGTTGAATAGTTTAATTATCTTACTTGAGTGAAATTAATAATAACTTGAGTTACTTTAATATATGTACATTCATGAACCAAAACATTATGACCATCCCTGTGTCCAGGAGTGGACGCATCCCGCAGCACCTAGAAGTGGCATCACATACCGTCGCAGCATATATAGTGATGGCTTGGTATTGTCTGTCAGTTCGTCCATAAGAAGCCCGTGCAATGGGCATAGGGAAGGACCTGGCGGAATTTGAACGTGGAATGAGTTGCAGCGCTAGGAAGGCGGGGTCAGCATATCAGCAACCGCAGGAATTGTCGGCTGTTTCAGAGACGCTGTAGCGCAGGTGTAACGGGAATGGGCAGAAGAGGGACGCGCAACCACCCACCGTACTGGGACTGGGAAACGATTAGTGGTTGTGAGGTGAACGGCTGTTGGTACGTGCTGTCTGAGACAACAGAAGGCTCACGATCTCTCAATTAAAGCCAAACTACAACCAAGGCGCATAGAGAAACTTTTCCGAGCACACCACATAGCGGACGCTCTTGCGGATAGGCCTAGGGAGTAGGCGATCTGTTCATGTGCCCACGTTGACCGACTGTTATGGACACTTCCGCTTGCAATGGACACTGAAGTACTGCTCCTGGACATTTGACTACTAGAAAAGAGCCACCTCGTCTGATGAATCAAGGTTCCTGCTCAATTATGCCGATGGACTGGAGCGTATTCGAGGCGAGCAGTTGCAACCAGGCTGCATAGTTTGACGAAAACAGGCCTGCGCCGGTTATATCTTAGTTTGGGGGTTGTTTTCATGGACATCAATGATCCCCTCATCCCCGCTGAACATATCCTCACCGCCAATCATATTATTTTGGACCAAGTACTGCTCTACATGATGACCGTGTATCCAGATAGCACTGAACTCTTTCAACAAGACAATGTCCCGTGCCACAAGGCTTGCAAGAATTGTGCAAGAATGGTACATCCAAACATTTAGTGTATTCCCTAGCATCAAACCCGTTGAACATTTGTGGAATGCAGTGGAACGCAACATTTGCCAGTCCAGGCCAGTACAGTGCCGAACTTCGGGGCATCCTTCTGTTCAGCTGATCCAAGATACCCAAGGACACCTTTTGCTGTCTCGTGAATTCGATGCCACACCGGGTGCAAGCAATTATAATAGCGAAAGGGGCCCCAAAAAGCTATTAGGTAGGTGGTCATAATGCACTGGCTAATGCGTGTACGTCGGTGTCCAAAAGTTAAACTACAGGTTACAAAAGCGCAATACAATAAAACTTCCATTTGCGGACTGCATAGGGAGAAAGGCCGATTGTTTTAAACTGGAAAAAAAATACAAATATTCGATAGAATGTTATGAAAAAGTGCTGTACTATGAAATGAAAAGCATGAATTGCTGTAACATTGCACTTTTTTTTTTTAACCGCAGTTGCCAATTGTGTGAGGAATAAAGAGCTTGAAATTTTGCCGTGTCCTCTAATGGCAGGGAAAATTTTGAGTTAAACTTATTCAGAGTCTAAAGAACTCTGAAATACCTTTGCTGGGAGTTCACACGATGGGTACTGATGTCTGACACGCTTGGTAGGCCGATGAAAGGTGATCAAGAAAATTCTGGCGTCCTTGCACTCTCTATGACATTTTTCTTGTGAAAGACATAGGACACGTGAATTTGGTTTAGTTTTAAAGTTTCTTCATAACAGCAGGAACTGTGAACGCGACTGCAATACAGCATTTCAACAAGTTATTTTAATCATCATAAAAGAAAACAAAAATGGTGTACATTGTTTCGGTTTTTCTCTCTTAATATCTGATAATTATCTGGTGATCTATTTGGTTACATTGATAAACGAAAGCGAAGCCAGTAGCTAGGAATTAAATAAAGATTCGGAATACAAAAAACAAAAGGAAACTGCTCATAAAATAAACTACTGTATATCAAAAGCTTTATAAGGATCTCCAGTGTCCTTAAGATTCTGCAGCATACATCTTGTAACATGTAGTTGAAACATTATCCAAAATTTTCCAAGTTATTCTCCAAGATTCAAAGTAGCTTTATGCCAAAGAATTCATAACTGCTATAAATTATTTAGAGCGCTTTTATACTTGGAATAACAGAGAGTAAATGGACGAAAGTATTTTAAACACAAAATATTGCACCGAAGATGTTTTAATGAACTGTTAATAGCGATGTGTATCGCGTTAACTCCTATTTAAAACAATCTTTGTTCATAACATAACTAGGAGAACACTTAACTCGTATTACTGAACTAAAATATTAAAGGAAGAGAAGTAATATACTGGCTACAGGGTTTTAATCTCCCTAAGTACCAGTTAATTTAACTGAACGTTAAGACAAGTAACAATCTAAGTACTGGTTTTTCACGCTTGTACTCATTAGTGAAATTTGTGATGTAAAGCTTTCTTCTCCGGATAATGGTGAACCAGACAAAAATGTAAAGAAATCGACGGAAACTAATTGAAGACAGAATACCACTAGATTAAATGTGGAATAATTAGGTGGAGGAGAGAAAAAATCCATCATTAATCATAATAACTAAATTAACTTAAAATAACAAAAAAAATACGGTTTAGTTTAAACAAAAATTCTGATCGCGTTCGGTAATCCAACTGTTATAGGTTCGGTGCACTGCGATCATTGTAATTATATTGCTGGCTGTGCCTGCTAGCTCTGAATGAGATTGCTGGAAATTCTTTAATATTTGAGGAAAAATAGCAACGTCGAAAACTTCGGATGTTTCGGTTACTAAAGTATAGTAATGGAGTTTCAGTTTCCTATTAAAAGGTAAGATTTTATTCTGAACAGATGGTTACCAGAAACGTACTAAAGAGATTTAGTCTTTCTTCCTTTTTAGCTTTCCTTTATTTTTTTTTTTCTTAAGAAATTGCATTATGATGCAGGAAAGCAAGCCTATACGGCATCAGCCAAAAACAAATCGCTCTAAGCGTTTATCCAGTTACTCCTTGAATTTATTTAAGCTATCAACTTCCACAACGACAGATGGAAGTTTTTTCCAGCTATCAACCACCCTCTGGCTAATGGCAAATTTCCGAACATCTATCCTACATCTGTCTTTCCTCAATTTCAAACTGTGTCCCGTCAGGTTCTTAGTCAGAGCAAGAGGAAAAATCCCACCCGCATTAAGCCTGCTCAACCCATTCAAGGCCTTATGCACCTCAATCAGATCACCTCGTGGGTGCCTAGTCTCCAAATGATGCAATTTGCAGAACTTAAGCCTTTTTTGGTAAGAGGACCCTTCGTTCCCTTCACCAATCTTGTTGCCCTTCTCTGTACTCGTTATAGCAACTCTACCTCCTTCCTAAAATGAGGTCTCCAGAGCTGTACGCAGTACCCAAGGTGTGGCCTGACCATTGCCTTATACAAGGGGATAATCACCTCCTTTTCCTTGATAAAAAAGAATTCTGTATATCATTGACAAGAGACCATAAGATACTCTTGCAGCCTGTCTGCATTGCTCAGAAAACTTCACATCTGACTGCACAAGTACCCCAGGTCCTTTTCATTCTCTACTACCCTCAGTGTAGTACCACACAATGGATACATTATCTGGGGTTACTGCTACCCATAAGTAGTACTTTACATTTGTCAATGTTAAACTTCATTTGCCACTTCTCAGCCCATCTGCCCAAATTTTCTAGATCCTGTTGCAGTAGCACACTGCCGTTACTGTCATTAACAACCCTGCCAAACTTTGTATCATCTGCATACTTGGACATTAGCCTGACATACCTTCATCAGTATCATTGATAAATATACAAAACAACACTGGGCCCAACACCGAATCATGGGGGACTCCACTAATGACATTAGTCCACGAAGAGCAGCGTCCGTTGATTACCACTCTCTGTTTTCTCCCACTCAACCACCCTTTTATCCATTGTAGCAACTTGCCTTTAACGCCATACTGCTCCAATTCGTACAGTAGTATTCCATGTGCAACAGTATCAAAAGCTTTCCAGAAATCTAAGTATATGATCAGTATATCTAGACCCACAGATATAGCTAGGTACATTTGAGCAAAGAGGAAGTCCATTGATGTATGCTCATTGTTCTAATTTACACGAACTGAGTGCTGGGCATGCACCCTAGTCACAATTCAGGCCTGAATGATGTTAATCTTAAGAAGAGAAGGTGCGTTTATCAATCAAATATTAGCATATAATTAACCAATAATGGATCATTTTAAAAGTCGCATTTGTTTAGGATTAGTGTTTCAGGGCGGGTCTGCTGCCAGCGAGATAAAAACCGTCTTCTATGATAGTACAACACTCGTAACTAGTTGGTCACTTGTCACTCATTTAGAGAAATGTGAATTGAAATTATTTCAAAAGTGGAGGAACTCTTAAAGGCTTGTTCAAGCGGAACTCTAGTTAGTCGATCACAGAGGTGAGAAAAAGGGGTAGGGGTCCTCCCCACACGTGCTATTATCTGTTTTAGGCCGCACAATATTCAAATCGCCCTGTGGATATAAACTTCAGACATAATACATGGTGGAAAGATCTCATAAGTACTAATGAACCGGCAATGCTCCAAGGGATCCTAAACAATCAATATTGATCTGTGAGTGTAATCAAACTTCAGATTTTTTTCAAACAGCTGGCAAATTGTGCTGTCACAGAGACAGTAGAATATAAAATATATACTTTATATGCTTGCTTGCACTGTGTTAAAAAAGTTAAAGCTAATTAAAATAGCTTTACGTAATAATAGATCACTGGATTTGTTTAAATAGATTATAAGAATTCGTAATCATGACCATCAGGAAACTGAGCTTCAGAGCTCCACTAATGGCATTAGTCCACGAAGAGCATCGTTCTGCATTCAGATATCTCCCTGTCATTATCATCTTCAGCTGATGCTGGTTTCCTGACAAACAAACTGATGATGGGATCTTGAAGACGTACTCTCCCTTGTGGGATTTACAGGAGCAAAAAACGCTGTACGAGATCCACCTTCAATCTGGAGGGTAGAATCTTGTGGTGTTCTGTATTGTCCATGATCTAGTATACGGCAACAAAGATGGCTATACCTTGCCTAGTGTAGGACCTGAAGATGCCTCCTTCAATCTCCAGTTTTCTCTCTCTCTCTCTCTCTCTCTCGAATTCTGCTTTGTTTCCCTTTCTTTCTCCTAGTATGTCCTGTTATTTTCTCAGAAATACGAGTATGTTTTTTGTTATCTTCCCTATCATTTACGTGTGTTCTTTTTTCCCCTGTTACCCAACTTCGTTTTTTTTTCTGGGATACCCTCCATTTCACAATTAGGTAGGAATGGAGTACTGGAGTGGCCCGCCTCTTCCAACTGAGAGATCTTCCAACTGATCGTGGCTTCCAGGGTGATAAAAGGTCGGTCATGCACGTAAGCACATTGCACGTAAGCATATTACATAACACATGACTGGCTAAGCAGAGCATTGCTTTTCCACAACAATTATAGGAAATGAAGGAAACCTCGGGATCCGCCTAGACAAAGGGGGCAAAGGACACAAAAAAAGGGACTCTCCGAAAAGTGGCGGAGTGGAACTAGCGTTCAGGAGCCGCCCTACATTAGACATGTACATACCCACATACCCTCCGAAAAGTATCCGGACACACGCCGGTTTCACAGTGATACCATCGCCACTCGCACGTGTATTGTTCCTCCACTGTTAGTTGCGACCCACCTGGGTAGAATTTCCACTAACGAACGATCGACTTCGGCGGCATAGTTCTTTATCGTTCTTATAGGAAAATTACCAGTTGAACTACTGATGTAAGACGCGGTCGTCTGGCCCTCACCGACATTCAGTTCATCCCAGAGGTGTTCTAAAGGGTTTAAGTAGGGACTCTGCGCCGATCATTCCAACTTTTGTATAGTCATGTCTTGAACAATTCTTGAACAGCATCGGTGGTATAGCATGGAGCATTATCCTTTTGAAAAAAAAAATAAATAAAATAAACATGGATCTGTAACAAAGCACCGTCGCATCGCATGGAATTGTCCAAAATGTTAAAGCAGGCGTCGCCATTCATTGTTCTCTGAACACTCACTAAAGGTCCATGAGAAATAGCTTCACACAGCAATTTCGCTGCCTTCGAACTCCACAGTTAGCGCAATTCACTCCGTCAGCAGACATTCACTCCACACTCGCACCAACTCACCTGCTGGGAATACGGTGTAGAGAGATTCACTGCTCCATACAACCGCTTTTCAATGATCTCTGGACCAATTGCGTGTTTGTTGCACCATGTCTGCTGATTTGCTTTTGCTTGTGGTGGTGATGTTTGATTTATCTGTCCGCCATCGCTTTTCCATGAAAACCGATGCTATATAGAGCTCCGTACGTCAGCAGTGATTGAAGTTCATACAGATCTCAACCAGTGCTGATCCTTTTGTCACGTGTAGAGATCAGGGCGCAACATAATTTACGGACGGTAATAGAAACATTTCGCCTCGATTTCATGACATTATCAAGAATATCAAGATAGCGCAGGCTGTCTGCAGTTGTATGCGACTCAACCATAACACTTCTCTCGAAATCAGTCAGCTCCACTCTACGTGTAACGACATTGCGGTAGTACAGTGGTTATAACCACCGTCCTCCACACAGCGGGTGAAAAAGACCCGGGTTCGAATTCCGTCAATGGCTCGAAGAACTTTTATGGGCTTTTTCCTCTGCTTGTGTGTTTTTCTCCCTTAAACAGCGCTTTTCATCCAGGAAAACAGGTTAACCTGCCAGAAAACAGATGCAATTTATGGACCTATTATATATGCATGAATGAGATTGATATCGGGCAACCCTAATAGGTTTCTTTTTTCTGTCACGAACAACTACCTTGTGTTGCTTCATAAGCCTCTCTTATGTACAAATACACTGTGCTGCCACTTCATTAGGTACACCCCTGATGTGCATACAAATGGTTTGTCCCACAACATTGCAAGTCACATGACCACAGTTGTGGATATAAATTCAGCAGAACAACACTTCTAGTATCTAGTATCTTGGCACAAACCGTAGCAAGAATTGGGAAAAGAACTGATCTAATGTGTTCTGATCTAAAGAACGGACTGATCTAATGTGTTCTGATCTAAAGAACGGACTGATCTAAAGAACTGATCTAAAGAACGGACTTCTAATGTGGCATGGTAGTAGGTGCAAGACGTGCTGGACAAAGCATCTCTGAAACGGCAGTTCTCCTGAACTTTTCAAGCACCACAGTTTCAAGGGTGTATCGAGAATGATGCAACGAACAGAAAACATCCTCTCAACGGCACTCCTGTGGAAGAAAATCGCTTGTTGATGAGAAAGGTCAGAGGAGGATGGCTAAAATTGTGCAAGCAAACAGACGGGCCACAATGTCGCACATCACGTTAGAATATAACCTTGGTGCGCAGAACAAAATATCCGAACGGACCACTAGTCGCACTTTGTCGCGAATGGGCTACAACAGCCGACGGCCACATCGCATACCTTTGTTATCAATGAAGAACAAGAGAGCACGCCTCCTGTGGGCACAGCAACACCAGCACTGGACTATCGAGGATTGGAAAACAGTTGCTTGGCCTGACGAGTCGAAGTTCCTGGTGCATCATGTTGATGGAAGGCTCATAATTTGGCAAAAAGAACATGAATCCATGGACCCGTCATGTCTGACAACTACTATGCAAGGTGGTGGGGGCAGTGTTATGGTGTGGGGAATGTTTTCTTGGCACATGTTGGGTCCATTGATACCTATAGATTCACGTCTGAATGCCACATCGTACCTCAACATCGTTGCTGACCAAGTGCGTCTATTCATGTTGACAGTTTATCCTCAATCAGATGGTTACTTCCAGCAGGATAATGTGCCGGTGCACAAAGCCCAAATCAATATGGAATGGTTCCAGGAACATGACAATGACTTTTCTTTGCTGCAGTGGGCCGCTCAATCCCTGGATCTCAATCCTATTGAACATCTTTGGAATGAGCTGGAAAAGGGCTGTTCACTGCAGGCCTACACCTCCGTCGAATCTCAAGGAACTGCGTGACACACTCATATCTGCTTGGTACTCCATTCCTGCACAAGGTTTTCAGCATCTTGCTCAATCCATGCCTATATGAATTCAGGCTCTTTTGAAGGCTAAAGGAGCCTCAACACGCTACTAGGTAGGTGTACCTAATAAAGTGGCAGCACAGCATATAAGTCAGTTGTTTATCTGGAAGGTCCAATGTATTATGAAGAGAAGTGTGCCCGGATTCTTTTGGAGGATAGTGTACATCAGTTTGGTAACATCTCATCAAAGTTGTTGCAAAATTACTACAAAGATGTCTTTCGACACCGGAATGAATTAAACTAGTGCGGTGCACACCAGACAACATAAATAGCATCTTCTCAAACTTCATAACTTTCTGAAGATTAGATTGCAGACTCATCAAAGATTGGATCGATGCTTCTTACCATAGTACCGATGCTGTTTGAGGATTAGATTTGAGAATGGGCATCACAAATATTTGTACATTTACTTCTAAGATAACACTCAGAACGCTTAGATATTATTTTTATATCCACACAGAAGTCGAATATCACAATCGCGTATATACACTTAATTCTTTACAAAGTTTCCATTTATTAAACTATTATAACGCAGCAATATTACGAATAAATTTAGAATACAGAAAAAAATACTTCTTAAAGTAAACAGTATCCACTATATTATCACGTTTTAAAATGAAGGCGATCTTAATATTTCTTTTTAGGTGTGCGTCTGTGTGTGTGTGTGTGAGAGAGACAGAGAGAGAGAGAGAGAGAGAGAGAGAGAGAGATTTAATAAGAAAATAGGACATTTCTGAGCCTTCATCACGCTGATTTTTATCAGATGAGGCAATGCTTTGTCTCAGGTGCGAATTGAAAAAGAAGACAAAAGGGAAATATTGCTTTAATTAAAGTCAGCGGCTTTAAGTCAGACAATCTAAGTTAGAATATTCAAGGAAGATAGAATTTGGTTGATTATTCCCAGGTGGATTGGGTTATTTGCGTATCTCAATGATCGAAGGCCCATAATTGATGGCAGTTGGGAAAAACGGACCAGGGAAAAATGAGCGATGGATAAATCGATTTAAAAGTATTGTGCGGTGTTATAAACATTGAATGTTGGCATGAATGATAAGGAAAGAACTGTGAAAGATTGTTGAAAAAGATAGGGGATGAAGTGGAATCATTGATAAGGCTGCCTTCTTTGATGGTGTGATTACACCCCACCCTTTCGCAGTAGGGGAAATGCACTCTGATGAATTTTTCATAATGTTATACTTCAAAATCTCACCTGATACTCCACAAAGGCTACTGGAGTTCCTCCTTTATTGTGCATTCGAAGGCGACAAAACCCAGGGAAGCTAGAGAAATAAAGAAAGAAAAAGAAATAGACACCATGATGATGACATCACAGCATACAATCAAATTAAACTCCATTTGAATTAATGGAAACTTAAAGAGCTCTCTATGATTGCCGAAGTTTAGTATGTATATAAAATAATTCTAGAAATTTCCATATATATAGACAGCACTATATTGCATATTGCCGGTTTAAAAAAAAAATATTCTCTCTCTCACTCGCTCTCTCTCTCTCTCTCTCTCTCTCTCTCTCTCTCTCTCTCTCTCTCTCTCTAAGAAATTCAACAGTCCTGCAGTGATGATGTCTGTTTTGTGGCATTTCTTGGTATTTGCCTCACTGTTTCTTGAGATATGAGGACACGTCTGAGGAAATATAAGGATTTTTGCCATGCATTAGATGCTTTCCTAGGTGACAAATGTTGATTTTTATGTCCCTAATAGTGGGACACGCAGAGGAGAGTCATGCGATATGATCGATTTGGACAAAAAGGATGATTGATTGCCGGCACCTTTTACCGGGGTCTACAGGAGAAAGTAAAATAATAAGAGAGAGAAAAAAAAATGCGATTGAGAAAGCTTTTGGCATTTTGGATGCATACCGTTCTGCAAAGCAAACCTTAAAGTCTGAAACTAAAGATAAGATCTGGAAATCTGTATTCTGTAAAGAAAGAATTTTTGAATAGAAAATTTTTGCGCTTATGTCCTGCATTGATTTCAAAAATTCTGAGTTTAGTATTATAGTAAGTAGAATATTTTGTACATAACGTTGAAATATAATTCTACAAACTGAATTTTCGTAGCTTGCTTGTAATTAACAAAATTGCTGAATCAATAAAGCCAAGGTGAATGATCTTTGAGGATACAGTGACACGAAGAGTTGTATTATAGTCCTCGCGGCTGATATGGTAATTATAATTGCCATCCAGCGTGGAAAAAGGGTGGCTTCGAATAACCTTTCAGTGGCAGGGATTTTTATGTTTTAATTTTTTGAATTCGTGGTCGAAGTATTTGGGTTTGGGAAAGGATTGAGTTTTCGCACATTGTATTAGAGCAGCCTAATTTAGAATTCATTAATTAAATTACATTTAATTTTAATCTGTCTTTTTTTTACAACAGTAAACTGACAGTTAAGCTTTTCACTCAAACATTTATGTACTTTTCTCTCAAGGTGGTGGAGTTAGTCGGTTTCTGATGAGAACTGTGTCCTTCAGTTTTCATTTCCAAGAAACTTGACATTTTTATTCCTCAATGGACGGACTTTACTATATTCAATGGGCTGACCATAGAATATAGTTAAGTTGTCTGTTGAGAAATTTATAGGTATAAAAACTTTCACCAGGTGGAGATACAACGGGTTTTATTCAATCACTGACCCAGCTCCACGATACGTTTCTTATTTTTCTTGTTTAAATAAGGTATAAAAATTCAAGGTACTTAAGAAACAATACATCCATATCTAAAACAAGATAGGTCAACCGAGCTTTTGAGTGAGAGAGAGAGAGAGAGAGAGAGAGACGAATCATCAATGATACCAGAAGGAGCTACTGTCGCGCTAAGACAAGGCTGAGGGTAGTGTAAAAAGGAAATGTAGAAAATCATGATCGTGTGTGTGAAAATCAGAATTGGATGCAAAGATATTTACTGAGATATTGAATCCGAGAAGGAAATAGCACAATTTAAAGGGGTGGGGAATACAGGACAAAGTAAAAGAAAGATCATACCAGGGAGTAAAATTCTAGAAGAAAAGGGAGAGAGAGAGAGAGAGAGAGAGAGAGAACAACCATGTGTGCGTGTGTTTTCTATGTTAATTCCCTTCTGAGGTAGGATGAGTAGCCAACGATTGGCATTATAATTTAGTGACATTGAGATTGCTCAGTATAGCAATGCAAGAGTATTGCTAAACCTTCATAGTGTTATACACCAATATCAAGGCTTTGCCTGGAAACGCCATAGGAAATTCTGGTCTGAAAATGATTTCAGTATCAAGAGTTTATGTGGCCGTCTTGGGAGTGATCTAAGATGCACGCCGTAGATGGCCAGGAACTATAGCCCAACGAGGAACCAATGGAAGGAACACGCTTCTATTTTTCTTTTTAACATGAACTCGTGGCACCTGAAGAGTTTGTGTTAAATTAATTCGTGACGGACTACTCGTATGACGTCTGATGTGTAAATATTTTATCACCATCCTGCCTAATCCGCGTGCTCCAAAAAAAAAAAAAAAAAAAAAAGAGAAAAGATGGGCCACAATAGGAACTGCCATTTCTAAGCGTTGTTTAAATATGCATACGTTCTACACACCTGTGTCCGTGATAATGAACGTAGCGCACGCGCTGCATTGCACTCAAGGGAAGGTCGTCTTCTTGAAACCAACGAAAACATAGCGAGTATTCCAACGCTGAAGCAACGTGTGTTTTTTTTTTTTTTTCTATCTTTTCGAACTGGTAATCGCATTTAGCTCACTATGAATACCGGAATTCTGCGATTAGCACCGTAGGGAGTCGTAAAACAGAAGTTTATTGGAACGCCTCCGTTGTGGCAATGTACGGAAATTAAGGCGGATGGGCGTATTTCATTTTTCCTCTTGCAAAACATACGCCGACTTAAATGTAATTCCTTTCCGTAGTGCAGTTCATCTGTCCATCCATTACCCACGTTGAGATATTTCGAAAATAATGAGCTTCAACACATCGGATTTAAATGGAAAAAAAGTGCTTTACAGTTTGCACGCGCAAAGGAACTGGGCTCCACCGAGTGTAAAATTTAAACTCATTCAGAGCAACACCTCTCAATAACGGTAAGATGGGCGCCCACATGAGGGTAACCTTTGGCGAGCTGGTTGTAAGTTTGAAGGAATAGCTTTAAATAAGGTTCCGTTTGTATTCGGAGGGAATTTAAGAACCCCGAAGGGCTGGCAGTCAGGGCAAAATAGATGTTACCAAGGCTTCATTCTCTTGCAAAATACAAAGATGAATTCCTGCATACCTTCCAAACAGTTATGGGAATACACTACTTTTCAACGTAATCACCTCTACGCATTTATTCCAGACACTGCAAAGAGTTTTGATTCCATAAAAACAGGGTATTTGATAAACAGAACCGGAAACTATGCAATGTGTTTTCAACTTCTGCGTCATCTTTGAATTGAATGCCAGTAGTTAATTTTTAAGTGGACGTGTGAAAATTATGTTCAAGATGGACCTTATGGTTGATATGTTTTAATTTTAACACTCGAGTCTGTTTGAACTTTATCATTTGGGTGTATTTAAACTTTACCACTTGGATTTGTTTCGACTCTAACTAATTCTGCTGTTAGGGAACTTTTCGACCGAATTATTCGCTAACCCTCACTTTATCAGAATTTTACACAAAGTAATGCATCAGTCCTCCGAAATGAGATCCTCAGCACGTAGAACTGTATCAGTCGCACAAGTGTACCAGTGTTCAACCGGTACACTTCTGGACAATTTCTAAACATTTCATGCTTACACTGTTGTAACAGGATTTTAAAAGCATCAGCGACTAAGACCGTATTGCTCTGTGTATACTGTTTGTAAATTGCGTCTGTTTTGAGGTTGATTTCTGTTTTCTGGACGAAAACCTGAGTTTCCGGGAGAAAAAACCTTTTTGCTCTCGCCTGAGACCGACTAATTCAGCAACGTTGTGAAAAAGGCCCATAAAAATTCCTCCTATCATTGACGGGATTCGAACTCAGGTCTTTTCCACGAGGTGTGTTGGGAGGACGGCGATTCTACCAACTGTGCTACCCACGAGGGCAGGGCCTACACTTTTGCAACCAAAAATACTCTGCACGCATTCTATGATGCATTAGTTTCATTAATTTCTCCAAACTGTAAAAATATAGCGGAGCAATCCGGCCATTTTGAAATGTCGTTATGAGTGCCAATACTGCTAATTTTATATTACGAAGACTAAAGCCAGAACGAAGAAAAAAAATAAATAAATAAACTCGAATGTGTGTTATAAAAAGTATAAAATGTGTGCTTATGTTCACGAAAATTAAAATTTTCCTCATTTTATTGAATCAACTTCGTATTTTTTGATTTTGGTATTTTGATAAAAAAAGATTAGGTGAAAAAAGGGACAAACAACACGATGGAATAACTTCACTTTTGTTATCAACGTTTCTGTTTGTTTTCTACTTCTTGTATGAGGACTCATAACCTCATGAGTCCGTCATACTCGTATACTATCAGTGCTTTTAAATTATGAGAGTAAAACCATTTTAATTATCTTGTATTATCCTATTATTTAATCTCCTCTCCTTCTGTGAATACGATACCTTCTTTTTGCTCGAGCTGAATCCATAAAATTCAAACATTCTCATCTTTTTCAGAAGATCCAAAAGCCAGTTTCAGTTAATCTTCTTTTCTGTTGTCCTCTTTTTCCGCGCATATACTTGCACTTGTTCATAAAGTCAAATCGTGATGTTGTGGCCTTCGAAAACTCATAATGCAAAGAACAGATCCAGAACCTCCGCTCAAAAGTCCTTTCTGTAGGTATGAAATTCGGCCTCTGTCGATCTTGCAACCAAGAAATTATCACCCCATTCCTAAATTGCATGTCAGTCCGATCTCAGACAATACGATGTAAGTTTGGTCTGCAGCTCTCTTTAGCTCTGAAGACCACAGTTTGGGATCCAAAAGGGGACAAAAATTTGACTCTGTAACAAATTCCGCTCCACTCCCGTCCAGCATAACATACGCGCAACCTCAGTGATATCTGGAAGACCCTGAATTGGAAGATCCCACGCAGTGCGTTGCACAAACCTGAAAAAGCTCTTGATCTTCAAGAGACACTTTCATAATATCATCAGTGCCTTCAATTCTTTTATTCCCACTTTGATCTATGGTCCAAGGACTCAGCCTGTACAGATAATGAGTGCATACCCCATTTCAGATACATCATAACCGTAAATGTTATTAGATTTAGTTTAATTGTGATTGAGCACATGGTAAAACATTGACCGCTTCCATTTAAAAGTTTTTTTTTTTTTTTTCTGAATGGACACCCCATACATACAATTTCGAATTTTTGTGATGTTAGAAACCACATTCCTTCGACAGCGACCAGTAATAGTTATGCGCTGATGCATAAGCATCAAATGTACTAAGTGCACCCACCTCCACAGAGGATTGGAGATTCTGGTGTATGTGCCAGACTGTCCTCGGAAACTAAAACAGGTTTCTAATATGTGATTTTCCACTGCCTTCGGTCCTTCATCATATGATTTGAGTCCTCATCATGGTTAATAGCATTATAGCTTTACTGCTGCTGCTCTTTCGCAGTTTATTGACACGGCCTGAGTTCGAATTCAGGCCCAGCTGAGAGCTTTTTTTCACACCATAGCCGAATTAATTAGTTGGGGGACAAGAACTGCATAGTTTTCCTTATTAAAACTGGATCTTTTTATCCCGAAAAAAGCCGAACAAACCATAGATTATATGCAACTTTCTCATAAGTTATACTAATGCTTCGTGGTCTTAGCTGCCTCGGTATTTATTCTACACGATCGAACTCTGGAAATCGGTTGCAATTATTTTCTTGCACATGCGCTTATTGTTCTAAATATGAATTATCCAGCAGCCAAAGTGGACAATGATCGTTGCTGAACAATTGCTAGAAAACTTTGAGAGAAAGGCCAAAGGCCACAAAAGAAAATTTGGAAAGATAGTCCTAGAATAAACACATTAAATTAAATTTTCTTATTTCTTATCAGAAAAAAAATTATACAGACCTCCATCTCTTTCAAATTCTCCCTATATTTTCTGGTCTGTGTCTTAAGCGTTTCATCACAAACCAAATTATCCTCTTTAACTCATTCATCAACCCAGGTCAGAATTACAGTATTTTAACATCTCCATTCATCATTACCTACCTTCCAAAGAGATCCTTGAGTTCTTGCTCCGATACAAACTGTCCTAGATTGGCTACGAACAGCGTGGAACACGGCGGAGTACTGGAAGTTGAGGACGTGGAACCTGCTGGACTGGCAAGTGTCGGACTCGCTACTAGATGGGGCGGCGGTATCGTGGCATGGATCGTAGCGCTCCCAGCCAACGCAGCATGCGAAATAGGATGTGGTACGGTAAGTGGAGGCTGAAGAGCATAAACAAACGTTAGAGAAACCTGCAGACTTCTCGGGTGAATAAACATTTTTATAAAAATGAAAACAAACAAAAATATTTGTCACAAACAGCGAGATCTTACCGGCAATTGTGCATGAAGTGCAGGGTGCACAAGTGTTGCGGAATGAAGTGCTGTAGAGACTGGAACTTCAGCATACGACAGAGTAGGGTGTGGCCAGCCGTCGTGAACTGTAGGTAGCAACGCTGCTCCTATTTCTTCTACAGTAGAGAAAAATAGAACTTGAGCTCGCTCAAGAACAGCAAACAATCAACAACATCGTATACCACCACTTATAAGTTTAAATAAGGAGACAAAGGAGCTACAGGAGCTTAAGAACTAATTTCATCTAGCGACTATATCGCGAAGAAATGCTAAACTTCAAAATTTCCACGGTAGTAAGTGCAAAATTTAACACCAGATGGCAGTAATCGCCAGCAGGGTTTCGAACAGCACTTTGTGTGAGTCGGCCCTAATACATTAGGTGTCGTTTTAAGGATGTTTTAAGGTGTTAGTTGTCGGGAGTGTTCCTGATTGTCAGATATCCCTAGCGGATACAAAACTGAAATAGAAAGGCCATTGCATGTCTGTCAACAGTAGAGGAACACAAAGTGATCGCATTCTACCCTAGCGGCATCACTTCTCATCGTCGGGGTAAACAAACGCGGAATAAACTTCATTAAAGTGATCGATGACGACTGTAATCTTGTCCCGCACTGTCTGACAGCGCCTATGGATCACAGTTACTGGCCTATAAGGGGATGCATAACTCTTGTTCTCATCACGTCAGAAATTCGAGAGAAACTTACTTTGGAACCTCCGACACGGAAAATGAAGAGGCTGTCAATGATGTAACGTAAGTGACCTACTAAGCCTCTCCCAACCCACCCTCTACCACGAATAAAGTGACCACTCTAAGGATAAGAAAGTAAGCATGTTGCATCCTCATAAAACAAGATCCAATTACCGAATCACTGACCGACTGCTGACCGAATCAGAACTCTTTTTTTTTGTTTGATATAAAACGTAATAAACGTCCTTCAAGTATGTTTCTTTTCCTAAATAGGAGCTCCACCATCTGGTGGATGGTATAAAACACTTAAAGTAACGCTTCAGTAAGATAAAAGAGAGCAAAATAGATAGTCACAAAGTAAATCGGATAGAAAAGTCAAAAACTGGAGAGTTAAAAACTTGGACAGTGTCAGAAAAATGGAATAGAACAATCAGAAAAAGGAGCTAAATAATCAGAAAGAATATTTATTATTATAAAACCACGATGCATTACTTCTATGGTAAGATATTAGACGTGTGACTCGCTGAAAGATACTTACAGAGCAGAGTGGTTACAATCAGTGTCCTCCACACACCAGATGGCAAAGACCCGGGTTCGAATTCCATCAATGATGCGAGGAACTTTTAATTCCCACCATAGCTGAGCAGTCAGGCTGGATGGTGCATAAGTATACGTGGTTTAAGTGACTGGGGTTTAAGTCTGTGACTGCTAAATACGGTACTGTTTCTCGTATTCTTTGTATCTTGTGAACTCCTGTGACCGTGTGGTCATCTTCCAGAGTATAAACAAAAGATTTATTTTATTTAACCGGAATCAGAACACACGCAGTTGAGATTCGTCATATTGCTGCCCAATGACCTGAGTTCCTTCTACTTATTCAACTAGAATTCCACTACACGCGAATTTAAGATGATTCATCCCTTTAAACAGAATGGAAAGATACAGGATAAGGATGGAACAGAACAGAATAGAATAATTAAGCCACTTTCCTAAGCAATTCGTCTCAGGTGTCACCGAATTCATGTTCCAGTTTGTATTGGAAGCATGATAAATGAGAAAGTCAATGAGAAGCTAATTTATTACTTGCCATTAGCCAAAATGGAGTTTTGAATGACTGGGTTTATTATTATTATTATTTTTTTAATTCTCCGAGTTTATTACGATATACTTCTGCATTAGTAAAGCTCACATTACTCATTGCTTTTTGGAGTTGATAATGAGAAGTTAGCAAACTCACACCCACTGAGCTATAAAGGAAGTTAAATGACATTTATCACCATCAGGAAGACACATAAACTTCGTAATGTCACACTCAAATGCATTTGTGTATGTACGGCTGTGAGGGTATTGCGAGTACGTTTTCTTAATCACTTGTCGGCCTAACTGCAATGTGTACATTAAAAGACGCTTTCGACAGAAGTAAAGGCTTCGAATACGAAGAATTACGGCTTAGTTCGTATTTATGGTGAAATTGTAATTCCCTTTAAAAAGCCAAAAAATAGTCTCAAAGTCAAATCCTAGAGAGGAGTAGAAGAATTTCTCACGTTTCGGATTTAGCTAATGGATGCAGGAGTTTAGCCGGGGATACCTAGCAGAAGGGGTTTTTTTCCGAGCTTAATGGAATCTAAAGAAATATATCGAGGTGATCAGCGGGCGGTAAATTGATGGGAACTACCCTCAGCATCCGCAGCATGCTCTAAGAAGGACTTCTTTACAGTTTATCTTAATACGCTTTCGGTAGCAAAGTGTGAAGTGCGCTCAGGGTAAGAATTAAATGCATGGTGTTCAAGGAGAAATACCTTGAGGGACATCCTTTTGTAGGTTTTCCTTTCCTTATGAAAGAACACAGTCGATTGGGATTAAAACAATGGTAAAAAAAGCGACACACTATTGCTTCTTTCTCATTCGACAAAGATTCAGTGAATCTTTATTGGTTCAGCAAGGACCAGACTCGTTGTATAGGACACAAGTTATTCACTCTTCGCCCACTAGTACTTTTATTTCTTTGATTTTTTTTACTTTTTCGGTTTCTCCAGTTTTCATTCTTTCCAGTTTTAATTCTATTTTTGATCTTTCTTCTTTTGGTTTCTCATTCCTCATCTCACCTTGTTCTTTCTCCTCTTGCTATATGTCTCATTCTCCCTTTCTATTTTCTTGTCTTACTCTCTCTCTCTCTCTCTGTAATTTTACACCTTTTATTTCAAGGACCATAACAATATTCTAAAATTAAGCAAGCAGATCCAATATGATTAAGATCGCGAGCTCTCTGGGTTTGACCAGGAATTTCTTGGACTTAAGCTTGCCATTTTCGGGTGCAATATTTTTATATGATTTATTCAGGTCATGGAATCGTACAAAAAAAAAAGTTCGCATCCATTTTAAAGCGAATGTGATATCATTGTATGTTATTATACTATTTTATAATGTATATTTTCGAAACTAACACCAAATTGCTCTAAACTTAAGATTAACAGCCTTTCTCACTACATGCGCTATTTTAATGGAAATCACAATTTTTACATTTCTAAAAAAATTAATATTTCTATTTAAATGAAACCATTTGTCGACCTCTGTTTTGAGTTTGAGTTAATATGGTTCCTAAACACAAATCTTTAATTGGAAATAATTACTATAAATGTTCATTAAGTAATATTTTTTAATAAATAATATTTAAAAAATTAATACAGTATTTGATGAGAATATAACCTTAAAAATTTGTATTTCTGATCCCTACAAAACTGGAAGAGAAAGGAAGCGACCTGATAAAAGTACCTATAAACTTAAAAGGATCATCCTATTACGTTTATAGGTCTAAGGAAGCACAGGATGTTCGGAAAGTCACTATACACTCGTGACTGCAATGTGCAAAATGATATTAAAATAAATAAAATAAAGCAAAGTGGTATTAGTGATATGAGTTACCGTGCACCTAGTGGTGTGTGCCAAGGTCATTTGGCTATGAAATAGCTAATGTCTCATTCGATTATGGAGTGCGTTAACGATGGTTTTGTCATCGAAGAAGCATATTTTTTTTTTTGGTTGAGTATGTTTTTAACGAGCGTGGCAACACGTCCAAGAAAACCTTTCTAAGAAATTTCCAAGTAAGCCAGTACCACATTGGCATGCTGCGTGGGCATTAATAGACAAATTTCGTGAGACAGGTGCTGTACACGATGCAGAGCGTAGTGGAAGTCCAAGGAAAGTGACAGAAGAGAAACTTCTGGATATTTCAGATTCAATGTTACAAAGTCCTTCAAAAACAATGCGGAAGTTGTCACGACAACAAAACTCGGTTTGCAACTGCGCATTTAGTAAGGAAGAAGCTATGCCTTTTCCCATAAAAATCTCAATTGTCCAAGAATAAATGCAGCAGATCACCAAAAGTGAATGCATCACTGCCACTGGTTTCAACAGTTCATCACTGAAAATACCGATGGTATTCTGGATCTTACATTCTTCACTGATGAGACGTAGTTCCATTTGTCAGAGTACCTGATTGCTAAATACCCGATTATGGACATCCGAAAATCCACACAGTCTACATCAAATACCTCTCCATCAGCAGGAGGTTGGTGTTTGAATTGCTATCTCCAGAAAAGGAATCATTGAGCCTATCTTCTTGAATGAAATAATAACCTTTGTATGTTACTGTTCCAATATTCTCCAACAAATTCATCGGCGCGAAATTTTTTTCTGATCAAATAATATAAAAAAATCTGTGGTCCCCTCGTTCACCAGATTGTAATCCACCTGATTTTTATCTATGGGGAGCAGCAAAAATTAAATTTTTTCTAGGAAAACGCACGATCACTTCAGGAACTTCCAACTGTTGCCACTGCCCATCAGAGGCATCGCACAAAAAGAACTAAAGAAGGTTTTTGAAAATAAAATTAAACGTGTTTAGTCCTGTTTGGATGTCCGTGGATTCAACTTCAACATCTGTTGTAATGGACTACTTATGTAAGTAAAACTGGGACAGAACAATGATTTGTAAAAATAACATTAAAAACTTACTTTCCTTTGAAATAGGTATATGATGACTTTCTGAACACCGTGTGTTAATAACCACTTCACTTTTAATGTCATATCAGCAAAGAAACATAAAAATATATGCGATGTTGCTCTTCCGGATGATGTGTTGCAAGGAGAATTGAAAACAATTCTCCTTACCCGACTATTTTAGGATTATGTGGCAAAGAATAGATAATACATTTCACGTATTCAGTTCTCAGAATATTTTCTACCGAAATATTATTATATCTGCATTATTGGCACATCATCAGCGACCTATGACTATAATAAATATATTTTTATCCTTCTTTCATAAGTAATTGCATTCTTTTGTACATGGAGCTTTAATCTACTTCTTTTTTTTTACTGGCATGAGCAGAATTTTTAGATATTTATTTGGAAATATACTGCAACTTCTAGCTATTCGAATTTGGAAACCTTTCCAAATTAGAAACTCTCCAAAATTTTAGATTTCAAAAACTTTCAAATCGACAAACTTCCTATTTCCAAATTGCAAAAACGACACTCTAAAAAAAAAAAATTGCCATCATCTAGTTATCAAAAACTGTCGCGTGCTATTCTTATAAAACCTTCTCGTAAGATAAAGAAAAACAGAATGGAGAAATCGGGAAAACGAACAGTCCAGTCCGCCCCTATCAACCATACGTAAGAAAGAGCTTAACAAACACTGATAAAGTTCGGTTACGGAGGCTTTAATCTTATTAATTTCCCATCTTCGCTCGTTTCTAATAAGAAATGTCACTGGAGTTTTCAAACAGACGCACACACACGCACACGTCTTTGGTGTCTCAGCAAACAGAGCGATTACTTCACCTCACTTCAGAAGCTACAAGCAAAGTTTGTTTACACCGCGCACGTGCGTGTGTGGTACCGTAAAAACAACAGGATTGAATGTGTATATGTTTCTTTTCGGTTCATATTATTCGAGACAGACAGTCCGACGGACAACGACTACGTGATTCGGCTTCCATCGCCAACTGTAAACCTCTGCTTAACGGCAAGTGTCCTGACTTCCAGACAACAAAAGGTGATGGAAGACTGATCGAACGGATCACCAACGAGGTGATTGTATATCGTATCAGACACTTTGCGGAGGTTAATGTGCGGTTGTAAGTATCTGGGCTCCACCATACGCGGCTAGAGACGGATGCGTGAGGAGAGTGATGGCCCATAAACAAAGGTACCATCAGCAATATTTGTCCGGCAGGCTTACTGGAAAGTGATCATAATAGGACTAATCTACTTCGGCCTTGTGCACTTTTCATGGCAACGCAGATAAAAGTAATTTTTTTGTCTTCGTCAGCCAAACGGATTCTGTCGTACAATGCAATTGGGAGTAATAGTACCAGATGCTCCTGATTCGCTATAGAAACTCGCATGAAAATGCAACATAAGACAGAAGCAGGAGCAGGAGCAGAAATGGCAGATGCTTTATTATACTTTTCTATTACGAATTTTCCCCAACATTCGCTTGTCTTACTGGACAATATACATAGCTTTCAACTGATAAATACGACGCAGTCATTATACGAAAACAGAAGCACGATTAATGAAATTTGAAATAAAAGTTGTGACTTATTTTTATTTTATCTCTTTTATCCAAAACTCTTAGCATGAATGATGTCAGAAATACGTAGATGTCAGTTGACATTAATCAAATTAAAACGCAATTGAACAAAAGCCTTTACATATATTACAGATTTTTCTGACAAACTATGTATATAGTTTCTCGTCTAAGTCAGAACCTTGAAAGATCCCACTTATAATCCTGGTGCACTCAGAATAGTAACCATTTATAACAACCCTTTGCCTCCTGTCCTTCAGCAACTCCTTCAGCCACCTCACGATCATTCCCAAGATCCCTAAACGCCCTAGATTCTATAGCAACTTCTCATGTGGGATCGTGACAAATACTTCGCTAAAGATGCTGTGAAAATTTTCGTTTGCATCCAACTTCTGTATGTAAGCAGATCATAGTAGTTTATCAGATTGGTAAAAGAAGATTTTCACTTTACAGAAACCATGGTTTAATCTGTTTATGATATTATATACATCTCAGGATTATTCTGTAATGTACCCTTGACCATAGATTCTATGACCTTCACTTCCACTGAAGTCAAAATGACCAGTCTATACAGAGCCGAATATCCATTGGACAAAATGGGCACACAGTGTCCAGTGCTTAAAACTAAAAAGTTTTAGCTTCCAAAAAAATCTTTGATAACTCAAAAATAAGAAAAATAATTGCTGAATCAAACATAGCGTTAGTTGAATTACTCTATAAAAGTTTTCATTATGATTACACATCTACAAATTTTGAAGTGTATACTGTATAAACATGCATCTTTAGTGGTCAATTTAGTATATTGGAGATCCAACCTATATATTTTATACAATGCAAATATTCATTTATAGATCTATCTTTTCGGTCTATGATTATGAGAGTGTCTGAGGCTTTAAAGTACAAAGACTTTAATCCGGCTAATATCGTTAATGTTTCGAGAGTAATTTCTCAACGTCTTTTTCAAAGAATTGAGACAGGGAATACATGCCACTATACGAGTAGTTCGACTGCAGTCGTAAGTAGGAACAAAGAATTTATTCGAATAACATTTAAAAGTCTAAAATACAAACAACTTATGAGAAGAGAGAACCTGCACGGAAATTCTATGATCATAAACACGTGGCGCCTATAGACGCGAGAAAAGAGAGGAGTAAGCCAGCATTTGACCAAAGCATAGTTCGATAGCAAGTGAGGGGGATCACTTGGAGATTGCATAAATAAACTAAGAAACTTTTCGTGCAGAAGGACACACCTCTTACTTGTACCCACGTGTGTGTCCTTCTGCTCGAAAAGTTTCTGAGTGCATTGCGCCTTTAACATTTCTTTGAAAAAAGAAACTGCGCAACCAGTTTCGAAACTTGAGCGTTGTTCTCTTCAAAATGTGTTGTATGTGGTGCAAATTCGTGAGCTGTTAGAATAAATTTCCGTTCCTAACATGGAATATGATCTTTATCATCATGCTTGCCTTTTTCAGTTCGTGTCCTTCGGTGACTAAGTCAAAGAAGTTAGTTGTGTTAAGGACAAATCCCCCTTATACATCCAGATCATAATAATATATGGAAATGTAAAATCGATAAAAGCATACATTAAAAAGGTGGTAACCTCAAAGTTCTGACTATTTCAATATATTTTATTAATTTCAATGATTTTATTCTTAGCATCAGTGGTCGTGGAAACATTTTATGAGAAGAAGAAAAAGACTCGCACTGTAAGAGGTCTTCTCCAACTTCTAGATGAAATATTACAACAAACATTTGATTACCATTTCATTTTACTAACTTTGTCAACGTGTTCATTACCTCTCCAGAAATTTCTGAAGCTTCAGATATTACTGTTGGATTAATATTACCGTTCGAGTGCTGTTGGATTAATATTACCGTTCGAGTGCTGTTGGATTAATATTACCGTTCGAGTGCTGTTGGATTAATACTGTTGGAAACTTTTCCGACTCCAAGATGGCTAAAATCATCTCCCACTCTAAAGCGTGGTGGAACAAGGACCTCAATATAGCTTTTCAACTGAAACAATAACTTCATAAAATCTAGGAGACAAATGATGCTTGTGATCGAATATCGTACTCAAAAGCACGGGCCTACTTTAACAGACAAAAATCATCAGCGATTGCTAATTTCTTCGCTAATTCGCTAATTTCTCAGCTTCATATGGGAAGAGTTCCTTACCGTTATAGGCGCCTTAGCAATCAAATTCTTGTTGATCCTTGTTCAACCCTTGTTGAACAACCTGTTTTTCCCAGGAAAAAGCCTCGCTATATATGCCTGAGATCGACTAACTCAGCCACGGAGTGAAAAAAAGTCCATAAAAGTTCCTCGCGTCATCGACGGGATTCTAACCCAGGCCTTTTCTCCCCCGGTGTGGGGAGGTGATGATACCACTGTGCTATCTGCGTACCAGTTCTCACCAAACAGACTCTTGCAGATAAACCTCCCCAGATTCATTGCTCTCTCTCTCTCACAGCGATCGACGACTACAAACCTCCTTGCAATTATAAGCGCCGTATTATCAGCGTTCGAGAGCAGTCAGGAATCAACGATATCATACTTAGTTATAGAGGTTGTGTTTGGTGTTGTGAATGTCCCTTCTGTGTTGTGGCTTTTAGAACCATATTATCACAAGAGAGACATTCTGTGCTTTCTCTCTGCTCACCTTGGCAAGAGGTTGTTTCGACTTGACATAGGAGGAAGATGTTAGTGGAGGACTGTTTTCGCTGAGAAACCCACAATATGGCATCCTCTCTGGATTGTTATTGACGGCACTCTCTGGACTGTTATTGATAACCCCACTGGTGAGGAATAACCAACAAATAATATCCTACGCCTGGAAAATTCGGTGTATTTCTCAATAAATCGGGGTTCTTTTCTTCAAAAGCAGGAATGATGGGTCGAACTAGGGCAAACCGGGCAGTCGTCCTAGAGCTGAAGTTCTTAGGGACCATTGGCGTTAAGTATGTAGAAGCCTTGAGAGGACGCATGTGCTTTGGGAGCAAACTGTGTGGAGCTTCCTGTTTCCCTTTTTGTCTGGATGGATGGTGAATTCGGGGAATCCCACGACGAAGGATCTGCCGTTGTTAAGTTTTATGCCCCAAAGCGCCGCTTTTGCCGTTAATCCTTTCCTTAAGAAAAACACAACATGTTCACTCTTGCATTTGCATTTAAAATAATAGCTTCAGGTAGAGTTTTTTTTTTTTTTTTTTTGGCTGATGCTATATAAGCTTGCTTTCTTGCATTATATGCCACTACTAGTGCTAACACTAATGTTAAAAGTAGCGGAATGAGAATATATTAAAAATTTAAAATGTAAAGTGATACGTTTGATTTCAAAACCGCCATATTTAAGGAAGAGTTCTTTGTAATACCATCTCAACAAGCGATTTTATTCGGGCGAGTTTCTCAAGCAAAGGCCTGCAGTTGCCAAAATATCCAGCATCTATCATGGCATATGTGACTACATTATCACAATAAAATAGAGCAAGCGTATATTGAAAAATTTGCCGCTGTAAAATGTGAAAATAAGAAAATGAGCGTAGATGAATGGACCAATTATAAGACCCGAAGATATTTGAATATTCATCTATACTGCAACGACAATTCTTTGAACCTTGATCTAATAGGAATTCGTAGAAATTGTTCTTCAAAGAAGTGGTTTCTTTAGTTCAGGAAAGATTGGAATCCTTCGAGTCCATCTTGAAACAGATGTGATTGCAACAAGTAGTGATGGTGCTGCAGTTATGGAAAAATTCGGAAAGTTATCGCCGGCTGTACAAGAGTTATGTTACAATTACCCACTTCATCTTGCTGTGATAAAAGTGTTTTATGTCAAAAAGTTGAAAGGTGAGACAGCGAAAACTAATGATAGCAGCGAAAGTGAAGCCGATGTCGATCCTGACTACGAGGAAGATGAAAACAATGACTCTGATTCTGATAACATAGAGTAGGATGGAGTCTCCACGGCAACAATTACTATAAGAAACCTATGAAAATGTTTTAAGTATTACTCAGCGAGCGAGAAATTCTTTTCTCGCTAGTGAAAAAGTAGAGCTGCAAATCATTTTGGACTGTAAAACATGTTGGAACACGTTAGAAAGAATTTTCGAGGGATTTTTAAAGATTCTGAAACCGATAAAAAGTGTTTTACAACAACTGAAGTTCGCTTACTTAAGGAAAAATGAGTATTGTAAAATTACCCAAGTTATGTTAAACTGTTTAAAAGCTGTGCGATTGTCAATTGAACCATTAAGTGATTTAGAAAAACAGAATTGTGTTTTAAGCAGTAAGCTTTTAAAATAAATTAGAATGCAATTATTTAAACGTAGAAATAAAGTATTGGTATCGCTTATTAAACATTTCGACAAACAACCCTAGTTGTTTATAGGAGAATAAGTTTTTTTTTTAGCAGAAAATAATGTGAACGTTGATATTATGGAAAACACTGAGGTGAAATCGGAACCGAATCTAAAATCAGAAATAGCTAAAGCAATATTGATTTCGATGGCAAAAGCAGAGCCAGTGCAATCAAACAATGCATTTTGATCATTAAAAAAAGTAACTGAACTTGTGTGAAGCAAGATGAACCCTAACATCGAACCTGAAGATGTTTTTGGACTGAACAATTCAACCGACATCGACACAAAATGAAAGTATGCAAGGAGATTGGCAGTTTAAAGGACAATCCACGATCAGAACGACCGCAAGCAATAACGAAAGGACAAGATAAGACCATAACACCGACTTTTAAACACAACCGACGATTTACTGCACATGAAATCATCTCAAGTGAGTTCAATAGAAACAGAAGAACTCCTGCTTCTACATCTACTATAGAACTTTGTCTTAACAAGCAGGACTTCATGGTCGTATAACGGTCCGAAAATCTTTATTAAAACCGGAAACCCGAAAAAAAAAAAAACGGATAACTTGGGCTAAGAGTCATCAGCGTTAGCCATCAGAATCAGAGTTGACGGGTGGAAAAATGTACTGTGGACGGATGAATCCAAATTGAAATTTTTAGATCCCAACGTAGAGTTTATGTGAGACGATCAATTGCTGAAAAAATGGCGACCCATTGTTTTGTGCTTACTGTCAAGCACGTTGTTGGTTCCATCGTGAACTGTTTTTTTTTTTGGGGGGGGGGGGGTATGATCGTCAGAATTTAAGGAATTTTAAGAAAAGAAGGCAATAAAACATTCTTGAATATAATGCAATATCCTTTGGACTTCTACTTTGTGGAAGAAATTTTATATTACAACAAGACTGTGGCCCGAAGCATAGTTCTAAGCTGTGCTGGGACTTTCTGGCAACTGAACAGGAAGGGGGATTTGCAGAATATGGCGGGACTACCCCAATCGTCTGACTTAAACCCAATAGAGCTTTTATGGGACCATATGGACCATGAAGTCCGTGAAGTTCTCCCATCTTCTCAAAATTTATGGGAACCTTTCGGATCGCTTGAAATAATGCTAGTCAACACACTATTTTAAAAATTAACTGCTAAAATACCACATCTGTGTAAGGCAGTGATAAAATCTCATGGAGGATATTTTGATGAAAAATCAGTGTAGTTTTGAATAGTAATGATTTCAATATTTTTTCTGTAAATTTTTATTGCTTAATAAAAAATCTCAAAATACTCTGTAGTGTGTTTTATACGTGGACTGTTCAATAAAGAATGATCATATACTTACTTTTTGTTGATTTTTCATGAACAACCATACTGCTGGCTATTTCTAGCTGAGCTGCGGAATTTACGACCAAACTAAGCTGCATCACACAGCAACTGTGCAGCGCATGGTGTAACCTTGGCGTTTCTGTTAAGTTTATGCCTGTTTGGTTTCGCCTATGTAACAACGGATGTGACACGAGTGGAACGGTATGCTGCTTCCAAATTTTGTTTCCCACTCAAGAAAACATCAGCTGAAGCATATGAAACGTTAAAAGAGGATTATGGTAAATCTAAGTTTCCACACAGTACATACTGCAGGTGGTTAAGCATTTTTAAAGATGGACGTGATTCAATCACAAATATCAGCTGTCCTGGAGCTCCAACCACTCTCACCCAGAAACCATAAGCATTGCTTCTGTAATCCTGAGAGAAGATCGTCGTATAACAGTAAGGCAACTGGCAGAGATGTTGAGAATATCAGTAGGAAGCACACACAGTATTCTCAATGGCCATTTGGTTATGGCACTTGTTTGTTCATGCTGAGTTCCAAGACTACTCACACTTCAGCAACAGCAAGTTCGCATGGAGGTTTGTCAGTAGCTACAACGAACAGTTTCTGAAGATGATGAGGTTCTGCACAAGGTGAAAACGGCGGATGAGACAAGGCTTCATCATTTCGACCCAGACAAAGTTCTTTATGGAAGTCTACGTGATCACCAACATCGACAAAAGTAAAGGTTGTGGCTTCTGCAGGAAAGATTATGGTCATTGGTCATTACTTTTTTTTTTAACATTCAAGGAATGGTTCACCAGCATTTTGTGGAAATGTTTTCCTCATAAGACTGCTACGGGACTTTATTGCAGAACTTTACTGCACACTTTACGATATTACATTCGCCGCAAATTGATGGATGCTGCATCACGACAGTGCGAGACCTCATAATGCTCATACTGCCATCGTGTACTTAACCAGCATTAATATCAAATGTGTTCCTCATCCGCCCTACAGCCCTGGCTTTGCACCATGCGATTTGTTTTATTTCCAAAATTAAAGAAGGACCTGCGAGGAAAACATTTCCAGTCTTCAGAAGAAATTGCGAAGACATCGGAGACGATTCTCAAACACATGTCAAAAAATGGTTTCCATCATGTTTTTGAAGAATTACAGAAAAATTAGTGTAAGTGCATTTCATCAGATGGGGACTGCTTTCAATAGAACCATCAAAATATGGATGATCAATAAAGATATGCTGTGAAAAAAAATGTATGATTATTCTTTATTGAACAGCCTTCGTATTAAACCTTACATTGTCACAGCTAATTTCAGATAAATTCTCTAAAATGAGACCACCGATTAATAAACTCTCTGTTCATTTGAACCGAAAGTTGATAAATCATGTGTCACAACACGTAGATGATGATGTAGACGAATCAATGGTCCCACGTTGCAGACATTATAGTTAAAATTATATTTTAAGATCCTAAATAAAAAAGCCACGAAGATATATCGAACAGCTATGACAAGGTAAAGAAGAAGGTCCCAGAATTCAAGCATTTACGATATAGCAGCGAAGGCAATGCAATAAGTAGACGACCTTCAACTGTCTCAGTTCGGGAAACATTGATTTCGTACATGACATTCTCCTTTTAGATTCTTTTCACGTATTGCGAACTTATAACTTTATGACATATAACCTCTTCCTCCTTCTTGGACACCATTAATCGCAAATTCTGCCGATAAAATAAAGTTATAATTCCTGAAAATTCATTTCCTATTAAAATTACGTTTGCTTATGGGATCAGATGTTTTATAGTCGCTAGAGGGCGTTGAGAGAAAGCCGCCATTGTTTTAAACGAATGGATGCACGAAGCAGCTACACGAATGTGATTGTTAGACACTTCAATTTACTATTACACGAGCAAACAACATCATAATCTCCAACTTTTTGATATTTCCTTGATGTTTCCAACACAAATAAGGAAAAGCAACATGATTGAGTACCGGTAATTTAATTGTAGCTGCATATTGACAGGGAAAAAAAATATAAGGAAGGGAATTACGACATAACATAGTGAAGTGAGGCTGTTGGTTTTCTGTTCGCAATTATGAAGATGTACGAGAACATTATCGGAGCGAAGGGAACTATGATTAAGTACGCAGATATAGTGACGCAGGATCTCTTTAGGGTATTTTATGTGCTCTGCTTAACGTAAGATTTCGTTGTTGAAAATGTTTGCCGTTAGTAAGATTTAGAGATAATTTACATACAACGGCTATCACATAAGTCATGTGATCTTTTTTGGGGAAGGTTTCTTCTGGTAGCTATTTTTCATTTAATTCACTGATACGAATTTCTTCAGTGATCAAAGAAGATCGGAAGACTGTTTGAAAAGAAATACTCAAAGTATTCTGAAAAATAGGTTGGAAACAGCAGTTATAGACAAAAATGTAAGAAATCTGACGTTTTGAGATGTTTCCCAGAAACCTTCATCAGATTATGTACTCGGACCACTTTTTAGTGTTTTTTTTTATTAAAAAAATGAACTTTACCTAACTTGTTCCCTGGTCTTAAAATCTTAACTTGGAAAAACTGTCAAGTACTTCGATGTTTTAGAAAAATTAGCATCCAGACACCTGTGATGTAGTTTGGTGCTGTCGAAAAATAGATGCTTTACGTCCTTATCTTATGAATACTACCATTATGAACACACCATAATCCATGATTTTGTTACTTTCTTTCCTGGCATCCGGACCAATATATTTTTTAACGTCGACTACCCTTTCTGCAGCAACAAGGAAATTGCTTCGTGCATGAAACGCATCCTGTCAAAACTTGAACGCCAACGTCAGACGCTGTCGGAAATGTCGCCTAACCGAACGCGATTCGTGAATTAAAAAAAAAAAAGTAAGAAAAAAGTAAAGGCGCAAAAATAAACAGCAGTAAAAATTTCTGGAGAATAAACACAACACGCAAGGAGATAAACCAGCTTACTTTTTCCAGATTGTTCTTTATATCAACACCATGAAAGAATGCTCTGATTCTTTTTATCCATTTCAGATTGCAAATCCTCCTATCTTGTTTCAATTAAAATTGTATTTACAATTCGAACGAACTGCTTTCTGCAAAGAACTTTATGTGGAAGAACATCGCATTAGATATCAAAGTGCAGGTTTTTGAAGAAATTATTCTACTCTTTCTGTTAAAGTTTTTCTTCAGTTTTACTCATAAATACAAATAAAGCATTTATCTCTATGATATTTTATTTTCTTAGAAATAGTGTAATTTTTACAAAGTGGTAAAAAATTCTTTTTTAAACGCGTTTTTTTTTTTTTTTAATTTAAATAGATGCCTTTTCTGCTAGAAATAAAAATTACTTTTAATACTTTTTTTCCAATTTAATTGTGAGTATTTAATAAATCCATTTTTCAAACCATGTTATAACATCTGAATTGATGAATTCTATAAAAAGAGGTCTGCTACTCTAATCAATATTATTATACATTGCCCTACCATTAATATCGGGACACCTGCCTTTAGACAAAAAAAGGAGCTTTTATTTTGTCATTTAATATTTTGTGCTGAACCCTTTTGCTTTTATGACGGCCTTCAATCTTCGGGGCATACTCTCAACCAGCTTTTTATAAATGTCAGGTAGTTGATATGTTCCTCCACTCGGCCTTTAACGCAGCCACCAGTTCGTCCTTGTTCTTTGGGCAATTTCGACGTGCACGTACCCGACGATCCAATACATCCGAAAGATGCTCGATAGGGTTCATATCATAAGTTTGAGCTGGCCAATCCAACTCTACCACACCCATGTCCTCAAACCACTCTGTTGAGACTCGAGCAGTATGGCATGGCGCATTGTCTTGCTGATGCAGGTATGGACCTTCCCCGAAGTATTGCCATAACGTTGGAAGTGCATAATTGTCCAGGCTGCCCTCATATTGCACAGCATTCATGGTTTTGTCGATAACGATTAATGGGCCCAAGCCAAACCATGAAAGGAGCCCCATATCATGACACTGCCTCAACTAAACTTCATTGTTAGCAGGATACAAGCCCAGTGTGCATATTTACAGCAGGTTCTATGTCGTGTTGCATGCATAGGACCTGTTTTCCCATCCATGGAGGGGTGTCCGGATATTAATGGTAGGGCAGTGTATTTCTAGTTACCGCTTCGTAATGAAATATCGTGATTTCAACTTTAATTGTGCAATGGCAAGTCACCATTGTTTGAAGATTTGCAACAATGACGAGTGTGTAGGAAGACTTAAGGTTGTGTCTGGAAGAAGTGGATGTAAACAAATTCAAGAGATTGGAACCTATTCTAAGAGTGTAGGACAAAGACAATTCAAGTCTTTGTCCTACACTTTATCATGAAAAACACAATACCTGATGGGTATTGTGTTTCTCATGATAAAGTCGAATAGTAAAATGAGATCATTGTCAGCTATCTCACGCGCTATAAGCAGAACACAGTGCAGAGGAACTTTTTTTTTGGTAGTTTGTTGACGCATAGGCTTCTGTGGCCATAATGCACCTCCCAAGGTTTTTGCAGTACTTTGATCCAAGTCCGAGGCGGGAATCGAACCCACGACCTTTGGGTTGCCAGGCAGGCAATTTACCAACCCGGCTAGCCCGGTCGGCCGCAGAGGAACTAATGAACCCTTCTCTAATTAACATTGATTCACTTTGCAGCACGATTCCAGCACACGATTCCAGATTCCATAAACAACACTGAATGGATTATAATGATGGCCTCTTTCGCTAATTGCCTGTCAAGGATAATAAAGTCACTTGATTATTTTCAGTCACGAAACAGGAAGGAAGTAATTAAGAGTAACATGGAAACTTTGGGTCGTTTAACCCAGTTCAAAGAGTTATTTATGCGCAGAGATTCAATGCGTAAATTGCCAAAGCAAGCGGGTTCGTGTTTAATCTTGACAGTAATCCCATAACGGTGAAGTACGCGCAACAGCAAGCTCTATATTGCTAGAGAGGCCGCATAGACAGCACAGTCAGGAAAGAGCAGTCATTCCATGCCATTTTTACTATGAATCTTCTTGACTCTGAGACCTACTCCATATAGAAATCAACTTAGAAACAACAAGAAAATCAAGTTGATGAAAACTATGAAGTTCATTGAAAAAGTTCCTCCAAAATATAACGATGAATGTATGTTATCATATTTATAATAATGACTGACTAATTTGTGAAAATAAATTTACATTTGCGGTTTTTTTTTCAGCAAAATTCATTTTAGGAAATATTTATAAAGGCATCCTCAAGAAAAGGGAACAAACTGCTTAAGACCATAGTAGCTTTTCTGTCTGCTAATAGTACATTCCGTGCTTAGTACCTTCTCCTAGGCATTAGGTGTCAGTATAGTGTCTGTAATTTCTGTAATTGCGTATATTCTTTGTTCAGTTATTAGTTTGTGTTTCGGGATGAAAAAACTTCAATTTCCGGAATTAAATAAAAAAATTAAAACATGCAACCCTCGTCCAAAAAACTCTATCATCGTGAGAAAGAGCATTTTTAAAATTACCTCGTCCTGGATTCAAATTTCTTCGAGAAGGAATATGAATCCAGTCCATTTCCATAGGAATGGAAAAAATGTATTATATGAGGACATAGATCAGGCTGAAAGTTCTGTTGGTGTTTACAAAACGTAACTGTTAATGAAAACTGTAATATATCTAAGAAATAAATTGCATTATAAAATTTAGAATGCCCATAAATTATCGTAAGGATCCATTCAGCAATCTGGGGAACGCCAGTGACCGAATAACATGCAAACGACTTTAATGGGACCATAAACGTCAATCAACACTTCCATCCTAATTGTATTATTTCTCATCATAGAATAATGTATCAGTGAACTTTTGTTTTAAACTCAAACTTTTGTTACCCCTAAAAGTCATGTGACTTTTGTGAGCTTCGTATCTTTCGCCTTTACAGAAATGTAACTTTGTTTCATTAAATGAAGTTTATTAATTTCTCTGTCTAGTGCAGATATGAGAAAAATAAGTTCAGCTCGTTTTCTGCGCCTTTGAATGTATTTCCATATCGCAGCGCTGTTAATAAGCAAAAAGACTGCGAGTAATTTGGCCAAGTTCGTTCTCCAGTTGGAAGATTTCAAGAAAACAGAAGGCTTAAAAATTTTATTCTTTGCCGTTCGCATTTAATGTTGATAATGCTTAATCCAAGCTTTTAGATTCATTTAATTGGCTTTCACTATTAGAAGATCATTTAAATAGCAAAATAATGCTTGAAAATAACTATGAAAGACCCGTCCAGAAAAGTTCTAGTCTTGTTTGATTTCAGATATATTTGTAAACTTTCGTTTTATAAATTCAAATTATTTAATAAAACCAAATATTTCTCATGATTGACTGGTTAACGTACAACAGTCATTCATGGGATTCATCTTCAACTTTGAGAATGATAGTTATACGGTAGAAATTAATGAATTTCCCTTTCATTACCGCTTTTAAAGTTTTTTTGGAGATAAATCGCTTGTACACAAACTGTTCTTCATGCAAGACAACTTCACCGCCTCCTGAATCGGGCTATTTCATTAAATGGTCCCTGTAAGCTTATTCACAGACCTCCTTATCTCTGAGAGTGTTAAAAATCACTATCTTGCAAACGGCTTCCGCAACAATGCGTAAACAGCACAGCCAGAAATAGCATTTTGGTCCTGTAGGGTGTATGACTCCTCTCTTACGAGAATTTCATCGCTTGTGTACTTCAAGGTAGCATTATCAACTACTGCACGATGTGCCTCCATTCCCGATTAAGTAGATAAAGGCGATTTGAATTTATTTTGGACAGGAAAAGGATTACAATGGCTCTAATTAAGCACTTGGAGTAGTCTATGTGTTAGCTTGATACCATCCGCTTCAGAACAACAATAACTTATTAAGTCTTAGACAAATATTGCGAAAATGTTTCCAGATAATCAATTGATGCTGATAATGGCTGATGATAACTATTATCAGTATTATAATGATAATAGAAGTAAAACAGAAAAAAAATATTTTGTTTTGGTTGATCAATTTAATGTTTTCGTTTATATTGAATTACTCTATCACTGGAACGAACTTTGAGGGTGGGGGATTTTTCCAAAGAACACAATGAAGACATGCGCATATCAATGGAAACTCAACTTTTGCTCTGTTGATTAAAGTTGATATTAGGGTCCTTTGAAATTTTTACAGAATTTGTCCAATTTTAACCATTTAGTGGCAAACCATATAGTCTATTTGTCCTTTAACCTGCCTGTATGCATTAGTAACCGTAGCATATCTCCACTCCCACCCAAATCTTTTTAAATTAAGTAATCTAAGTGTAAGGAAACTATCTTTTGGTTTACAAAAGTGGGTAACACAAACGACTGGGTATTTCTGAAATACATTAAAAGAACTTCAGTTTTAATTTAAACTGGCATTTTTATGCATATTTCGTTGTGGCAGCTTTCGTAGCAATGCCATTTTGGAATGTTAAATGAAATTGCACCGCGATGCCATTCAGTGAAATTTATGGGTTCTCTCTGGCAACAGCGCTATAGGTTTCCGATCTGATATTGAGTATCGATGTCTTTTGAGAATATGGAAGCATCATAGTCAGAACCAATATCCCTTCCATTTAGAGAGGACAAATTCAAAATAGATATACAGACGGACAGTCGATGAAATCGAACACAGTGATGAGACTTGTGGAGGCTTCCATCCCATCTTGTGACTGCAAGGATGCGTACATGTTCAGTGTAATTTGAAGAAAAGAAGGTGGAACAGTGTCAATTAAAATATTTATGAAAAGGCCACGCAGAAATATATTCTATGGTTGGGCAAAGTTAAGATTTATGAAGTCACAGCTGCCTAGATAAAAATAATCCTGGAAGTTCAAAAGAAAATATATATTTTTTGCAATGCAGAAGAAGCGTTATTTATAATATCCCTGATGAGACAAATGAGCATATGTGAAGTAAGTTGTTTCTTGGTGGAAGTCGGGAAGGATTCGTTTAAGAGCGATTGAAATTAATCCACTTCTCTGCTCACTATTAAATAATTTACTGGAGTGGAGTTTCTAAAAGTTCTCTAGAAATTCTGGACTCTATCCAAAAGAGAGTACTTTTAACAATCGTTTCCCTCGCACAAATTCACTCCACTCCCTATCCCAGAAGTTCCATTTGTGCTGCATTCTTTTGCTATAGAAATTTTCTTTCCATGAGCCTTATTATTTTAAGGAGGCATTGGTATTCCCTTTACTTTTTTTCCAGAATGTATTAGAATGAGCGCGGATGTATCAGAATACAGACGATACTACTTGGTGTACTAACGTTTAAGTATTTCACTGTTCCATTTTCTTGGGTATCTCTCTCTCTCTCTCTCTCTCTGTGGTAATCTTCCATGTGCAATTACAATCGTACGAAATTCAGATATAATGCTAATTAAGTTCTTCTTTCTTTTTTTTTCTAACCCATACTAGAGTAGTATGGTCCATTAAACTTCATCCTTGGACTTACGATTAAAAATAATACTCAAAAAATCAAACGTCCAATCGCTGTTTCACTGGAAACACGCCGCTAGGTGGCAGTACTCGTAAAAATTGATATATTGACTTTTTAGAAGCTTATTCCAGTTGCTAAAGATTTCGTCTTTTTTTTTCGAGCGCCTGTATAAATATTTTAAACTGCAGTTGTGTGAATAAGATTCAAGAAAAGCGAATGCGTCGTAATAATTCATAAATCCACGCATAAAATTGATCATAAGGGACAAAGAAAGAAGTGAATCTTTTGCGCCAGCCCCAGCTCTAAACCTGCTTGCTTGTGAAGGTCTAGCCACTTTGTCACAGCCAAAGCAATTACAAAAATAGGAGCTAGCAGAAGACGGTCGGAAAGTTGTGTAGGAAACTGAAGTAACATCTTACATTCTCTTGAGAGAGAGAGAGAGAGAGAGAGAGAGTTGTTTGTTTGTTGTTGTTTGTTATTTGGTTTTTAGGAGCATTAGCAACTAAGGCCATATTGCTCCGGGATATGCAGTGGTCATTCCCTGACCTTTCCGCATCCTCCGTATTTGGTGGTGACGGGCTCGAACCCCGGTCTAATCAAGAAGCGTGTGCTACGCACTGCTGCTCCTGCCCACCTGGCTACGGAGGCGCCGAGAGAGAGAGAGAGAGCCGCCCTCATGAAATCTTAAGTAAGCTTCGTGTGTGTGTGCGTGTGCTACACCTTGCCTAAAATGGTTTCTCAGATAGAAAAGAAGTTTTTCTAAGAGTGCGTGGGAGAACAAAACGGATGAGGTAGCTACACGCCATGTAATGCACAGAAATGCTGTTTGTAGCATTACAGCGGAATGCTGGAGAGTAAATGTGACGTGTCTAGAGGAACACATTAATCTCAACGTTCTCCATCTTCCTTCTAAAGGGAAAATAACCGGAAAAATAAAATCAAAGCAGACGTTTACCATTTCAACACATTAATATTCAAGATTGGGCGAATTCAGTACTTCACTTGCATATCATTCGGTTGAATATTCATCCAGACTCAATCCATATCGCTATAAGCCTTCGTAACTGAGAGAATATGTTAGTTGGGGAAAGTACAGGTTCGAATCCCGTTCGAAAGTGGGAAGAATCTACTAGGTGTTGTGTCCCAGCGGGGATGAGTAGGTGAGTGCCAAGAGGAGAGACTGGGATTTTTTCCTATCCCACTTATATAAAAACCGGCCTTAAAACCCACGAAATTTACAGACACGATGCATTGATGTCTCAGTCTGTACTGCCTAGGCGCCTTACTCAGAGAACGCAGCCCAACCAAGACAGGCTGTAACTGATTCAAAATTCAGTAACTCATTTTGGTATAAATCCAATAAGAATTTTCAGCAGATAAAGTTGCTATGAGTTTTATTCATTTGCTGTGTATTAAAAACATCGTAATTATGGTTTTTTCATTGATACCTTATGTTTCTCAAAAGGATAAACAAATAATCATATACCAAAGTTCAAATTTTGTCGTTCTTAATGAAAATCAGCAATCAGAAAGAAAGTAATCGATTACTGCCACTCCCACGTTTACTATTCTAAACGCATCTGTTGAAATTTTATTGAGGGAACCTTTCGATGGTACTTTAATAACACTGCAACTACTCCTCTTAGGGTTGCATTTGTTTTGTTAGATCCTACATTTGCCGTTTCTGTAGTATTTTAAGTGGAAATGCGCGAATTTCCACTCAAAATATCTGAACAAACCAAGGATCCTTAGCAATGATTGAAAACGTTTTTCCTGGCGTTATTCCAAAAATTTTGTAACGAAAAACCGTCATGCCAAAAGCGTTACGGAAGTGACGTCGTCCGCGGCTTCCGCCAGAGGCACAAGATACATTTTCTCACGTAATAAACGGGATAATGTAGACGTATAGCATATCGTTGGCAAACAGGAATTCAGAAACAGAAATATTGAAGTTTTAAGATACAAAACATAAAAATTGCAGTTCATCGACTGCTGTATCAGATAAAGTTGGAGACATTTGTGGACCTGTATGTAACCTCAACAAGGAACCTCTATTCATTGTTGCTGTTTACGTTACTCCATTTTTTTTAATAAAAGATGAATAACTTGTGATATTTTTCTATTCTTATTTCATTTCTACTATTCAAATGGTTGATATCTAGCCTCAACGATTCAGCATTACTTTAGCAATATAATTTTCTTTTCATTATTTCAGAAATATGATATAATTACAGCTCATACTGCTCGCTCAAACAATTATTGCGATGCATTCTTATAGTCCTTCATTTCTTGAACTTTTCTTTGGGTTCTGAATTTACTTACTGAAAACTTACAGAAGTTGAGCATAATAAGTTCCGCTCATCATCTGTGGAATCCAATTAAATGAAAACGCTTCAATAATTTTAACGGGCTTAATTATCTTCACTAAATGCTATGATATTTTGGATTAAAGAGACCATTAATAAAACTATCTAAAAATAGTTTCTGCTGTTCACGAAATGGTACATAAAAAACCGAAGGATAAACCTCGTATGCCTCATGCTCCTGTTAAAACTATTCCAGATATTTTATACTGATGACAAACATTTCTTTTAAATTAAAGAGTACCAGCAGTTCATATACCATCCATCGTATTATAAGTATCAGTTGAAATCATGAATATGCGTAATTATTGATTTTATTTTAACCAAATATTGCAGTCAACACTGTTTTATCAAAAGGATGAGGGAAAAGTGCTTTCGGTTCTTTAGAATTCTTTCTTCTTAAGAAAATGCAAAAATTTACGACCATTTTATTCAAAATACTTGATTAAGTTATAATAATCTTAGAATTCGTTTTCTATCTGCATATTTTAGCTGATTCTTCGAGAAAATGCCATCAGAACTGAAAAATTTCCGCATGGCATTCTGGTTATGCGCATTTGGGTTTTGCAACTGGAATAAACATACAAAACTAAAATACGGTAATAAATAAGCTATTTTCAAAATTCTTCATGCAGATCTTGACATTTGGCGGGAATGAAACCATCTGTTTCTTCCCCCCATTAATCATAAGTTAGGCCTGTCATTGAAGACTCAGGGGGGACATTTTCCAATTTAGACGACAGTTTCGTGCGTTAGCGTGTTGGCAGCGGAAAGTGATGTTAAAGACAACGTCCCTTTTGACAACGGTATATTGACATTCGTGACAACATATCTGCTTACTGTTGGGACGAAACACCGGCTTCAGAACCAAGGGGGGGAAGGAGGGAAAACGAGAGAGAGCAGAGATGATGATGCACGAAGAATTATTTTGACTATTCATGTTATTCAGAGGAAGAAAGTCTGAACAGATCTTGTATTTTAGAAAAGTTCACGATTGATTCATTAAAATAACGAATTCCCCAAGAAATTTAAATTTACATAAATTAATTTATAGGCATCTAAATCAGCTCGCTAACATAATGATATGAAAATAACTTCGTACTTTTTTAAAAAAAAGAATTTACAAGATTTAAGACTAGAATATTTTTTTTTATCAAAAGCAAATTATAAAATATAAATATTAATACGTATTTGGCTTAATATAATGCGATATATCTCTTGAGAATATCAAACGAAAAAATTAAACTTAATAAAACTATGAATTTAGATAACTTAGGCTCGTCTTTGCTGCCAAGTTGGTGGATGGGATCATCTCTGAACTCATTACATCTGGAGAATCACGGTTCCAAGCTTTAGGGCTAAACAATTCTTCAGACCAACTCAAGCCGGTAAGTTATTGGAGAAACGATGTCGTGTAGATCTGGTGAGACCAGAAATTGGCCCCACTTCAACACCCAGAATTCGAGGCCCCACAGTTTCCTGAGGCTGGTGGATGGTGCGGTCGACCAAACTCTCACGGTATAGGAGAGCACACTACTGAAGTAAGTTGCGAGGTATTTCTCATTATTTGTTTATTTTGAGTTTTCCACAGATCTATTTTCATACCCCGGAAGGCTTTTAAGGCTTTGGAATATTGAGCTTGGATTTGTTGTTTATAAATGAGTTTCGCATCAAGGATTATTCCAAGCAATTTGTCACTCTCTGTGGGAGTCAGAACATTTACTGCCAATTCCGGAAGTAGAAAAGATGCAGAATCAGCAGAAGTTATCCAACTTAGAGTAAAATGAGATAGCTTGACTTCTCTGGATTAACTGACAGGCCAAAAAATTTGGCATACTTACAGAATGTATTCAGGTAGCTGTTTACAGTTTCAGAGGAGGTTTGTCTTGCTTGTGAATCACCCACCAACAAGGTGTTTGCATGGAAAGTAACACACAATATCATCAGCATACGATAGGAACGCTGGAACTTGATCCATAAATGAAACGAATATTGCTGAAAATATTCGTTTCATTTATACCTACCTACGTGTGGGTAGGTAGATCCCTACCCACACGCTTTTACAGACTGTGATGTCATTATCTGTGAAGTGAAGCATTCTCCTAGATAGCAGATTATTGAGGATCTCGATTATATTTCCGGATATCCCGTACAATCTTTCAAGTAAGGCGAGAAGGGGTGTGATTTGGACTGAGTCGAAAGCAGATTTCATGTCCAGAAAAATGGTGTGATCTTCGTTGTCATTTCAGGCGTGAAGTATTTTCTGTGATAAGGACTGTAGGCAGGTTACAGTAGATCATTAGGCATGGTACAATGGGTAGATTCGGGCCTATGCGCAAAGATTGCGAGGGCTACATCATTATAGATGCACTTCTCGAGGCATTTCAGGAAGGGAGAGGCAATTGATATTGGCCTGAAGTCAGCCGGTGTTTTCGCATGAGGCTTCTTTGGAACTGCCACGACTCTGTACGACAACTAGCTTGACGGCACCTATGCATGTTTGAGTACTTTGTTGTAGAGGTGGGTGAGCTCTTTGCTGATGAAATAAGAAGCGATTTTTAGACTAAAAAGAGGTATTGCGTAAATTCCTGTGGGGGACTTGTCAGGCAGTGAATTTATTATTTTTATCCGCTGTTCTTCAGAAATTTCAATATTACTAGTAGGTGAAGAAACGTTAAGCTCTTAGTTCCAAGAACATAGAGTGTTCTCTCTTAAAACGTAGCACATGCTCACACCATTCCTGGTCATCTAAAGACAGGGGGGTGCAAGTATGACCTGTGGACCACACACGTTTCCCCCTGGATAGCTGGCCATTCATGAAATTGTCAATAGCCGATTGTTTACTCTTCTGGAAATCCATCCTTGCTTTGGCAAATTTGGCATATGAGTCTTGTGAAGGCGACTTCTTGTTTGAGGCATGGGCCTGTTTTTCCTTAAAGGCCTTAGTCAGGAGGTCATTCACACCAGGCTTTGAGTGGGAACTAAAGATGCATGTTTTGGACATTGCACACCTCGCAATGAATTCCGTCCATCTCGAAAGCCAGTAGGCAGCCTCAGTGATGTTAAGCTCTGCCAGTATATTCCATAGGTAAAGTTGGAAAAGAGTAGTAACTTTTCCCATGTTGATGTATTTTGGTTGGCATACTCCTGACAGTGTTTGTAGCTTGTACTGGTGTACGTTCATCGATAGGTGTCTGCAGTGATATTATGGCAGCGATTGGATCATGATCAGACAGGAGGAAGTTCTCAGTTATGCTCAGGGTTTCCTTTACTGAACAGTTTGAGAAGATGCGCTGAAGGGTGGCATTGACATGTGAAGGAGGAACATGAATAAGACCAATGCCCATTTCCGACATGTTCAATGAAAGTGTGTCTAGGAGCTTCTTTGAGGCGCAGTGGAAGGTTAAAATCTCCTAGGATGACGAGCTTTCAATGATGACTGATCGTGCATGACAGCCATGCATGTCAGATTAAGGACATTATGAGGACATTGGGATTATCCTCAGGAACCGGTGGAGGGAAATAAACGGCACACACAGAGATTGCAAACGAGCAAATCGGTAGATCCCCAGAATTGCTTCTATGTCTCCTTCTGGGTAAGTGGATGCCTTAATTAGGGGAAGTGAGCTCCTGTGACAGATTGCTACACCGCCACCTCGTCTCCCAATTCTATTAGCAGACAGCATGTGATAACCAAGACTTCAGGTGAAGACAGCAATTTCCATTCCATCTCTGAGCCACGTTTCAATCAGAATTACGAAGTCGTACTCTGCGCAGGAAAGTAAATCAAGTAGCCATCTAGTTATTCTTGACACTCCTAATGTTTTGCAGGAAAAATCGGATATTTACCTCCATAGAGGATTGTACCAGGATGGGATTACTCTCATCTGCTTTTCATATACTGATCTGAAATCTCGTCTGGGGACCGATGTCACGTTCCATAGGCCCTGTTGCTGGATATTCTAATTGGAATATAAATCTTATTATACCGAAACTTATTATATGACTCGTGCCATACTATAAGATTTCTCGCTGCGTGGATCCCAGTTAATGTAATACGATCTTGGGTAAGGACGCGTTACCAAAATAGTATATTAATCCTACTGATTCCTAATCATTTATGTAAACTCCTGGCTTGTAGCCATGAAGGAGGGGGGGAGAGTACAAAGTATGCACAATTAAGTGACCGTGTTTCGAGACTACGTGACTACTAAATACGGTGTTATATTTATATTATTTCTATCTTACGAACTGCTCTGACCTTATTATATGTTCGTCTCGGAGCATAAACAGAAAATTTATTTTTTATATGAAAAAAGTAGACTTTTAAACATTTCTTTCTGAGAATTACATGTAGGATATCCACAAATCTCTTTTTCAAAATTAAAACGTTATTGTGTGAATAGAGTAGGTGATACAAATCTGAAAGCACTTTATGTGATAGAGAATATCTTCAAGTTTTTATTCACTAATCGGAAAATGTGCGCGCTGCAGTAGATGGCAGAATAATCGCAAAACTAATCATGGACGAATTTATTACTCCCAAAAAGGCACAGCGAGTACTGTGGTTCAATGAGCTGAAGTCTGCCATCAATGTTACGCGTAAATTTCGAACACGATTTAAAAAGAAGCCACCGAGTATACTTATAGTTCTGCAATAGTATGGAACATTCATAAAGGACGCCTGTTTGCGCAATCATACCGGCCGAGATGGTGGCTGAACAAAAGTCGGAGAGGGCGCAGTGAAGTTGGTTCGTAGAAGTTTTACGCGAAGCTCAGGAAAATCTATACGACATGCCAGTTGTGAGCTTAACATGCCGAGATCAACAGTGTGCAACGTGCTGTGTGAGAATGAAATAATACAGCCTGCACAGAAGCTGTCGATCGACGACAAAACCAGGAAGATGGAATTTTATTGGTCAATTCCAAAATGGTTACAGTTTTTCTATTATTCTATCAGCTGCTAAAGCACGCACATTTTCCAGTGGGTGAATAAAAACTTGAAGATATCCTCTATCACCTGTAAGTGGTTTCCCTATGTTATTTTACAAATAACATTTAAAAAAAAACAGGTTCCAGAAAGACAAATAGGCAAAATTCTTGGCTGACATTCAACCTGACAAAAATACATGTAAGTCGAAGTAATTTACTGTGGCCTTCTACTGAATTTAATATACATGCCTCTCATATTAGTGCGTCTAATCTTCTAGCTCATTCGAGGAAGAGCTAAATAAAGGATTACAGTTACAAGCTACGTAATACCCCTCACTAGATTCTCTCTCTCGTTGCATGTCAGCTAGCGACTTGCTCACAAATTACACTTCCACCTACGCGTGCAGGAAAGGCACTCGCCTTTGAACCATACAGGTATCCCTGTCTGTTTCACACACACGTAAACACACCACAACGTTGATGCGTTGTGTTATGCGACCAGAATGGCCTCTGAATATTCTTTTATCGCATAATATTCTTTCCTGTGACCTCGACTGACATTAAGACTAATGTTTGCTATTAGCGTGTTAAGTCGGAATCTTAACGGTCTGTTATTATTTCTTGTTTAATTATGTTATTTAAATTAATTTATTACAGGTGTTGTTAATTTTTATCGTAATGAGCATTATAATACATTCCACAATAGCAAATTGGGCTTTTTTTATCGTTACAATTAAAAATAAAACAAAAAAGAAGTTTGAGAATAGTGCCCCACGAACTCCTTTTTAAGATTCATAAGAGCAAATAGATTTTCCGATATTATTTTTAAAATAATGTTATTAAAATGTATGGTATATAACATGTCTGTAAATTGTGTGTGTTCTGTCGTCGATTTGGAGTTTGCTGGATGAAAAACCCGAGTTTCGGGCAGACAAACCCATGCTACTCTAGCCTGAGACCGGCTAACTCAGCCACGATGTGAAAAAAGGTCCACAAAAATACTTCCCGTCATCGACAGGATTCGAACTCAAGTCTTTTCCGTCCAGGGTGGGAAGGATGGTGATCGTGCTAACTCTGCTACCCACGAGGATCTTTTACTCGCGTTTATATTAACTTGAATGTTTATAAATTGACCTTTTTTACGGTTACTTTCATTCTTACAAGTTAACAGTAAATTAGCATCTTATTATAGTCATCGTTATAACACAAACTCTTTAAATTGTATCGACTGATAATTCGACTCCAACTTTGTATTTGATTCCTCCATTTTGCTTTTTAAATATCTATATTATTTCATTTATTTTTCTAGCTAATCTATCTTCATGCATTTTGATACTCTTCTTGAAGTTCTCTGATAGCTAAACAGTTTGTGAACCTTCTGCATCAATAAGTAGCTCACATGGGCACCTCACTGGCACTTCGCTGAAAAAAGGCAACTGCACCATAACCACCTAACATAGATCTTGAAGTATTGTATATGTTTCTGTAGGAGCTGACTCGAACTACTGTTTAAGGAAGCTTCCATCCTGCAGTGGGTTGATAGTGGCTGCAGTTTACCTTTATGGAAGATACACAGTGCAGTGGTCGAGTTTCAGATGACTCCCGGATACTGTTTTCAAAATGTTCGACACATTCGGCAGACTGATGGAAGATGATGGTGAGGAAACTCCTGGGTCCTCAGTACTTTGTACTAATTGAAAACATTTAACTGATGGTAAATACCATCAGAATGAGGCAGTTTCGTCACGTAGTCCAGTTTAAACGAAAAGCCTGTGCAACGGACACTGTCCGCTATTATCGTAGTCAAATTAGGTCCATTAAAGCGGGGTTTACTGTATTTGAAGTGTTGACTTATGATCAACAGCATGCTGAAACCAAGAAACGCGTTTACAACGAGATTACACAAGACATGAGAAGAACTGGCAATATGGCTTGTACTGCATGTGAATGACCTTTTGAAATCATTTTCCCTTTTGCATAATTCTCGTCTGTATAGTTTCCATAATGTGTCTACCAAATACGAACGGTTTTCGCCTATTAGTTTTCTGTGCAGTTGCTTCGGAGTATATGAACTTTAATTACTGACGCCCTATACACATTCTAATTTATTAAGCGCAACGGTTAATTAGCGTTTCATGGTAGGGATGAATGTAATATTAATTTCGCACCAAAGAAATTCTTTATTAATAGCTGTCATCGAAATATTGTATTTTATGGTTATAAATAAGAATTCTTTTGTCTTACATAATTAATATTACATTAATCCCTAGGATGAGGTTCTAGTTAGTCTAACCTTAAGTAAATTAGTGTTTACTTAATGCACTTTACAACTTATGTCATTATCGAAGTGTCCGTTAAAGCGTAGGGCAAGTTTCAGAGGCGAAGGGTGTTTTCCAGTACACATTTCTTGAAGATGCTTGAGGGTACCAGCGAATGGTGAAACATGCAGCGGTGACGGGAGAACCCAGATGGCACTAAAGCTTCCTTTTTTTGTGTAAGTGAATAGTCGATCCACTCATTTTTGAAAACTGAGAGCAACTATGTAGCATTCGTGGCAAACCATTGGATATTTATTTTTTAATGTTAGGTGGTTTCATCGGATATGTAGGAAGATATTTTTTGACACGCTCAGAAAGCTGTTTCATTTATGCCAGCAGTAGTATCTGTGGAGTTGTACGTCACTTAATTGGTGCTTAATATGGATTTTTTTCTGGATTTTATGTGGTGCGCTCAAGAATAGTTTATGTAGGTAACCCTAACACTCTGGACAAACTAAAAGAAATGTTGAAAACTATATTGACGAACATATCTTTGTAGAGTTGTATCAAATACATTAAACTAATGAATGCATGTCTTCTGGTAAGGACAGGAGAATATTTATGAGTTCTTTTCATACCGTGGCTGAGTTTGTTGGTAAAGTTGTACGGTTTTTCATCCGGAAAGTCACCTTGTCACTTTAACGATAAAACATCAATAGCACTCTCAGAAACTTTCACTCATCTTACTTATATATTTATCAGTAGTGTACTGTTGCTTGGAGATGCCAATGGATACAACTACCAACTTTATAGACGAGGCTATTTACTTGGAAGATCATGGAAGATCATCTGCTACTTTTGAAATCAGATCTTCACAGAATACATTAAGCTAGCAGGTAGCAGCATTTTTCTAAATCGCAAGTTGGAAACATCCCTTAGAGCGTATGGGATTTTTATGTTAAACATATTTAAGATTACACGTGCAATATATAATTTTAAACATCGTCTAACTTCGGTTGTCTACAGTTTTCATCATAAATATCTCTGATGGAACGAAGAAAAATAACTCGCAAGAAAGAAAGATAGGAAGATAATGATTATCAGAGACTCTCACTTTCTCTCTATTTCTTCTTGTTCCTTCTTTTCCTTTTCCCCCCTTAATGTGTTGTTCTATAACAACATCACAGAACAATCTCTCTAATAACTGCTGGCATCTTCTGTGTTTGCAAATACAACACAAGTCATTCCGGTAACGATCTAGAAAATGACAAAAGAGGGCACTACTGATTTAAAATGGTATATACTTTACTGCAAATGAGAGAGAGAGCTAGAAGAAAAATTTAACTTCCAAGAAACAGTTCTACTGACGAAAATTGTATGTTCCTTTGTACTTGTGATGAACCTACGATCGATCCCATAACACAAGAAGAGTTTGAACAGAGAAAGATGAAATTTTGGCTACGGAAAAAAGATAGGAGAGACCCTGTTTATTTCCAAAAAAAAATATGATTGTATGAGACTTAGATAATCCATGACAGCATGAAGTTTCGGCTGAAAATGAAGTATTTTTTTTAACCTCCCTGGGTTGCTTTGTTGTATTTCTAAGTTAGATTCGATGGTGAATTTTTAGAATTAGTTTTGGAAATAGAAATGGGTTAGAAAATAATCTTCATCAATACCTTAGACAGAATGCACACACAGACTCGCAATTTCCATAATTTTATGTAAACTACATTTCTCTCTTGGATTGGTTCCGTATATATCAGTTTCAGATGCGCTTACTGCAAAATGTATGAGTAAACGTTGATTTTATTAAAGGCTCGCAAGAATCCATTAAATTGGAAGAAAACGCTGTACACCAATTTTAACCAGTACAGAGTTTTATTCCGAGTTTGTTAGTTATGGACAACGTAGTCCTTTCGGGATTATATTAAAATTGACAGGGTCCTTTATTATGAAAAAAAGCTTCGTTTATTACAGCCCTACCACATGCCACCAACATTATCCTCCAACTGGTTGTACGTGGCAGGTGGGACTACTCACCATTTCTCATATATTCGTTAGATTTCTCACAACGAGTCTCATTTGCCTTCGCTATAAATGGAAAATTGTACCATGCCCAATAAACACGAGATGATGAAACATATGTAAGTAATCACCGGTTTATCTCGAAAGGTGGCGCATCAATCTTTGCTTTTGTACGATAGGCTCGAAATGACCAAGAGATGCTTTTAGCACGAGACATGTTTAATTGGTCGCTGTTTCCCCGTGTCCATTGTAACAACGAAGGGCCATTACACTTATATACGTTAACAATGTCCTCCATTGAAGTGTGATGCTTAATTAATTAATTAGGCTTAATTAATTTACAGAACATTGATTCTATTTATCAGTAGACTAATTAATTCCAAATAGAGATAGCTGATATTCATATCTTAAATTGCAAAGTTATGTTTCCATCCAGAACGAGGACTTCAGACGATATTTGGAATGCGTTATTTCGAACTCTACAATAACAAGTCTAGTGATCGCTATTGCATTTAATATAAACGTAAATTAATCCTAACTGGGGCGTATACTTCGGTTACAGATTTGCACAATTCATTATGTTGTAGTTCTCAATATCACGAATAAGAATTTAATTCAAAAATCGAGGGTATTCGTCACTGCTTCTACAATGTGCACACAGGTATGCTTATACAGGTAACCTCATCCGACCTTTAAGAGTTTCGGATCTTTTTCGTTCTCTGGTGCATCTTTTCTTATGATCTTGTACGTCATGGGATGTATTATTATTCTGGGACTGTTGAAACTAAGGAGGATGCCACATATATTCACACTACTTTTTAAAAGAGAACTAGGGTTAAGTGTACAGTCCGAGATGAAGTTCTCTGAGCAGTGCAGACAAGCTACCAGGACAGCTCTTAGGGTTTTGTCAATGATATACAAGAATTTTGTTAGCAGGAACAAGGAGATGGTATTTTCGTTGTATAAGGCAGTGGTTATGTCGCATCTTGAATCCTAATTTCAGGAGGGATGTGGAGCTGATGAAACGGGTGCAGAAAAAAGCAACAAGATTATACAGGAGCAAAATAGGATTTTGCTCCTGCATAATACTTCAGTTCTGAAAATTCCAGCGTCTGGAAAGGCCTGATATGGTATGACAAGCTTTAAATGAATAGAGTAAACAAAACGTTGTTGGCATTCTTACTCTTTTTTGGACAACACACAAACTGAAAATAGATGGTTGCTGGATAGATGTGCGAAATTTTTCTTTCGGTCAAGAATAACTGATTATTGGAACGAACTTCCATCTGGTGTTATGGAGGTGGATAGTTTGAATAAATTTAAGAAAGAATTAGAAAAATTATCAGAAGAGTTGTATAGATGTGTGGGTAGTATTTTTATTGGCTGATGGTGTATCAGTTTTCTTCCTTGCATCTTTTGCCACTACTAATACAAATCATCTCTTCGTAATCCTCATTCTGTATGCGGAGGCATGGGTTTCTTGATCTTGATACATACATTGCCGTCAGTTATACACCCAAGAAATGAAAGGTCCATCAAGGATACTGCGAGGACTAGTATCGCCCCTAGGGTCCTGGACACAAAACCTGATGCGCTCTTGATCCACAGCTTCTTGTGGATCAAGAGTGAATCATATTTGATAGGGTGAAATAGGACTTGTCATGCCTCTCGTCCCTCTTGTGAAGTCCCTAGTATCGCTTGTTAAGTAAAGCCTTAATGATGATAACAAGCCTTAATGATGATAACAAAGTTACACAGTTCTACTTGCAGGTAAGCGCATTTTCTTTCATTACTAAATGGCAATGGTACTTCACTAAGGTTCGGCAGGAAGCGCTCTGATATCGGGCTGTCCGTCTAACATTTTGGTAGGATAGTGTATCCTCACTGTCTATGCAATTAAATGCGAGTCCTCGATACTACTAAAAATAATTATTTTAAATAAAAAGTTTTAAAATTATTATGCTCTCAAAGGCGAGAAAAAGAATACAATAAAAGACCTTTTTTGTAAATCACAGGAGTGAACCTCGAGAATGATGGAAAACTTTCAAACAAACGATAGAAATTTATAGTGATGAATTTTTGCACATCACTCAGTTATTGGTATAGTCCATGCAAGTAAAGTATTCAGGTCTTATCGGGGATAAACAAGCGTCCTGAGCACCATAATTTACACTCCCCCTGAAGTAAATGATCTATAGAAGAGAAAAGACCCATGTCACGGTTGCAAGTTTAAACGGAAAGAAAAAGAAATAAATCAAAATGATTCACTAGCCAGTTCGTATTCCGAAATATATTCCTTTGGGTTTTTATCTTCGCAGTAGACTTCAAAATGACCACCCATACTAGCTAGCTCCGTTTACTATCTGGAACGTACAAAAAGCTAAATTTCCTCAAAGTATTTTCCAATAGTTTTTTTAATTATTAGTGAAGGTTTGCGATGTTATTAAATAAATCAGAATTAGGTTAGTTTACTCTTCTGGAATGAAAAAAAATAGCTCATATAGAAGTTAGATGTATCAATCTAAGTGCTTTGAAAAATTCTAAACATATATCGTCAAACAATAGGGAGTATAATAACAAATTACCAAACAATAGAGAGTATAATAACAAATTACCAAACAATAGGGAGTATAATAACAAATTATAAAGACAAATCACTTTTTAAAAATTACCAGGCTATTATGAAAGAATTTTCCTCTTCACGAGAACATTTTGGTCTTCCAAAAAAACCAAAGTATAATAACATCATTTGAAAGAATAAGTTTTTCTTTATGCGGTCATGAAAATTGGCGGATAACACCATTGACGCCATGACATCATTAGACGTATATAACAGTAAGGTGGTGTTAAGTGTAATTCCATCGAAGTTGATTAATAATTTAAACTTTTCTGAATGCACTCATCGGGATTACATTTCTCTACTTCGTTGTTGTATGGTGCCGTTGAACGTTAATAACTTTGCCACGAACGTGAATCTTTCCATGTCAAAAGAGAATTAATTTGAGTCCACACTAAATCTTTAATTTGAGCAAAATCTTTTCCAACTTTTGAAAAGACCTAATGGTACAAAATGATAACGAAATGATAGTACATTAACCGCGTGCTTGTGGACATATAATAAAAGAAAAATCCAGTTATTGATCTCAAAGGCTGAGGCCTACATTACATTCATCATTCGATTTGTCATCTAATGTGGTGGTGTTCACACGAAAATAATTTAAGTTGTTAAAAGGAAACTTAAAATTATCTAAACAGAGAAATGTTTAGATAATTTTAAGTTTCAGCGAGGCTTTTAAGGGAAGATAAGGGATTTTTAAAATGAAATAAGTTTGCCAAGTTTAATAGAAAATTACTTACGTCCTGTAAGAGGGTGAAGAAGTGTTGGGTGAGTTGCTGCAGCTGGAGGTGACTGTTGTTTCGGTTTGCTGACCTTTGTGTTACTTTTGGCAAACTCTAGACGGATGGTCTGTGGAAGTTCGGGGTCAAATCGCACACCCTGCTGGAAAAGGAACGAAAAGATTAGTAATAGATGCCAGAATTGTAGATACAATTATGATAAAACAGTAATAAGATTAGAGGACGTACATAAAGAGAACATAATTATTTCTAAAATATTAAGTTGTATTTTAAAATAACAAATGATGTTTGTATTATGCCGAAAAGTCCTGGTGTATTATCTTCAGAATCGAGCTTTCACTGCTGGTTATTCTTCCTGATATCCAGCATATGTAAGTTCCCCCAATACCAGTGATCCATATTTAATCTTCTCTAAGAAAAAGGTCCAAAAAGAAAACAAAAAACCTGCCAAATTAGGGCCACCCAAGAATTAACTTATATGTCCATTAATGGCGTGTGTCCTGTGGTCGATTTGGTTGGTGTGCCAGTTGAGAAACCCAACTTGGGAGGGGGAACCTTGCTATCTACGCCTGAGACCCACTAATTCAGCTACGGAATGACAAAAGCCCATAAAAGTTCCTGGGTGATTATAACCATTGTGCTACACTGAAAAAATTATGAAAGAAGTTTAGTTTTCTGAGCATCCATGAGTATAACGTTTTTAGATTTTTAGATTTAGGGGAAGAGCCAAAGGATTTCGATAAACAATTAGCATATCCATCATATGTGTTCAACTAACTCCCACCAGCTTAGGTTTCAATTACTTTCACGCTAAAGCAAGAATCTATTACATAGTTTCTCTGATCATCTGATAAATGCCTGCATACCAACCACAAGTCCAGCAACTGGCAACAATTTTTAGGGCAGACATTAAATTCGAATTTCAAAACGCGCTGAAGAAACCCACTCTAATCAAGATCATCACAGTTAATAACAGGATGATATATTAAAGAGATCCAATCGAGCGAATTGTCATTTCTTATTTCTCGTCCTAAACAGTCCACTAGAGCATATTCACACTCAGAGGGATCGCGTGGCTATCCATCGTACCTGTAATTGTTCAAATTAAGTCAGAGTAAACAATTTAGCGCCAATAAATCTTCTTGAATTACATGGAGAGAGCTACTAAGCCTGGAGGTAAGCGGAACTAAATCAATAGCTGTAACCTTTCCGTAACGTTGACGGGTGTCACATGCGAGCCTTTCCAGGAAGATGTACGACAATAACATTTTAGCAAATTTTATATCGGTCGGAAAAATCATCTTATTACGTGTTCCTTTAGTAGCGCAGTATCTCATTACCAGCGCTTGACAAACGACCTATATTAATCGTACTGGAAAGCCCTTGTGGATATCTGAAGTCCCCATTGAGATCTCTTCGGGACTGTGGCATTGTCGTCCGCGCTTGTGGTTAGGTGCGGTAAATATATCTTGCCCAGGTGACATAAATATTGCTGCTATCCTCCTCGTTGGCATTTATGAAGTCGCGCTCGAAAAAAGTGTAACGAAATATGTGCCGGTTTTGTGACAGAAAGCGCTGTATCTCGTCACAGCGAGAAGTGGGCGGAGAGCACATTCAAGTGGAAGTTATCTTCAGAATCGAGGGTTTAATTCTTTATTTCATCAGTAAATGAAGTAAAACAAAAAACTCAATGAGGGAAAAGCTGTTTTAATCCGATAAATGAAAAGCCACATGTTCTATTTGAGAGGCAGAATAACGGAAGACCACATGTAGTATTAGTAGTGGCATGTGATGCAAGAAAGCAAGTGTATGAGCTTATCCAGCATCAGCCAAAAAAAAAAAAAAAAAAAAAAATCACACCATTCCCTCCAAATGCCTGTCCAGTTCCTCCTTAAATTTATTCAAACTATCAACTTCCACAACGACAGATGGAAATTTGTTCCAGCAATTAACCACCCGCTGGCTAAAGGCAAATTTCCGCACATCTATTCTACATCTGTCCTTTCTTAATTTGAATTTATGTCCCCTTAGGTTCGTAATCTGAACAAGTGGAAGGATCCCATCAGAAATCAGCATGCTCAACCCATTCAAGGCCTTATATACCTCAATCAGATCACCGCGCAGGTGCCTAGTCTCCAGCCACTGCAATTTGCAGAATTTAAGCCTCTCTTGATAACAGGATCCCTTCATTCCCCTCACCAATCTTGTTGCCCTTCTCTGTACACGCTCAAGTAAATCTACATCCTTCCTAAAATGAGGCCTCCAGACCTGTACGCAATACTCAAGGCGTGGCCTCACCATTGCCTTATACAGAGGGATAATCACCTCCTTTTCCCTGCTAGCAAAATTCCTATATATCATTGACAAAACCCCATGACCTGCCCTGGCAGCCTGTCTGCATTGCTCAGAAACCTTCATATCTGCCTGCACAATTACTCCCAGGTCTCTTTCATTTTCTACCACCTTAAGTGTAGTACCACACAGTTGGTACGTTTCTCTGGGGTTACTTCTACCCATATGCAGTACTTTGCATTTGTCAAGGTTAAACTTCAGTTGCCACTTCTTAGCCCATCTGCCCAAATTATCCAGATCCTGTTGCAGTAGAACACTGCCATTACTGTCATTAACAACCCTGCCAACCTTTGTATCATCTGCAAACTTCGACATTAAGCCTGATATACCTTCATCAATATCATTGATAAATATACAAAACAACAGTGGACCTAACACCGAACCCTGTGGGACCCCACTAATAACATTAGTCCAAGAAGAGCAGCACCCATTGATTACCACCCTCTGTCTTCTCCCACTTAACCATCCTTTTATCCATTGTAGCAACCTACCCTTAATACCATTCTGCTCCAATTTGTACAATAGTCTTCCATGCGCAACAGTGTTAAAAGCTTTCCTGAAATCCAAGTATATGATATATGAAAATTATGTTTTGCATCCAGTTCCTTTGTAACCACAACATAATATCCTATCAAATTTGTCAGACAAGACTTTCCCTTAACAAACCCATGCTGTGTCTGAATTATTGCTGCAGTCTTGTCTAGATGATCCTGCAATGCATCTTTAACCAGTGACTCCATTATTTTACCAGGAACAGAAGTTAAACTAACTGGTCTGTAATTACTCGTGTCACCCTTCGAACCCCCCTTGTGAATTGGGGATACATTTGCACATCTCCAGTCCGTGGGAACCTCCCCTGAGTCCAAGGACGCTCTCATAATTATGGCTAAGGGTTTGCTTAGTTGCTTTGCCGCCTCCTTTAATATAACTGGATAGATCCCATCCACCCCAGGTGCTTTTCTTACGTTTAACTTCAACAATTTCTCCTCCACTTTGCTTTCAGCTATTACAAAATCATTAAATATCCTGCTACAATTTGATAACCTTCTGTCATTTTCAAACCTTAACAATTCCTCACGTGTGAATGTAGATGCAAAATACTCATTCAGTTTGTTGGCTATCTGAGCAGGATCATCAACAGTCGAACCATCGATGTCAAGTGGACCAATCAGATTCATCCCCTTCCTTTTAGAGTTTATATAAGTAAAGAAATCCTTGCTGTTTTTCTTAGCATCTTTTGCCAAGGATTTCTCGTAATCTGCCTTCGCCTGCCGAACCTCCTTTGTGACCTGATTACAGATTAACTTATATCTGCCATAGGCTTCTGCATCGCCTGATAATTTATATGCATCCCATGCATTTTTCTTCTCTGTTACGAGTCTCATTAGTTCATTTGACAACCATTTAGGCCTAAACCTTGAACAATATTTCTTAATAGGTATGAACCTTTTAGTAGCTTCGACGATTATTTCCTTGAATGCTTCCCACTTAGAATTTACTGTTGGTAACATCGTCAGTTGATCCCACTGTACAGAATTTAAAAATGTGGGAATATATCACTGCCATCAAAGAGACCGAGGTTGACAAATCACAACTAACAATGTCAAATTGAATTAAGGACTGAACTGAAGGTTTCGCATTGCATTTCAAGTAATATTTGGGACATAGTTCAAGCCAAGTGTATATAACTCAAGTTTGAAATTAAGGTCCTTGAAGATGACTACTGGAAGTAAAGTATTGCTGATTTTATAAATCGTCCCTCCCCCTTTCTGGAAAAATGGCCAATCGGAAACACCCTTTCTTCTGTTCCATACCACCACACCACAATTCCCTCCGACTTAAAACCCAATAGCAGTGGCGCCAAGTGTGAAGGACCCGTCAGCGAAATAGCTATTGTGCTTTGATCTCTGTTTTTCTCTCGCTCTACTTTCCTCTTACTTAAGTAGTTTTGAAGTCATGAGCTATTGGTTACACAGAGTAATCAAGTTAAACGTTGTGAAAGATAAAGCGCTACCATTATACCTTCGCGAAGTAATCCTACTTTCTGTAACGTAATGTAAGTAAATCCATTTCTCGCCAGAAGGTTGTACTATTGCTGCAGAAATTAAACGTGTGTGTACTCCATCTGAGTGATCACCCTGGTGTTTTTTTGGAAGTAATCCTTCAGGTTCTTCTGCATCCTGCAGTGATTTGCTAGATTGCTTCGTGAGGGAAGGTGGCATCTTCAACATGTGTCGTCTGTCACTCTGGGGTCATTGGAGATGGATTTCTATAGTTCTTGGTGTTGATTACCTTGTCTTGGATGGCAAGCATGAATCCTTCGATCTCGGGAAGAGCCTCCCGCTCTTAAGACACTGAGGACCAACGACGGCTAAATGTCCAGAAGAACAACCATACACAACACTACACATGTACAATATCCACACACTTTTAAATCTAATCTCTGGCCTTTGCAGTGAACTGTCTCACACCTAAAATGAAAGCAACGCGGAGATGGGGAAACCCTTGGTGCCGTCAGACACTAAATACACTTCTTAAGCCACGCGTTGGAGGCCTTCTTATCTATGTAGTATTCATGGAGGTCATTGTAGTGACTGCCATGGTGTGCATTCTTCGCCCATCTTTTTGTATTCTTTTCTTCCGTCTGGGTGGGTGGAGCCTCATCGTTCAGGTTGAGTGGGGTGTGCCGCTTGTCTGTCTTTCTTGTGGCCTAGTAGATTGGAGCTGTAGTTTTCTGGAACTAATCCTTCAGGTTCTCAATCGATTTATTTTATTATTCGATGTGGTCTGTCAGACCCCTTCCTCCTTCTTTCCGGTCTACGGTCAGTCTCTCGACTGCTGCCTTCGGATGGTTTTGGCAGCTGTTTGTTATCACTGTCCTGAACCTTCTCATTGTCTCCCCCAGCTTGCTGTTTATATCTCTTCCTTCTTCTTCTAGTAGTTTTTCCCATCCTACGATTGCTACCGGTATCAGGTGCGTGGAATGGTTGTTATGTCTCGTTACTATGATTGGTGGAGGAACTCTCTCACTCCGGGGTTCTTGTTATTATTAACATTTAAATACGTACTGTAATCCATCAGTAAAAGTTCTTGCATCGACATACAAGCAGAAAAAATTTATTTTTCAGAAATTTAAAAAAAAAACAATGGAATCTATCAGGGCAGGCAGGCGTCACTGTTATTCTAAGAGTTGCTAGCGCCATGCCATCACGAGTAGCACAGTGGGCTGAATCGCCTTCCTCCTCCACACCTGTTTCAGTTTCGAATACCGCGTCGATCACGTGAATGATTGCTATGGGCCTCTTTCACAATGTACCTGAGTTAGTTGGTCTCCGGTGAAGTTAGCATAGTTTTTTTCTCGGAAACTCTGGTGTTCCTCCAGCAAATTCAAGAAAATCGACCAAAGAATACACTCAATTTACAGATATAATATATACGGCGCAATGTGTCCTAAGTCTCAGATGCGCCCAGAAACAAAAATAGCTAGCATCATCAACAATAGTCGTCATCATCATTCTAAAAAGTGTAGAAAAGGCCTTTGTTGGAACCGCTTTAAGAAGGAAGGAATTCTTAATGTTTTCTTCTTTTTTTTCACATTGTGGCTGAGTAAGATAAATAGGACCATGAATGCATACAATTTACGGACATAGTACACCGAAGTTTCATGGCCTCAGGATTCTTCAGACAGATTATGGATTCTAAGATATCATTAATATTCATCCTCCCACCCTTTGATCTAGCGAATCATTATTCTTGCTCTGGTGGAACCTAATAACCTGATATCACTATTTCAATTTCAAATGGAGATAGATTTTCATATAACACAATTAAATCTGCTAATTATGATAAATATTTTCAGTTTTAGAGTTTACACAAATCTTGGTTATATCAATGAGTGTTTCTTAAAATTAAAAATTGCATGAATAGAATAAAGAAGTAGTTTATAAAGAAGAGAACTGTGGTTTAAATAGAGCAGAATAATTCGCTTTTATAAGACTTGAACTGAATTTGTTTTTTACTAGGCCATTTTATTTCTCGGAAAAGAAATTGCTTGGCTTAACACGTGAATCCAATGGTCCGAACTCAGCAGGCGACCATTTTTTGTCGGCAACTACGTGGGATTAGTTTCTGGGTTCTTCAAATAACACGTGTAACTGCAGCGATGTGCTATCGTATCGTACGTCTAGTATTAGCGCAACCTATTCGGGAGATTGCTTTCAGGCAGTCCAGAAGAGAAGACATATCGATAACTAAGACAGTGTAGACCACTTACCTACCATTCAGGGTTCAAGTAATCTATAGCAATGTAGCTAATGTAAGGGGAAAGGTTGCGTGACCAGGCCTACCTTCATCGCTGATGAATCTAAGGACTTATGATTGAGAGCAGACGAGGTTATTCCCAGACACGCCTATAGGAGATGGGCGGAAGTACATCCATCATGTCCCTCACATGATACGTTTTTTACCTGCCATCCCCTTTACTACAAAAAATAGTTTTCGTCTGTTAATCTCCCCATCCCTCTTGATGGGAACAGAAATGTCAAAGTATAACAAACTGCCTTCTCTCTGTAAAATCGTCTTTTAAAGCTATAATGCATTTGTTTGATTTGCTGATTTTCTTTCACAGCCGCCATGTTAGGCCTAGTATAAAGTGACTGTTAAACGCATCCTCAATTTTAAGTATCAAATGTCTTTTATACGATATTTTCTGATACTATGATTAAATATCGGATAAGTGATATCTGATGCTTAAGTCTGGTTTGATTTAACTTTCTCTAGTGCTTAAGTCCGCAGCAAAAAATTACCGGTGTCATCAGAAAAGTCCAATCTCCAAATTCCACTTGGACTTTGTTTGATTTTACTTTATTTGGGAGATTTATGCCGGATATTAACTCGGTGTTTTCTTCTTGGCCTGAACGAGTAATGAGATTTTCTTCAGCTGCTCTAGTTTTCTTTGTATAGCAATTGTACAGACTGATGTATTAAAGTTAATGAAGCAAACAAAAACTTCTCATTTATACACAGTTTAAGCATCTTCTTTACTTCATCAGAATTAACAATAAAAAAATGGCTGTTTTAATGGTTCACCAAAATCGTTAATTCTGCTCATGAGTAAGAATTAACGGTTTTAGAGCACGTGTTATTTTCTATCGTTCAGAAGTTATCAAAGTTCGGCAGAAAAGATTGATGATGCATTTTCAATAAAGAGACGGCTCTCCTAGAATCATTTATCCCATTTCCTCTTTATAGAAAGACCCTTGCCGATCAATATAAAAGCGGATAGAAATGGAACAAGTCCTGGTTCGTCAACGATATATTAATACACCAGGAATTTATATTGTTTAGAGCAATGCAGACCAAACGTTTTCAATTCTTGTAAGAACAAAATCTCTTTGAAGTATTGTAAGAATCAGGAACGTCAAATCCTCCAAAGTGTTAATATTTGTTGATGGTAAACTATTCAATCTTAATCCTTCTGTATTTCTTAAATTTTACTGTTTAATGTTAATGTGGTATTTATGAAGATATATATGATATCGGTTGCTTTTATGGTCATAGATTCTGTCCTGGCTTCTCTTGTCTATTTTATAATTCTCGTTTTTATCTTTTTTAATCTCTCTATTAAATGGGTTGAATTTATGTTCCAAATGAAACAAGTGTACGCCAATGTTGGAAGTATAATATGAGTGAATAAAACAAGGAAATGGTTATTTTCTGAGAGAACGAGAGGACGAAAAGCTCAATGAATTTTAACTTTCTATAAGCTTCCAAGGTATAAATATGGCACTTGTTGGACTCTTGTTAATGGAATTTGACATTTGCATACAATTTATTTATTTAATATTTAATTATAATTAAATACTTTTTCTGGAGTATGCAGATGCACGCCATGGAATTTATCAGAGTTTATTTTAAATTTTGCTTTGTTCATCATGAATTAATGTAATTTGGAGAGTTCTAAAGAGTTTGATCTCTTTTTAAAGAGCATTTTTAAGAGCATTATCATATTATTTAGTGTCGTGCTTCTCTCTCTTTAAATCGAATGGTTCGTTAGAGAACATGATTAAACGAAAGATGGTAAGTTTGTTTCCTTATTATTTTTGTTGAAACATTTTGAACGAAAAGTCTTTTTATCTGTCTAATGAATTTCGCATTATTTCATTTTTTTTTTATTTATTATTTTTTTTTATTTTATTAATAACAAGATACACAACAGGTAACCATTAACAGTGTATCTGAGATCAGATCAATAAACATAATAACAATAATGTGAAATCCTACAGGACGATAAACATTGATATAGATTCAAACAATAAAAGCATATGTACAAAAGAGGATTGTATTAAGTTAAGTTACCGGTAAAACAAGTAATAATTAATCCGTTAGAGAATAGAATAATAATATAACAAATAAAAAGCTACAATAATTAGATGTGAGCTAGTCACTTTGCAGTTTAAGTGAAGAGGCAAACTTGTGGATGGAGTTCATCAGTGATTGGGAGTTGTCAAAGAAGTCAATGTTAGAGTCATTTGCTGATTTGCTGATTCTGTTCAGTGGACTGAACTTCATTAAGTCCGTGTTGGCAGAGTCAAGGCGAAACAGTGTAAGGTTCCTGACCTGTCTACAAGGAGCATTGAAGTTTATTTTACTCAGGATATCAGATGCTTCGTAAATTCCAGTGATTACTTTGGCTAGAAGGGCGATGTCAGCAGTAACTCTTCTAGTGCACAGAGGCCTCAGATGAAAGTAATCACACAGCGATTCATAATACACTGAGTGATAGAATAGAGGATTGCGGTACGTAAGGTAACGGACAAATTTTTTTTGGACTGCTTCAATTTTGTTAGTTAGAGTCTTTGTGTGAGGATTCCAGATGGGTGAACTGAATTCAAGGATTGGTAGAACAATAGTTTTATAGAGGATAACCGCATATTTGTAGCTTTTGAACTTGTATGTGTTCCGTTTGATGAATCCCAGTGTTTTGAATGCTTTGCTAGTGATTTTAAGGACATGGGCATCGAATTTAGCACTGCTGGAAAAGAGAATCCCTAAGTCGTTAACTTGGTCACACCTTTCGATGATCACAGAGTTAATACTATACTCCGTATTCATTAGTTGTGGAAATCTGCAAGATGAGAAAGAGATTACTTTGCACTTCGAGGGGTTAGCAGACAAGCCATTCAGAGATAGCCACAGAGAGAATTTATTAAGAGCACATTGAAGCTGTTGAGAATCGGTAGTCTCCTTCACCGCTGAGTAGATCTTAAGATCATCTGCATAGAGAGCAACTTGAACATTGGAGGTGTAGATGAAAGAAGGAAGATCATTTACAAAAACAATGAAGAGAAGAGGATCTAAGGGAGAGCCTTGTGATACTCCGCTTAGTGGTATAAAACAGTCTGAGTTCACTTGATCGATGATAACGCTCAAGGAACGATGCGTAATATAGCTGCGTAGCCATGAGAGCAAAGGGTCACGGATACCATATAGCTTAAGTTTTTCCAGAAGTTGTTCGTGCGGGACTTTATCAAATGCCTTAGATATGTCTGTGTAGACTGCATCAACTTGTAGGTGGTTATCAAGAGCTTCAGAGGTGTATTGCCAGAAAGGAAGTAAATTTGTGACTACTGACTTGCCACTGCAGAAACCATGTTGATTCTGATCGATAAAAGGCTTGAAGAATTCGAAGAGATGTTTGTGTACTGCTGTGTCGAAGAGTTTAGCCAGGCTGTTTTGCAAGGTTATGGATCTGTAATCGCATACGTCATTTTTATCACCTTTTTTGAAAATAGGAACTATATTGACCTACTTAAAGTGCTTAGGATACTTCCCCAGCCTGAGAGACAGGTTGAAGATCCGCAGTATGAGGGGTTTCAATGTAGTGACAGTCCTTTTCCAAAATAAGCCTGGAATGTCATCTGGGCCTCTAGTATAATCATTTCTCATGCTTTTTAATGCCGAATTTAAATCTTCATCAGTGATAAAGAGATTAATGAGGATATCATCTTTCACAGGTGTGAAGTCAGGAAATGAGGCAGGTCTCAATGTATCATTTGTTTGAATTCTAGAAAAGTGTTTGGCAAACTCTTGAGCAATACTGAATTCGTCAGATAAGAGAATTCCATCTGCGTTACGGAGTTGTAACTTTCTACTGGTTATGTTCTTATGCTTCATGAAATTCCAGAATGGTTTGATATCTCTGTGAGTAAGCAGACTATCCTGAACTGACTCTGTATACATGTTGTAGGAGTTTAATATGAGAGTTTTCACTTCTTTGCGGAGTTGGCTGAATATTTCATAGTATTGACTGTCACCTGTTTGCTTATACTTGTTTCTGTAGAATTCTTTGGATTTAATTTTACGTATCAGTTCACTGTTATACCAGTGCGGGTAGGTAGAGCGTGCGGTAAGATGGGATTGAGGAACAATGTCAGATATAACTGAATGGACACAGTTGATCAGGTTGTTGGTGAGCACATCGATGTCATCCATAGCGTCAGCGAGCTGCTTGTCTACGTTTCTTAGAGCTAGGTTGAGCAGAGGCCAGTCAGCCTTTCTGAAATTGAATCGAGGAGTACGGGAGCTGCATTTGAAGTTATGAGAAGTCACTGTGATGGCAAAAGTAGTAATTGGTGAATGATCCGAGTGAAATATGGGGTTGTCGGTGTGAACATCTATATGAGTAGAGGAAAATATTAGGTCGAGGTAGGCATTTTCTCTGGTTGGAAAGTTGCAAATTTGTTCCAGACCATAGCTGTGAAGCATATTAAAGAGAGCCCTAGTCTGCAGTGATGGAGAAGAAGATCCTAAATTTGCCATTTGACAGTTAAAGTCACCCAAAACCATTGCTATGTCGGCAGATTGAATTAGTGGGAAGATTGATTCCAGCGAGCTTTCTAAGTACTGGAGGTCTATATGTATTAGTTAAGAGAGGTGGAAAATAAAGCAATACTATTAAAACTTTTAGCTTGCCAAGATGAAGAAGGCAGTATACTGATTCAATATTTGTGAAATTTGATGCACTTTCACAGAGTATATGGTTAGAATGTATAATAGCTACTCCGCCTCCACGAGATCCTCTGTCCTTTCTATGGATTGTATATTGTCCATCTATAATCTCCTGATCATCAATATCAATGGAGAGCCAAGTTTCAGTGAGCAGGTAAATGTCGTAAATATGTGAGCCTTGGATTGCTCTGAAGTGGTTTAGGTTGCTAATTATACTCCTGCAATTCTGAAGGTAAACACTGAACAGTAGGGATCTGGGGATTCTATGACGAGAGGAGAACGTAGTATATGTAGATAGCAAGGTATCTGATTGCTATGCCGGTGGAGAGGAGATTTTGGACTCCCTTGATGGTCTGTCCGTGAAGCGTTTTACTAGAGCCCCTGATAAGAGGGATCTTAGATTCAGCACTTTTTCTGTTTGTGATGGAAGGCATGTTATTATAAAAGATGAGTAGGCGGGACATCTTGTCTTCAGAGAACGGACATCTACTCCGAAACCATATTCCTCTTTAATTAGGTTGATAAGATCTTCAGATTTAGTGGCGGGTCCAAGTCTAGAAAGAAAAATTCGGTCTTTTGTGGGAATAATTGTGATATTATACTTGTGTTTGAGTAACTGAGATTTTTCTGCAGCAGTTACATTCTGTGTTTGATGAGTTATGGCTGGAAGCTTGGAGAAAGTATCTTGAGATATAGATGCTTTAATATTTTCTGACGGTTTGTTCTGTTTTGATCTTTGGTGTGATATTTGAGACTGGCAATTAGAAACAGGTTTACTCGCTGTGGCGGCAGATCTATAGACAGGTTTGCAGACCTCATTAGATGTGGCAGCAGTTATTTTTGCATATGTTGCCTTGACTGATGTTGAAGAGGATTCCGCTTGGTGACTCTGAGCTTGTGAAATAGAGATACAGACAGAACTGTTCCCCAGAGGAGAGTAGGTGGAAGGAGTGGTTCTATTTACATCAGAAGAATCATCTAACAGAGTCTGTTTGGCAATAAATTGCTCAGTTGAATGACTTGAGTCATGAATGGTAGCAGGCTTGGGCAAATTAATATTTGCAGCAGTAGAAGTATTGAGGCCGGTGGAAGGTGAAGATCTGGTCTCAATACTGAGGGCATCTTCAGTTAATGAAGAATTCGTATTCACTTTGAGCCCATTGGTTTCGAGAGTAGGTTCCGAATTCTTCCTAGCTTCCCTTAAGTGGCAAGACATAACTGATGTGAGATTTTTAATTTGGGCGTTAATGTCAGAAATTTCAGCCTGTTGATTAGTTAATATTGTTTTTATACAACAGATCTCCGTGGATAGCTTGCTGTTTCCTTCATTGCGTGTATTAGAATCCAGGAGAATTTCAGATTTTGCAGTATGAGGTGCGCTGATTAGATGAGTTTGAATGAGGATTTTCTGCATAGTGTTAAAGAGTAGTTCCTGGAATTCAGTTGATTGCAGAATACCAAAGGTTGGATTCAGAGTTTCCGTAGGGAAGGAGTTGGCGCTGAGATCTTCTGACAGCACAGATATATGTGTTTGAGTTGATGCATCTGAGATTTGATGCGACCCCAAAGACAACAAAGAAGGATTAGAGGCTTCATCCATGTACGATTCAGAGTCGGTATTTCTAGTTGTTGGCATGATATTTGTCTCAAATGTACTAGAGTACGGCATTTCAACTTTGTTAGCGGAAGAGGAGGAAAGTGACTCGGGTTCCGTTCTGTTTGGCGTTGCAACAGTTATAGGGCTTTTCTGAGAATTTCTGAGTCGACATCTATCACAACAGAATGATTTCCGCCGACTTTTATTTAATTTTTTCAGGTCAGAATGTGTACAGTCATTGCATATTAATTGTTTGCACTCAATACATTGGACAATGGGGTCAGAGCTGGTCCCACAGATGGTGCAGACGCTAGAATTTTGACAGGAGGTAGTATTTGTCATATTGAATTCAGTTGCTGTAGTGTTACTAGATAATTTAATATCACCACAGTTGTGGTTTAGCAAGCAATTGGCACTGTGACCTGCCGATCGTCTTAGTTGCCCTGCAGTGAAATCCACAGGGAGCAGGGGTCTAAGTAGGGAGGGAAGAACAAAGCGGCTAGGCAAAACTCTAATGCCTGGTCAAGGTCAAGTGTCTGTTGGACACATGTATAAGCTGAACTACAAGATAATGGCTGAAAGCGCTTGTATGGAGTAGCGGAATGAACATGCAGAAATTCATTTAATACTTATCTGTTGTCCGTTCAAATAATACAGTACTTGCACCTGGCAATCCAAGGGAATATCCTTATGTGGTGGCACTAATAGGAACTTAATACTTTAAATAAATCGTATCGTATCGATGACTGAAGAAACTTTGCTAGAACTTCGTCACCCAGGACTGAAACTGGAAAATCGCCATCTTCCTAAAAGGTGGCGTTGAAGATTTATATCAATGTACATTAAAATGTCGGATGAAATGAAATCATTATAGATGAAGAATGCAACTCTTACTTTTAAACTATACACTTAGTTTGTAGACAAAGTACAGCGTAATGAGCAACGAACTCGAGTAATGTGAAAAGGTTAACAGATCACGTGAAAGCGCCAGACTACAGATTACCTCATACTTTGATATTGGAGATCGTCTGATGTTGAAGATTATCTGTACTCTTGAGTATACTTGAGATTGGATAACATCATCGGATGCCTGCTGAAGTTTAATGTCTCGGGGACAGATAGCCAGAAATTAAGGAAACATGCAGGGTCATCAGTGACCATAGGTGATCTGGAACGAGATTACTGGGAATCGAAACGATACCATCTGAAGTAGAAGGCAAACGGACAGACTGAACTGTATTACTAACTGTACTGATATCGTTTCGTCATGGAGATGGAGAAATTATTGGCAATGGAGGAATAACATCAACCGAAATGAGGTAATCCAAGAGGACAATCCATTATGGGGGTCATCCACCGTCCACGCTTTATTTTATTATCGGGGTGCTTATTACAGTTGTCTTTTGTATTCGGATATATTTTTCTGTCTTTCTTCTAGAAGAAGTTTATGTAGTTATAATGGTAATCTGGATAAGGAAAGCCTCCCCTGAACTTCTGTCTTTTTCAGAAAGGGACTCCAGCTAGAATGTTCGAAATGTTCTAACAAGAAATGTTCATTGTCGCTATGGTATTCGTGTTCGCTAACGGACTGAAGATCAGGCCCTTGGAAATCTGTAAGGGGTTAATGAGACCTATACAATAGAGGGGGGGGGGGAACCTGCCAGCCGCTCTCTTGCGAAAAGATGGAGAGTACTACTTGGGACTACTTTGGTTCTTTGTAAATAGTTGAAAGAGCAATCAAGAACTCGACTTGTGCCAGATTTCTTCCTGCAAACCGAGTTTGGAGTATCATTTCAGGAGACTTTAACAATCAGAAATGGAACAGGGCGAGTTGTTTCTGTTTTAAATTATGTCCAGGAAGTGACATTGTTTTACTCATATCTTCAGGTAATGAGCCAAACTACTACTTATTTGGTCCACCGTTTTAGATGGGAATGAACTTTATTGCTATTGACCACCGACCTGTCAACTATTTTTGCAAATAACGGAGATAGAATTAATTTTATAGAGGAAACTGATTTCTTTTAAAAATATTACAGAATGGTTCAAAGAATTTATTGCAGTCTTGGCTGAAGAGCAAGATTAATGAAATATATTATATTTTTGGAGAAGACGAGTAGTTTTCTAATAACATGAGGTTCAAGGACTTTCAAAAAAAAAAACAAACAAACTGTAGTTCTTTTCATCTTGTAGTCGAATGCTGTTGATTGATTTTGCACCCAAGGAACTAAGTCCACGAGGTGTCAGTATATCGTGTCAGTAAATTGCATACATTCTGTTGTCATTTGCGAGTAAAAAAAACCCCTCAGTTTTCAGTAGAGAAGGAAAAAATAAAGCGTAACTTCACCCAAGACCGAGTAAGTCGGCCATTATTAAAAAAAAAGTCTATAAATCACCCCACCCCGGGACTTAAATCAGTCTTACAAGCAGACAAATCTTTGAATCTACGTAAAAAGTCACTAATTTTTCTTATTTCAGATACGTTGAGTTTATCTCCATTAGGAAAATCTTAAGTATTCCAGAGCTTTTTAGGATTCATGGGGAGATAAAGTATTAAGGAGCCATCACGCTGTGCTTTGGTTATTTTTCCCCCCCACTAATTATGGAACGAAAATAAGATCCTCCTTTCTTTGATCTCGTTGAATTAAATCAGTTAAACTGTATTATCAATCTCCTTTTGTTCTAAAAGAACTTTTCTTTCTGCAGAGGGACCTAATGGGATAATTTTGAGAATAAAGGTAGAGCGTTTGGTCAACAATAATGGTTGCGCTAAGTATTATAATTAGAGCATCTTTAAAGGATTACTGGATTGCACTGCCGAGTTCAGCTGGTCTTAATGCTATCCTCTCTATCTGCTGCTGGATGTGGATGAGTAGACCAGGGCGACAATACAACAGCTTCAACTGTACCACGTAATCAAAGTGAGCCTAAATAGCACACGAGTAACGATGACGTCATACAGTTTACTTCATTGGTCATCTCTTCTTTTACAGCAGCCCAGATCGTGTTTTGGTTTCTAACGATTTTTTTTTCTCTAGATCTACTCCACCCCCTAAACCTTAATCCAATAAGATATTATTGGTCCAACTTCTTTAAAATTTAAATAGGAACGTTTCATTTAGTTTAATTAGTTCTTTTTTCGTTTCTTCTATGATTAATTATAGGTGGTCGACGCTTAAGCAAACATTTCTAATGCAGCGACTCAACTTTTCTGCCTTCGGGTTACATACCGCTCAGATAATAATAATCACATTTGCACCGATGCGCTAATTCAAAAATCAACTTTTTTTGCAGCCGAATTCAGACTCAATGCGTTAAGATTTTGTAAAGAAATTAAAAGACAGAGACGCACAACAGAAGCCTGTTCAGGTGCGGTACACACTCGTAAAACTTTCAAATTACTGTTTGCCAAAGTCTCAATTTGCGTCTGTTTACTGTCAAATTTTAATGAGAAGAAAATAAAAAGACCAGATGGTTTTTCATTAATTTTGTGGTTGTAGAGATCCACACGGGCATCCCTACAACCGCAAATTATCGTTCAAGACAATCAAATTTAACTAATTTCAAATAATATATACAGAAACCACTGTCGGTCTGTCTTGTATTCTCTCTCTCTCTCTCTGCTCAACCGATTTGCAGATGTTTATTTAACTTAAAAATCAAGTTACACGGCTGCGAGTTCTTTCATTTGCAAGTGAACAGCAATATACATCTTCCTTCGAACAGTTCTGTTTATTTAAAGTGTATATTGCAATACTGTGGCAACTCGTGAAGTGGTTTCATAACGCGAGATCGATGAACTTAGTAACAGACCCAGTTTGCTCAGTGCTGAGTACAATCTGAGGCTATGCTGTACGTGTACATTTGTTTGTAGCCACGCGACTTTATCATAAATTCAACTGAATAAATTTATAACTCAATAATGCGCCAGTCCAGAGTGGGCTAGAATTAACGGGTGGAAAAAAGAGCACAGAGAAAAGAAGGAATTATTAATAAAGTTATTCTTTGGCATCAAAGTCAATTAGAATGGTGGTTCAAAAGAGTATCATTCTGACTACATAAATAATAACCTTCTTGATCGACGGAACCTAAAAGGACTTCCATTATTCCTAGTATTGTGAATAATGCTAAATGACAACGTGAAGTACAGAGAAAAAAAGAACACAAAACTCCACTTCTACGAAACTGGAATATTCTTCCCTTTAGGAACAAAACCTACTTTTATCATTGCAGCCAATATAATCCTCTCTAATGTTTACGAGAGTGGCTGTTTTTAATATTTCGTAATGGCTATAATCTCTCTTATTGATTGACGATCGAGGGATGTCTAGAAAATACTATCCCACCATTCAGTTTTTTGTTGTTGTGTGTTTAATTCTGTATAAGTGCTTTTAAATGTAGCGTACCACACATACGAAATTGCCACTAAAAGCACTTCGTGGTCCTAAATTCCTCAAAAATGAAAAACAAATCTAATTTGAAAACAATAAAATGAAATAATTTGTTATAGTAAAACTTTGATTCACTCAAAGATTTTCCTTCTGAATAAAAAAACAAAAACAAAACAAAAGAATATTTCAAAGATGTATTAAATTGATGGAAATTTGAACTACTGATGGAAAAACAAAACAGCATCACTTTTTAAAGGAAAAGAACGTCTTTGCACAGTATGAAAACACGAGCATCGCATTTTATAGAAGAGTCAGAATCTGTGGCCGAATTATGCTCTTATCTCCATACTTGTTGAGATTACAATAAATTTCGTTTCCGCACAAAGCGTTGTATAAAAGGCCTTAATTATAAGTCTCACCATTCCATGCAGCACAAATTGCATGTCATCAGCCCATAAATGCCCACTGGTCAGTGCTTTTCCACTTGCATGCGCTCTGGATTGCAATTTGGATTGCTGCCCATCTGCACTCTCCACGCACTCCTAATATTCAAAGCACAGCCCTAAAGATCTTCACGCGCGTTTGCACATGAGGCCATAAACCGTTCCACAAGAGTGAAAAGCGACGTGCATTGCATGCGTCCTGCAATCGATACGGGCAGTTTCATAAATGCCGGACTTCGCGAATAAACTCAGGTGAAATTGACGTTCGACCAGGTTTTTCACGCATTGCCACCAATCCCCGTTTCCTCGAATTTCCTAGCAAGGTCGACCACAATTAGCGACATTGGCAGTCCCCTCCCTCTCGCCCTTCCATTCAGGCGATTCTTTTGCTGGTACTGTTAATCAAAAACGCTTTGGCGACCTTCGGCTTGTCCAAATATCGCAGCTTTATTAACTGGGTCTGAACCTTGATAAATAGTTAAAGACACATAGAATTGCCATCATCAGATATTTTATTATTTCTTATAGGACTGTGATGTTTTCGTTGGATCAAATAATGTATTCTAAAGTTGATTAATTAATTAAAGATTTCCATTATGTTAGCAGCAAGTAAGTGTACTGTATGAATTATACGACACTGATTCAACAACGACCTTGACTATAAATACTTGAGTTCCTATCGTATTCTCATAAATGTATCTTATTTTCTCAACTCCAGCTCAATACAGCGAAGCACAGAGAAGACTTAAAGCAGCCAATCCAAGGGAAAATAAGGATGTCACACAACTGAAGCACCTTACCATCATCAAATTTTTGACAAAAGACGGAAAGGGGCCAAACGTTATTCTCAAACTCACCAGAGCTGTATATGGTGATGCTGTCCCTTCTAAATATGATAAAACTTCGTCTAAAAAAGTTTACGTGGGATCGAGAATCCACAGAAGATGACACTCCCCACTCCATTTCGAATGACCTGGATTTTGAAGAAATTACCGCCTGGTTATGAAGGACATCTTAAAGTGTACTATTGCCAGAGAATGTAATATTTGTGAGGGGTCTGTATCTGACTATCCTCCATGGACACTTGGCATTGTGAAAGGTCAGGTCTCGCTGTGTGCCAAGAATGCTAACACTTTTTCTCTCCTAAATTTGAGGTCTTGGACAAAGACCTCAAATTTAGGAGAGAAAAAAAAATTGACACTTGCACTATGCGGATCCACACAGGTTTCTTTCAAGAATTGTAATTTGTGGTGATGAAACGTGGATTCTTCACTGGTATCTGGAAACAAAACAGAAGTCCATACAATGGAAACTCTATGGGTCACTACCGTCCAAAAACAATTCAGGACTTAATCCTCAGTCGGGAAGATCATGGCTGCCATTTTTAAGATATGGAAAGGGTTCTGTTGATAGGCTATATATCACGTGAGAAAACAATCGCTGAAGATGCCCATGCTGCTGTTCTAGAAAATTCTGGGGACCAGTAAAGAAGCAGAGAAGAGAGAAATTGACACCAGGTGTCTTGCTTCTTCATGGAAATGCTTCCCATATAGCAATTTTCGATCTGAAGAAACCTCGTGAGCACAGATTTTTAGGTGATTACGATTCCAGGTTGCTATAAATGACTGTTTAGAGACCAGAACAAGGGATTCTTTTCAGTATTTCCGACTTACAGTCATCGAATTCAGTTGAGCAATCACCTGCTCGAAGTTTCGGCTTGGAAAACCTCAGTCCACTCGGTACTGACGAGTCACGTCCGCACAAATAAAAAAAAAATTCAAGTTAGTTTCGAATGGAATATTGTTTTTAAACTGTAAATAGAGATAACCCAACCTTTAGTCAAAAAAAGTTAATGTCAGATTAAGAAACATTTCCTAATTTTAAAAAAAAACCAGTGCAATGAAATGAAAACATTATTTTATTAAGATATTTTTACAAAATATGCGGCGATTGTTTCCCATCATTTTTCCGACATTTGATTGGTGGTTTCAACATCGATGCCAATGAAACTGCCTTTGTCATTTCTTATGTGGCTAACTGCCCTTATCAGTTAGAGTGACATGCGAAGTAAGGAACTGAAAGTGTATCGACAAATATGATTCTTCGGGAAGGTGTTGGTTTCAGGAGCATTAGCATTTTAGGCTGTATTGCGCTGTGTGCTATAACTGGAGCCGATTTGTTTGTTACGCGGACTGGAAAATTCCGAATAACTCATTGTGGGACCCTACTCCTGACTGAAGAGGCATGTAAGAATTCCTCCAGTGTCCGAACTCAAACCTCTCAGAACGAGTGACATATGGCGGCTTTAAGATGAAAACGTAGGATTCTGGAACCACCACCAGCCAAGGAACAACTGAGCAGATAGCAACCGGTTCATTGCTTGAGAACCATCTGAGCAGATAAGAACCGGTTTATTGATTGTAGAACAGTGATAGTCAACCGAAGACGTGATGTCCCTTGAGGGGGGAATTACGCAAAGTTCTTTCGGTGTATATTTGACAATATTAAAGCTTTCCGTTTCTCACTGCATTTATAAATATACTGTTGTTATATTTTTAGTATAACTTTAAAATGTGGTGTGAGAAGATCTTCAAAAATCTCAAAATCATAGGAAAAAGCCATACTCTCTGCTCTCACCCATCATATGTTTGGCCGTTACCCACCATAGTGTACAACCCGGACGACTCACAATCACCAGATTCATGGACACACTCTTCAGAATAGAACATAGCTTAAGTAACAAAGAGCAACTCGACATTAAGTCGGCTTGCGACAATCAGTCCATTCCTGCACTATGCGCCATATTATCCGATTACTTCATAATCTCTAGCCATCTTTTAGATCTTCTTATGCTCCTGCAATCCAGGACTCTATGTATAAGAAATCAAAACTATCACCAGCGAACTGTCTGCTCCAGAGGGCTACCCCAAAGGGACGTTCTCTTTGTCGCCCTTTAGAACCTTTAATCTTTAGAACTCTTCCTCGCAAATCATGCCAACTTTACCGTAAATAAACTTTTCGCTGATGATTGAAAGTTTTTTATTGTCACAAAATTCCCCAGTCTCTCCAGTCTACCACAGTAACCTTCAACCAACAGTTAAAAGAATTTGAAAATTACCTCCATGCAAGTGGGCTCTCCATAAACAAAGAAAAAAACCGCTCAACTTATTAACAAATAGAGAACCATCATAATAGCTCGAACTCTCCAGTTAAAAAAAGTCACCCAGCATAAGGATTTGAGCGTCATCTTGAACAAATGAAAAAAAATGGGCAGTGAAATGGGCAAAGCTATATGGGCAGTGAAACAGGAGATCTCCAACTTTCATAATCCACATCTTATTAACTATATTCTTCATTCCATAACCCCAATTCTTTTATATCCTCAACTATATGGTCCTTTGCACCCTGTCTTACCAAACCATGTTCTTATCCATGAAATATTGAATTTTAAACTGGCTCAATAAGATTGCACGCCTACCATCTACAATCTCAAAATCTGTCCTGCTCTCCAATCTAAATATGCTACCATGGAGGTATCACATTATCTCTACGAACCTCGTGATCTTCGATCAGCTTCTGTCCAGAAAATTAAACTCACTTGATTTCTAGGATATCAATGCCAGACCTTCAGATTGGAATAGAAGCCATACCAACGACTCCCGTACAGATTTAAGCTGTGTAGCACGACCTCCCTGGATAATATGTTCCCATTTAATTCCATCGAAATATTTAATGTTATCCATAGACTTTCAGAAGCTGTGCAAGGACAAAACCTACAGATCTTCCACATGCCCTCGTCAAGCTCTAGGTGAGATTATGTCGGTGATGCTACATGATCCTCGCACTATTGTATTTATGTATCTTACCAGTGACTGTTTAAGGCCATGTATTGAATTTACCCTTTTGAGTACTCTGTAAATAGTGTTATTATTCATTCCATATTATTCTTCTAACCCGTGTCCTCTAGCTGGATAGCTGTAAAGGGTCATTTCTTTGGAAATAAACTAATATTAATAATATTTTAAGAAAATACATTTTAGTTGACTTCTGCCATTGCAAAGAACCGAGGAAAGATATGAAAAGCATCAAAAAGGAACGGATATTCTTCTTGCCTCTTATAAGACACAAGCCAAGAAATATATCGCAAACGCACATTAATTCAATGGAACAAGTTATTTCGAGTCGAAGGAGCTGCATCATCGAATAATCTTTAATAATAAAAGTCGCAGATCTGCCGCATCACGCGAGAAGCAGAAACCCGCCCGGCGAGATGAAATTCATCTTTTAATAACATTTGTAGCCGCTTTGTCCACGAGACAGGCCACGTTCTATCGGTGACACCTACGAAGGAGCGAAATGACACCATGGAAAGACGCGTGGCGACCGTACGACAGGTAGCCTTTATTAAGGTCAAGATACGGAGTTAGACTAACAACCCGTCACACGGTTCAGGAGCGACGGAACTGCCCGGTTCCTGTGACAGAAATGAGAACCCTAATTATTTGCGTGCGCACGCGCGCAAGTACACACACAGTCACGTGAATGGCTAACAAGCAGTAGTTAATGGTGACCACATTAAGCATAACGCACCCCACACAACAGAATATTCGCCCGTTAATTGTCGCATGTCATGGAAAATAGTGATTAGTCACCCCAATAAGTGTTGCACTAACTGACTGCGTGCACTTGGATACAAACTAGCCGAACACCGTTGCTCTCAACTGAAGGAAGGCGGTGGCACAGCAAGAACCAAGTGCGATATCCTTCCCATTTCACTCGTAATCCAAATGGCCTCCGACAATAAGCACGGCCATTAACCACGTTACAGATCGATACGTGGAAAATAACTTATTTGGGGAGGAGTCCTTCGACCGGTACATCGAAGGTATTTGCAGAAGCGAGGTCATCTTTAAAGTATTGACCTACGTTATATTAACAAGACTGCAATTGTTCCTTAACCGCCATAGAGAATGGCTCACATAACCTCAATCTATTTGCCTAACCATTTGGGCGCACGAAGGAAGGATCTAATTTGTCCTCGATGTTTTCACCGAGCAGGAAGTGTTGACCATATTGTGCACTCAATAATAACAGCTGATTTGGTAGAAGATACGTGGATGTAGATGCACTGAAAGAAAATTCCCTCTGCATGATCATTACTGTATCAGTCTCCGATTTAAGTACCTCGCTGTCAGCATCCATTTGTACTCAAACAAGCACTCGGCAAGCAGTAAAATTAAATAAATAAATGCAAACAAGGCAAGTTCTAAGACATTACTTCTTGGAACACAACCAACAAAATGAAACTCATCCCTGTTTTATTTTTGAGTTCCAAATAGCCATTACCACACTGAGACAAATGAGGTCAGCAAATACGTAAAGCGAACACCATTTCCGAGGATAAACAAAATTACTCGTAGATTTAAGTAAACAAAGGCTCGAAGTGTCTGTTCTGGGATTCCCAAAGTCCTAAGTGTTTCGGTCGTCGACTAACGAGTCTCTTACGTTAAATACAAGAATTAAAATAACAGTATTTTTCGCTTCAATATAGCAGAAACACTTTTCTTAAATAATAATTATTATTTGAAGCTATTTAGGAAAGGTCTATATTATACCGTACTGTCCAAAAACATTGTAATGCTTTTGGATAATACAGTATTGGTATGGATGGCCGGAATGAAACTAGTCAACATTGGTGGAAAAACTTTGAGACCATACCCTTCTTCTGCAACCCCTGCTTTTCCCATTAACACCTTTAAGCTCGCTAATAGCGAATATGCCCACCATACTGAGGACCGAAATCCCAGCAGGATTGTTTTTTTTACGCGTGTTTTAGGAGATTCGTGATTTGTCCATCTTATGGATGGACAAATCACGGACAAGGCGTAACCACCCCCTGTCTACCTTCCAGCAATATTCTTCTTCTTCCCTTCTTGGAGCGTGAACTACTTTAAGTTAGGCGGATGGATTTGAGCCGCTTTCCCCATAGAGCTCATCTCGCTACGCTTGTTGCTTTCATTTATATTGGTATTTTTATTTTTTGCCTTCCTTTTTTTCACTTTTTTTGTTCATAATATTTATTCGAAACTGTATATTACGAAGAAGAAAATACGCGATAACAACTAATCTTAATTAATAGCCCAGTTGAGCCCTGCATGTGTCTACAGCAAAATTACTTCAAGTCTGAAAGATAAATGAGAATGGCACCCCATACATCGCAAGGCTGCAATGTGGTCATCATTTGTTTACTCCATGGAGGCTGTCCCAAAATCTAATTTTGTTCATAATCCTGAACGAAATTAGGTTTAGGAACAGTTTCCATTAACAGCTGATAAGCCCGTGGAAATTACGTGCCATGGTGATTGTGGATTGCTTCTTCGTTGAAGTAACTCCAAACAGTTTAATAAAGTTTTTGCAATAGCTTCCTCCCCTCATATTAAACCTAGCCATAAACGCGCAAAGATATAATCACACTTTTTGCATGTGAACAGTTCTACGGGAAGACTGTGCAAAACCGTCCTTACCACGGTGGACAGCAATCACTGCCCAAGATGGAATCAGTCATCGGTTTGTGCATAAAAGTCATCTCTGTTTGATAAGCTATATAAAAGGTCATTGGCAATCTAAACTGCTTTTGCGGATTCTAAACTCAAACGTCTTCACAGTCAGTTTTTAGTCTTTAAGAATAGGAGGACGTAGACTTTAAGATGTTTTTCAACCTATACAAATATAAAGCATTGGGAAGCAGAGGTAGAAAACTTATGGGAGGCGAGGCTTTCTGGGATACCCTGTGGATAATTGAATTTATATCTTTGGGTAAAAAAAAAATAATTAATAAGAAATACTTTAATTAGAAATTAAACGAAATAAATTATTGAAAATCCAAATTAGTATTAATAAACTAATTAAAATAATGAATTTACTAAGAAATGGCGTATTTTATTTGACATCTGTATTGTATGGAGAATATGTGGTTGGAACCCCACTAAAAGATGGGACAATTGTTGAATATCCGTTGAGAGATTATCAAATGACCCAGAATCACCGCAATTTAAAATTTTACCACTCTTATTCGACAAAATGCATCAGAAATATGCTTTTCTAAACTGTGGACTACAAAATAAAAGAGCAATTTACATTCCTTCTTGCACATTCGAGTCATAAACTGCACCGAGTTGTATTAGTTTTCTTTAAGAATTTGTTCTCTAAGCAGAGGAATACTAGTTCGTTGTTAAACCGCCATATCGAGGACACGAGATCACACACGCAGAGACAGGCGGACACGCACGTCGAAGGAGACAAAAAGGAGTCTCCCGTTAATTTCCCACCAAATGCGTCCACAGCTCTATAAATGCGATTAGTTCAGTTCTGTAAATGCTCGGAGCATGGAAGAGAAAATGCTTTCGAGTACATACCACCTGCAGATGTTCTTCTCGGATTTAAATCCCGAAGGAAAAGTTTTAAAATATTTCCGTACCGTTTTAAACTTGTTTACCAGATCTTAACCAGTTCCTCCGATTTTCAGCGAGCACACTTCATTCTGCAAAGGCATTTACGTGGTCGTATGCGCACTTCCTTCAATCATACTGCCCGTTCACCGTATAATTTCGCGATTACGTTGTCTTTACATGGTCATTCCTCCTCCATTCTTTCCTTCTTTGTGTACTTGAGGTGTTTTTCGGGTTTTCATCTTCCCTTTTCTCAAGATGTAAACTTCTAAACACGCGGTTTCAGATATCCCTTAAGTTGATCTTAAGCTCTTATGAACATTACTGGGGAGGAGTGGGTCTTAGTGGAAAACCGCAGGGGACAAGATTGAAAAAGGTATTCCTTAAACGCGGTGCTAATTATACATTACCCACCTTGCATTTCAGCAATATCTGCAGTACTGGACATCTTTCTCTCTTAAGGTACGTCACTGCCTTATACGGGTGTAATTTTCTTCAAGGTAGCATCCCTTTCCCTTAGACAATGTAAATTTGCCTTTTTCGTGATTATATGTACATAAGCGATAGTAAAAGTAACCGATAGATTGACTGAGCCAACTTCAAACCAATCAATTATGGCTCTAATTGTTCTTTTATACTGCGCATATTCAAATTAATTATAAGGGATTTATAAATCATAATTGCATTTCAGCTCCAAAACCAAGTTTTTGACATTGTTCAACTTATCAGGGCTGAATATGGTGACTGTAAATAAAAAAGTGGACAAAATGCTGTTGTAGTTGGGTTTTTATGAGCATCAACGATTAAGACCATATTGCTTCGTGTATATTGTCTATAAACTGCGTGTTCTGTGGTCGATTTTCTGTTTTGCTGGACGAAAAACAGTTTCCAGGAGAAAAATCGATGGTACCCTCGCGTGAGAACCGACTAACTTAGCTACGTTTTGAAAAAAAGGCCATAAAAATTCCTCACATCATCGATGGGACTCGAACTCGGGTCTTTTCCACCTGGAGGACGGGCAAAAAGGTGGGCACGAGGGTGGGAAAAGAGCAACGTCACCTATTTTCAAAGGTGAAATCATAAACTCGTGCAATCATTAGTTATAATTGATTTATATTCCAACAAAGCATCCGGCTCAGTTTGTTTCTGAAAATACGAATCTTCAAAAGCTGTCTTCTCCTGGATTGTTTTTCCCCACGTGAAAAGTCTTACATTTAGAAGAATTAAACTTTAGTTGCCATTTTTCAGACCATTTGTGCAACCGATCAAGTAATTTTGAAATAAAATGGTCTGACTTTGGTCGTTAACTATCCTTCCTACCTTTAGGGACCATCTTCGTAATTCAGCACTTAAAGACCTAAATTTAGTTTCAGCTTCGCTCAGTATTTGTTAGACTGAATCAAAAAAAGATTCCACGCATGCACTGTTGAAAATGAATCATTTATATTCCAATATCTCGTGCTGTGGCTCGAAATTTCTGCAGATGAACGGATATCAATCTGGATTTTTTTCTATTATTATATCCTCAGACCTTATGTGAGTTGGCCGTCCTCGAGTGAGGGTTTTATGGTTTGTTTTCACGAACAGAGGAGCTTTTCGCCCAGCAAAGAAGGCAAACGGATCATTGAAGACGCGCAATATATTGATGTATTATTATGATAGCTTTAGTTGCCTCTGAAATTTAAAACAACCAACCTTACGTAAAGCCATTACTCAAGTGCCATCCCCTGGACGATATAATTCACTACTACAAAAACTGGAGTAACTTGCACCATCAGGAAATTGCCCATGGTCTGAAGAGCACAATCAACACAGAAAATGTGGAAAGAGTGTGCTGCAGTCAAGGGTGATCTTTAAACCATGATAAATTTGTTATTTAGCAGTAAAACAATTGAGATTTGCATAGAAGTGGGTAATCTCTTTAACACGCGTTTCTTGTATTTGTATTTTCGTGGATCTATCCACATCCCTTATCTTCTGTAGTTTAAACATGTCATTGAAATGTCAAGTTATTCTGGACATTCGTACTTTATGGTTTAGAATTAACGTTAATTATATTATTATTATTTTGTTTGTTTCATTTTGGAAATCAGATTGGTTTGCAGTACTTTTGCGCCATTTATATCAGCGAAATATAAAACGGGAAAGAAAGAAAACCCTTCTTTCCCTTTCAAAACAGTTACGATCTTTTTATCGCGTGGTAAACAAAGATCGGTCCATTATACATGTACTGGCGCACAATCATGGTGTGAGAAAAACAAATTCGAGGAAAAATAATACGTTTTACTGTATTCGTAGATTGTTTAAACAGCAATATCTGCTATGGAATGCTTAGTTTCCTTTTCTTTACTTCATTTTAAAGAAACATTTCTGGATATTTCTCTGTTGGTCACATTAGCATACATCTAGTAGAGTTAATCATCATAAATCCTGAACACAATATCAGAACAACAGAAAATATTACAATTTTAAAAAGCTTTAAATAGATGGGTCGGACGCTGATAATATGCTCCAAGGCAGCTAAAAACAACGAGGCATCAATATAACTGAAAAATTGCTTGTATTCTGTTTTTGGGATGAAAAATTCCAGTTCTGGAAGAAAGACAAGAAACACGCAATCGCATACTCAAATCTGAAGGGAAATTAATAAGCCAAATCATGGATATTAACGTTAAGTTTTTATTTTCATTAGATGTGTACAGATATATTTAACACGTACATGAGTTATACCGCAAAAACTGTTGCTCAATATCCAAGTCCTCTTCTGCTAGATTGCCTTTGATGGTGAAAACAATTAAAGAACAAAGAGACATCCCTATTCTCTAAGGACGGTGTCCTATTTCAGCAGAGAACATGTATTTAGTGGAGGATTGCAATCAATTGTTCGATTCATCGCAGAAGATCCTGTAATTACGAGTCATAGGATACAACTGGTCAATTAAAAGAACGTGCAGCCCAATGTCTCGTACACAGTCAACCACAGATAATGTTTCGCAACTTACTTCGAAAATTATTTTTATTATTAGGTTCAATCTTTTATTTCAAAACTTTAAGTACAAAGTCCTCTGAACAACAACTTTCACAACTCGATACACCATTATGTTATTTCAAATGTTATCCTTTTAGAGAATAGATCTCACCGAAACCGAATATTGTAAACATCTAACGATCCAATTTTTGTAATTTCTCCAGTCTTTGACAGAAGAGTTTCTACAATAGAATTGGAAACCTGCAATAATACGAGAATTCAAAAGGTATTTTGTCTTTATTTGTTAGGATCAATTTTCAATGTTAGGATCGAATTACAAATACTCCAGTTACCCGTTTGTTTATTGGCATTCGTATGATTAGCGAACTTACTCTGATAATATCAAATTTGACTGTTATTTATTAAATATGCAGTGAACATTGCAGCGATAGAAGAATAAACTCATTAACCATACACTAAAATTCATGAGTTACAGAGGCCAAATAAAAAAGGTATATTGTTATTTAACTATCAAAAATTTAGGGGAGATGGATCGTTTAAATTTTATTTTTTTATCGAAAAATAACATACACTATTAAATTCAAATTTCAAACTTCTCTTTAAGCATTTACATAGAATTTTAAGAAGCGGTCCTAGAGAAGATTCTTGGGAGGCAAGAATCTTGGCTCCCAAGAATCCGATAATCACTGATTTCTATGAACCCGATGGTCGGAGTCGATTGTATCCATGGTGTGTTGACAAAATATTGAGCAGTTGATTTGCTACAGGGAAAATAAATCAATATTTCCTATAATTCAAAAGCTGAGAGCAGCTGGAAACAGCCTTAATCGAAAAGCCTTTGACTCGTCTTCATGGTATTCCAGACGAGTCTGAGGCTTTTCGATTATGGCTGTTCTGGAGAGTTGGTGTTACTTGAGCGGTAATACTCGATTTTTGATTTGTGTGTATGTGTGTTGGGGGGGGGGGGGTAAATCTTGATTAGGTTAAATATGTTGCATTAAGTCTTGTTGTTGTAAATCAGCGACTTCCCAAAAAGTGTAATAAACTGTTTCGACCGAAAAGGAATTAGAAAAGTGCAGGATGCAGATTTCCAAGCACTGCACAGAAATTAAAAAGCAACCAATGGACATAATTTTTAAAACCAGACCTCCCACCCCCCCAAACGAGAATTGAACTTTTCTTGAAAAAAGGAACATGGATGAGCAAAAACTGAGTGACTAGCCGTCAGCCAATCGATGAATGTGTCCTCTGTAATCGAAAAGAGGTTGACTATTGAAGCAATGGTTGAGACAGTGGGATGAGGATCGACACCTAATGCAAAAGTAAAGCTACGCAGGGTCACTGTCCCCCTTCCACAAGCAGGGTAGACAGTGAACCTACACTATTAGAGCTAAGAGTTGGTAGAATTGTCTGAATGAAGCCTGTTTTTACTGTTGGTGTTGCGATGTATCACCATCTTAGGCCATGTTGCGCGTCTATACATGTTTTTCTGACTAAGAAAATAAAAAGAAATAACTCACGGAGAAAACTACTAGCACTGCCTCAGATCGGCTAACTACAGCCCCAATTAAAGAGTCTTTTCGGAATTCTTCTGTCTTCGACGAAATTCAAATCTCTTCATTCAAGCTGTTCCGATTTTTCAGTCCACACAACATGCAAATCAACCCTGAACGTAATATGACCTCAGATGCTAATCCGCTATATAAATAACTATAACAACCACCACCACCATAAATAATTTGAACTCTGACCTCTCCAAATGAATACCAAGTGGCGAACCACTCCGATGGCACGGTGGATAGGCGGCAGCTCGATCTGAGGGCTCAATAAATTACGAAATGTAGAGAAAGAAAATTTGTTTCATGTCAGAATTGATTCAGGAACTGTGACTAATTCAGAAAGTGAACTTTACTAATAAATTGGTATAAATATCTATTAAAATGACGGATTTTTCATCCTTCACTGTCCCACAACTACTGATCTCCATAATTAACTTTACCAATTAATTTTTCAATCCCTTTATTCAGGTTCTACTGCCATCACCTTTTCGAGTTTTATTTTAACCCCTTCAACCCACAACACCAATTTTCTGCCACACTTAACCCAGCCTCTCAATTCTATGATCAATATTTTAATTTTATTTTAACCTCAATCCATTTCCATCTCTATATATAACCACTTACTCCCACCCACAATTTTCAAAGAATTCTCAACTCCACAGCTCATTAATCTCTCTCGCATCCACTCTACAATTCCGTTACTTTCCCTTGTCATCGGTGAAAACAAACACAGAATGGTGAACATCACAAACACTGACCATGACATCAAACAGGTTGAAATTATTCAACTATTTAAAATCGAGTACAAGAAAGCCGGTTTGCGCCTTCGACTGTAAGAATCCTGTGTGCCAAGTTCTCTCGCATACCAAGAGCATCGAAGCAAGCCAAGTAATAACAATTCCGAACACATTACTACTACAGATGGTGCTCGTGCTATCCAACCATTACGCACCCTCGCGTCAACAACAACCCCTTTGTTATAGTTGCTGCATATGCTCTTTCAGCAGCGACCTGTGTTAGTGTGAAATTGCTTCAGTTATGTGACAAAACTTTCGAAAGGGTGCTTGGGGAAATCTCTTGAGAATCTCTTAAACTTTAGAAACACTTAACTAGTTTAAACTATTCCTAAACTCTTTGGTCCTTCGTATTTTTGCATTTCCACTTTCTATAAAGATAGAAATAAAAAGAATCCTTCACTTAAATCGAAATGAATGTGTCCCGTCCCACTTTTTTCGGTAGGGCTTTTGGAGTCTCATATGACAACGGCCTTTAAAAAACTTTTGATTATCCTTTCTTTAATGATAATGGAGTTTGAAGAGGTATTTTTTGATCTTTGGTCCCTCCCTTAATGATGATGAGTGTGGTATGTTTGCAACAGTTTGGTGTAGCCCGTTAACAACTGACATCAAGTAGCAATTTCACCATCATGTTTCTTAAAGAGGAATTTAACTTCAAATATTGGCAAGTAGATGATTAGTTGGGAGTGACATCAGTTGGATCCTACCTTTACCATTGACGAATCTACCAAGAAGCAGGTTTCAATGCTCCACGTAAAGCTTTGTGGTACGTGTACCTATACCTGCATCGTGTACTACAACCGGGGAAATTGTTATTATAATCTTTTAGATGGGTTTTTGAATGCGTCTTATACCATCTCATTACTGGTTTGAGCCCTACCGGCGCCCAACGATGAGACCCGTCCGTGTTTTCACTCTTCAAAGGGAAAAAAATCTTTACTGCTGATATTTTACTGCGCATAACTCTTAACGGAACTTTGAAATGTCGTTATATGCATCGTACGAGCAATATTAGTTTCACATCAGGGACCATTACCCTGGAGTTTATAGATAATTTTCCACGACAACGTATTTAACGTATCCTGAAAGAAAGTTAAGAGCTGCAGCCCAGATTCTCGGTATGGATTTGGAGCGGCAGTCTTTTGCGAAGGAGATGGAAAGAGGCAAAAAAAAAAAAAAAAAGAGAGAGAGAGAAAGAAAGAAAGAAAAAAAAAAGTTGCCCCGTTGCTTTGTTATCCCTGAAAACCATTCCTATTTACGTCCGGGATTTCGCAAATGTTTTGGCTGTGTTCGATTTTTAACGCAATTGCCGGCGGGTAATCTTAGACAAAAGAGGCGACGGCATTTTCACAGTGGAATTGATTTTATTCTAAAATTCCATATATCATTTGGAATCGAAATTCTTCTCTTACTTAAAGTGGTAGTTTGGGGGCTTCCTGATGGAGGGGGAGATCTCTTGAAAACGGGCAAAGGACCTGGAAATGTGAACATTATCTCAAACTTCGAAACAGACTTTAAAGATTTGCACATCGATCAGCACGTGCCGTACAACTATGCAAGAATGTCTTCTTCCCCTCCCCCCCCTTCTCCTTTTTCTTTCTTTTTTTTTAAGGGACTTAAACTTCTATTGGAAATGCGGGCGCAAAAACGTGAGGGAAAAAGAGTGCGCCCGTTTTATTGTTCAGAATACTAAGTGTCGTCAACGCTGCTGGCTTCAGATAGCATATGTGTTGTGATAGAAGGACCTTCTATGATTCTTGAGGTGTAGATAAGGTGCCGGTAAAAGAGAGACTGCGTTTGGAAAGTACAATGCAGTCATTTGTCAAGGATAGACAGAAGAGCAAAATAAAAAAAAAAGGTGTCGCAGTTCCACCTAGAAAATTCTAGACGTAGAATTTAATTACATTTTATTTAACAACTATGCGTACATTGCAGATTAAAATGTACACAGAACAGACAGAATAGTGATAATCAGCCTACGGATAATCCATCATCCCCTTTAGCCATTGGTTTAATAGGAAATGATTTCATGAGCAACTCTGTGGGCTTTTCATTTATTTGGTTTTCAGTTATCCGGGCTGGTGAGAAGGATGTCGTGGTTTTTCATCCCGGAAACAGAAAACTGACGGTATTCGACTTACTGACACGAAATCGGACCCTGGCCTCGGATGACCCTAGTAGTCTCCACACTCCTAAAAGAACCTTAACTTATCTAAAGAGGGATACCCATGCTCGTGTAAAAGTATTAATTCTGAATTTAAGTTTAAAACGTACAAAGATTTAAGTAAATAAATCTTACACGCCATATACACTGGTGTGCAAAATTTAAGGACCAGTCAGGTTTTCACCTGTAGCCTCTCATAGGAGTGGCCTGGATTTGGGAAAAGCATACCAAAGGAACCTCGTGAGGCACAAAAATGATGAAGGAAACAACAACGGAAACAAAACGGTACAGAGGAACTTTATTGAAAAATGGCAACATAGCACTAGCTGCCATGATACAGATGCATCACTGCCAAAGATGGAACAAAGGGAAGAGGTGGTCCTCAGTAGGAGATATGGCCACCCCTAATGTCGATGCAGGCTTTGCACCGCCTGTCCTTACTTAGAACAATGTTGTTGATAAGTTCTTGTGGCAACGTCGTCCATTCCTCTGCCAGCGCCGTCTTCAGCTGATGAAGATTTTCTGGTGGGTGTGGACGTGCCGCTAGGCGTCTGCCCAGAGCGTCCCATATGTGTTCGATGGGATTTAGATCGGTCAGGAGAAACGGGCAGGCCAATCCATACGAACGATGTCCTCACTTTCTAAAAGCATATCAACAGCTGCAGTGCGATGGGGTGTGGCGTTATCATCCATAAACACGAACTCGGGGTCAATGGCACCTCGGAACAGACGCACATGGGGAAGGATTACCTCAGTACAGTAGCGTGCGTCGGTTACAGTACCGCCTTCCAGTATCTGGAGTTGTGTACGTCCATCCAAGATAACGCCCCCCCCCCCAGACGAGAACACCTCGACCGCCATATCGATCCCTTTCAGTGATGTTTGCTGGGTGATACCGTGTGCCAACCTCTCGCCAGATTAGCTGACGTCCAGAATCGCTGCTGAGACTGAATCTACTCTCATCAGTAAAGAGTACCTTAAATAAAGATTTTGTGGTTGTAACGTTTAGAAATAGTGTTGGTCCTTAAGTTTTGCACACCAGTGTACTTCAAGGGCGTGTCTGTGGTATAAATATCTAAGTTGATAATCTTGTAGGCACAGCGAGATATTCTTCAAACTTAATACGAAAATATTAATGATGTACATTAAGGGCCAGCCTTGAACATCTAAGTAGTTCTATGTGAATCATAATACGTTTTATACTCTTCTCCAAATGGAAAGACAATTCAAGAAGAGGTATACCGAAGCACTATGTAATGTTGAGCAGTTGCTTAATTACTTTTAAATATTAAGAGACCAAACTGCAGTGCGCGATCATGAAGCGACTCTCACTTGAACTGTGGCTCTCAAGAATTCACGCCCCAAAATAACACTTTATGATGGAATGAAAGAATATTAAAAATCCTTGAGCAGCAATGAAATCACATAATGATTTGGATACCAGTTAGCATCATCTACTTTTATTCATCGAGAAAAATAGACAGGTGTGTTTAGAAAAGTACCAAAAATTCTCAGAAACTATTATTCTTTTATTTTATAGGGGACCTACGGTTCCCTATATTAGGAAAGGTGCATTTGCTTCCAAAACATCTGTTACCCTTATTAGAAATTAAAACTAAATGATGCTGTCATAGCACGTGTGAATTTATTTTAAGATGTTTATTGATGTGCCACCACATCGATCTAGACATTATACATGTTGGCTACGTGTCACGATTCTGCTGAACCCAGTCTTCATGCTTCTGAGGAGGGGAAGGGATATAGAAACGAACTACAAAAACAGGAGAAGGTTCAAAGAAGTGTTTTTAAGCTTATTCGGAAATATATTTGCATATGCGCCTATTGTCTTCATCATGTCAGTCCGTCCGTCCGCATGTAACAATAGGATCAACATTGGACGATTATCATAAAATTTTATATTTGGGAATCTTAGAAATATTTCTCGAGGCATTCCAAACTTCATTAAAATCGACTTTGTAGAAATCCGGAAATTCTCTTTTCGTACTGATTTTATGAGGAAAAAATCATAAATTAAATGTAGTTTTAATGCAGTATTATTAGCTTTAGACAGTCCGTGCACGCTTCGCGTGTTTTGTTATGTAACACTAGTGAATGTGGAGTCGCTTTTGCAGAGATACATATATAAATAGAAAAGAGGCTTAAAAGTATATGGGAGAACAGTAATAAATATTACACAGTTGTAATTGAACTGAACGGCTAAGTTTAGGGAAAGCAAAAGTGCAGTGTTTTTATCAAATGCAATATAAGGTTATAATTAATTGATGGGGTGATAACTATATTTACTTTTCACTTCATTTAATTACAAAAAAAAAAAAAATTGAACGCGCCTGAAATGTAACTTACTGCGTATATTAACTAACTAGTTCATTCAATGTTTCGGGGCAGCAAAAATGTGATTTGTTTCTATGTGCCTCTCCTTCCCCAGAGGCATGAAGAATGGATTCAGCAGAACCTTGAAACGTAGCCACACTATATTGAGTGTGAATTGGTGTGATAGCACTTCAATAAACATTAAACCGAGGACGGGAAACAACTTTCCCGTTGAGAAAAAAAAAAGTAGTTGATTAAGAAAAATTTTATTTAAAAATTACAAAAATCTAAAAACAGTTACATTTAGTCTAATTCTATAAGCGAGATAGACCCAATGTGTTTTAATTGAACCGCAGTGTACACAAATCAATTGGAAATCTTCAGTATAATTCTATCGATATTGTTAAGAGAACTTTTAATACTTATGAATTGTAATGTTTTGTTTAAATAAAATTTTCACACGTCACCAAATCGTAGTTCCCGGATGGCCAAGTTTGTGTATTCACATATCTTCCCAATGATCGCAAACAAAAAAAGGCGAAATCCCTAAAAGTGTTCAAAATGGAATTCTGTCGCTTGTATTCATGCAGAAACGAAGAAATCAAATCTCAGACACCGGGTTGATCGCTTTCAAGTGGCAAAATCTGACGAGAGTAATATCCAGGTGGAACCAACGTTAACCTTCTGAAATCTCTCTCTCTCATAGCGAGCTTTAATAATCTCGAATCCCTCATCGTGCAGGCTTACTCGCTTGGTTACCTTTTCTCAAGTCATCGGAATGACTCTTTAGACAGCTGGCATGTTCGTAGGACGTGCCACTTATTAACACGTCCGCACTGTGGGGTGCCTGGGGAACGCCACTCTGCACTCAGTTGTCAAGAATCGGCGATTCGTGGCAAGTGAAACGAAGATCATACGACTGCAAACGAAGCTATTAGTGGAATTCGGCTAATTATCGCGTATCAACGTCGAGAACGTCTTTAGATTTTAACGTGCACGCGCTTCCAATACAAAATGTCACTTGACCACCACCACCAACTTCGAAACGTTTCCAAGAGGGAGAGCTAAAAGGTTTCGTCAGTGTCAACAACGAGGAAACATAAAACGGAGATGGAATCTCCAAAGTTAACATTTTGATTTCTCCAAAACTTTCGTCCATACTTTTGACGCATGCGCCAGCACACATTACCATTTCAAATTAATCTTCCCAAACAGCAAAACTTTGAGGGATTTCTTCGCAAATAGATCGAGCGCAGATGCGATGTTAAATTTAAAATTCTTTTAACTGCAGATGACAGTTATTAAGGGTGGCCCAAAACCAGAAAGAATTCTTCTTCTTCTTCAAGAGTTAAAATGCGATTGGTCTGGAAAGAAAGTTCTCGATTTTCTTGGCAAGCGGAAACGAGCGAGCCTTATAAATGTGTTTTGGTCCGTTAAAGAAGATAGAAAATTATATTGAATCGGACACACTGTGTTTAGAAGTGTGAAAAATGATCGGATCCAGCGTCTTCTGTCGCCAATTCCACCGGGTGCTGCTGTACGGTTACCAACGAAGCTGATTCATCGTCGATCGGTCGACGTTCGACAACAGAATTGGCGAAATCGACAACCGTACGTTCGATTATGAGCAGTCATCAATTGCCCTCCGAAAAAAACCGCGCGGTCGACGGTTATTGAATTCCTTTCTTCATTACCTTATCTTTGAATTACTCCCTTTGTTGTTCTCCGAGGGGGAAGTTCATTGGAGGGAATCCGGCGTCTAGGAGTGGGGCGTAATTACGATATATAATCCATCCTCGGAACCCAACTAAGAAGGAAGAAAATCTTTTGATAGATTACGATGTTGGGAACGCATACCTCCATTAGTTTGTCAACCACGACGTTTGATTCGCCAGACAGTCGGAAGTGTTATCTTTTTTTTCACGTGCTCCGAAGGTATCCATTACAATTTATTTCCGATACTTTAGAGTCCAATTTACTAAGATCAGCAAGCGCAGTTTTTTTTTTTCTTTTTTTTTCGGCAGAAGTTATAAATCTTTTAATTCTTTATTAAGTCTGGCTAAAACTTTGAAAGTTTGGTCAGGTAAATGCAAACGTTTATTCATTATTTTGAATTATAATTCAAGTAATTTAATCATATGTGACCTAAATTATATTTATTTATTATAGATGCGCATGAAAAAAAATTAACTAGAACCATCTTTTTGAGAAAAATGCGAGATATATTGTATTCACCTTGGTTCGAGACTCCGTGATTGCTAAATACTGTGATGTATTTGTATTCTCTCTATATGGTGAACTCCTCTCTCCCTATTTAGCCGTCGTCGATTATACACAGAAAATTTGTTATTTATTAATTAAATAAATAAAACTTGTTTACTTATTCCAATACTTTTTGAAATCTTCACAACCGTACCATGCGGCTATTGTCTTAATGTCCGTTCGTCTGTCCGCATGCCACAACTTGACTCCCAGTGAACAGATTTTCATGAAATTTTATATCTGGGTCTCTTAAAAAATTTGTTTAGCCATTGCCTTTATTAAAATCTAACTAATAGAAATTCTTTTTTTTTTTTTTTTTAATCGAGTACTCCATAGACATGAAAGTATACAATTACGGATCTTTGGTAGTTACTGGACAGGGAAAGGTGAGACCAAATTTTCAACATATGGTCTATTAGTTCTCTGGGAATCTTTTAGATTCAATTGCAATTCAACGGTCCCTCTCAGCTCAACTCTTCGACATCTACAATAGCTTCCAAGAAAAAAGTTGGACTGACACCATTTTCGGCAGATAGGTTGTTGGATCATGTTGAGATTTTAGGTCCAGTTCTCATTCCACAGATCCTACTCTCCCTCAATTCAGTTCCATACAGACCTTGTGCTAAATTTCATGTGGTTAGATTCTTTCATTTCCCTTCCTGAGTACCATACGAAGGGTACTAGGAAAGTTTTGCAATATGACGCAACAATGAATCACAGGAAGCTGCTTGTTGCTGCATGTTGAGACATGTTCATACGTGCATAGTAGCCGCCGCACCAAGTCGATGGGCTCAGTTATTCATTAGTAGTGAGAGTGTAAAGTGCTTGCGATGGCATCGTGGTCACGAAATGAGATAAGGACAGTTTTGCGGTATAATTTCGTGCGTGGTTTAACCATCGACCAGTGCTTAGAAGAAATGACTCTTGCACTAGATGATGATTGTCCACATTGTACAACGATATTCAGGTGGTATAGAGAATTCCAAAGGGGAAATTTCACTCTGGAGGATTCTGAGAGGCCGGGAAGGCCACGAACGTCAGTTATGGAGGAAAACGTTACTGCTGTGAGGAAAATGCTTGACGAAAACAGGCGAGTGACCTACCAACAGATAGAGGATACTTTGAGCCTAAATGCACCAGCAATTCGTTCGATTCTGCAAGATCATTTGCACGTGAAGAAACTTTGTTCTCTCTGGGTGCCGCATCAACTGACTGAAGAGCAGATGACACGACGTGTGACTTGGTGCCGGGAGATGTTAAAAAAGTTTGATAAGGGACAATCTTGGTATGTGAACAACATCGTGACAGGTGACGAGACTTGGCTGTACTATTACGATCTGCCGACCAAGGCTCAAAACAAAGTTTGGGTCTTTGATGATGACGACACACCCGTAATTGTCAGAAAATCCCGATCTGTAAAGAAGAAAATGATAGCTGTATTTTTCAAATCGAGTGGAATTGTGGAACGTGTCGTTTTGGACACGCAGAAGACAGTCACAGCTAAGTGGTATACTGAACAATGCCTGCCTAAAGTCATTGGATCTATGAAGAACCTGCAGCCAAAGTCAAGAATGGACACCTGGTACCTCCATCACGATAATGCTCCAGCTCACCGCGCCAAAGCCTGCACCGAATATTTGACCACGACAGGACTGAAACTTCTCGAGCACCCTCCCTACAGATCAGACCTTGCTCCCTGCGACTTTGCACTGTTCCCGCATGTGAAAATGAAGCTAAAAGGGAGGCGGTTTTCCAGTGATGAGGACCTTCTACGGGCTTGGGACAACGAGTGTGCTTTACTCCCTAGTGAAACTTGGCAGAGCTGGTTTAAAGATTGGTTTCGGAGGATGGAGAGGTGTATTGAATGTAGAGGAAATTACTTTGAAAAAATTAAATAAACAAAGCTGTATTGCAAAACTTTCCTAGTACCCTTTGTATAGGAGTTTAACCCCATGGTATGTTATTTGCTAACAGAATCCGCTTGAACACATTGAAAGGACCTAACGATGATCCGTGGAGAACTCCTGTTGGAAAGGTTAAGCTACGAGGTATATACCCTTTACAAATTACATGATATGAGCAATCTGATATAATCATTAATCATCATATAACCAATCAAGGATTGGACTACTAATGCCATCGCTGCAGAGTTTTAGTTTTAACGGATTATGATGAACTGTAACGCTTTAGACAGGTTCGTATAAATCACATCAACCCAGTTGCCATGGTCAACTTCTATAGAGTTAAATTGTCAAAAGGCTAACAAATTGGTGACCACGGATCCTCCAGGATGAAATTCGTGTTGATCTCGATCAATTTTGGATTGAAATATTCAGAAAGTTTACTTCGAAAGATAATTACCGGCTAGGAGTTTAGAGTTGAGCCAGGATTAACACCTTGTTTTAGGGATTTGTTAAAGAAACGTAATAATGGAACCGTCAAATTATTGTAGCAGCCTTTTCAAAAGATTTGTGGGATGCTGTTTTGCCTCCACCCGGCATAATCATTGTTTGATGGCACGCGCTAGATCGATAATATCAATATTTATATTTGCCACGAAGTCGTCGATCCAACTAAGTGTGGATAGTTAGAAGTGTCTGTCAAGACTGCAGAGAAAACTGATTAAAAATAGTTTGCAAATATTTGAACAGCAGATGACGCTTTTGTGTTATTAGAGCGAGGTTACGTCGTTCTGTTTCATCGAACGAACGTCGTTTCAAGATGGACGACGATATTAACTTTAGATGTTCTTTTTCATTTTTATTCACGTAATGTTTAGGAAAGTTGTTTATCACTACATGAATTAGAGAGTTTAATTTGCGTCTCAATTTGCCTTTCATTATTGAAAGGGCGTGAGACAACCGCAACGCCACCTGCGATAAAATCTGATCATATCTTTTTTTTTTTTGTTGTTGTTGTCGTTTTTTTTTTTTTAAGTTCTCAGTTGAACTTTATGCGAAAAAAAAACGCGTAGAGAAGGTAATTGATACAATCTTCCTCGGAGGCACGTAAAATAATTGCTCGCAAAAAATATACAACTACCCCATCTAGCGGCAAAACTGCACACCATCAACGATGATGCCAAAGGGAATCCAAAAGTTTGGGTAGCATCCTAAATATGCAAATATATAAACAACTTTTGACCTGGCAATGACGCGGTTTATAAAGATTGTGAGTGCGCGCTGACAGCCATTTGAATTATCAGTGAACGTCAAGGAGAACAGAATATCTGTAGGATATGACATATGCAGAATTTTCGCAAAATGTCGATTTTCTTAGTTTTTAAATAAACAAATAAACAAACATTTTTAAAAATAAATAAACAAACAAAGAAAAACATTTTTTAAATAAATAAACAAACAAACAAAGAAAAAACATTTTACTCTTTTAAATAAATAAATTTTCTAATTATACTAGGGGACGAGCTCCTATCACTCAAGGCACGTGTACTTAACCCCCCTACGGGTTAAGTTAACCCCATTTTTTTAAAAAATAAACAAACAAACAAACAAACATTTTTTTTAAAAATAAACAAACAAACAAACATTTTTTAAAAAATAAACAAACAAACAAACAAACATTTTTTAAAAAATAAACAAACAAACAAACAAACATTTTTTTAAAAATAAACAAACAAACAAACAAACATTTTTTTTAAAAAATAAACAAACAAACAAACATTTTTTAAAAAATAAACAAACAAACATTTTTTAAAAAATAAACAAACAAACAAACAAACAAACATTTTTTTTTTAAATAAACAAACAAACAAACAAACATTTTTTTTTAAAATAAACAAACAAAAACATTTTACTCTTTTAAATAAATTAATTTTCTAATTATACTAGGGGACGAACTCCTGTCACTCAAAGCAAGTGTACTTAACCCCCCCTGGCGCTGGCCACTCAGCTACGGCAGCTGATTTTTGATTTCTTTTCTGTTACGTTTATATTTCTTTTCGAAGGTCTTAAAAAAAGGGGGTGGGGGGAAGAAGAATTTAAATTTCCAGTTCCGTTAAAGCAAACATTGCAATCCTCTGTCACGTGTTTAAATCTTGTCGGGTTTTGATGAATGTTTCATCCACAACACAACGAATTGCCGCAATCACTTTAAAAATTCATCGCCGCCAATTACTTCCCCCCTCCCTTTCCCTCCCCCTCAACTGGAAAACGTTGCCTACTTCTCGTTCGCGCGATAATTACAAAGCAGTCTATTTTTCGACATCACTCGTGTCAGCGATATTTGTTTCATCGAACATTGCGGATTTAATGCGACTTCATCTCAACTTCGTCTTCCCAATGGCGGATGACCTCGCATTAATCTCCGGCGGTTCATTGCCGGTTTTAAAATGAGTTGTTTATTGGCCGCATTCACCGCTCTACTCGTCTCTTCATTATTGCGCTTCTTCATTTTAATTCTTCCTCTACGCACTTATTTTTACAAATCAAGGAGTTGTCACCTTTAATTAAATGTCTCGGCGAACCTCGAAAGCTCACACGTGTCGGCCGATTTACGTCAACTCCGTCATTCGCAATAATCGGGATTATTATCTCATTTAACTGCAATTACGGTTATCACTTACTTCTGGCCCTTTCCGGTAATTGGCCCAAGGAAAAATCAAAAGACGTGAAATAAATTATTTCATTCGATTTAAAAAAAAGAGGAGGGGGGTCACGTCACTTTTTACCAAATATTTTACACGAATTCGGCTAAGTGACCTTACACGACATCGTAATGTCGTTAGTTCGGAAGGAAATGTCTCGATTTTTAATCGAATCTGTATTACGTTAATTAACCTTGTTCAAATTTAGGATTTCTGAAGGCGTTATCGAAACTGTAGCCTAAGTAGCCTTGTTTTTTTTTATGATAAAATTTTGCACTATTAAGTGTATTATCGTGGGTTACTCGACAGTATCTTCCACTATTTTCGCCAAATCTTTGAATTTCCTTCCTCCTGTAGGTAACTATCCAGCTGATCTTTGAATTTCCTCAGACTGTCAGCCTCTACCGCCCATGTAGGTAACTTATTCCAGTAATTTATAACTCTCTCTATAACCGTGAAAATTTCGTCCTCATTCATTTTGCTTATGCCTCTCAGAGCTTTAAACACCTCAATCAAGTCTCCTCTAAGGTGTCTACTTTCCAAGCTCTGCAACCCACATATTCGGAGTCTTTCCTCATATGGACGCCCTTTTGCAGATCTCACCAGGCGAGTTACTCGTCTTTGGACCCTTTCAAGAAGCACAATGTCTTTCTTTAAGTGCGGTTTCAATACTTGAACACAGTATATGTTTTCATACATGCCACATGGGCTATCCATATACCGTATATTGTAAGTGAATGTTTGCTGGCATGCGCTGGTTGCGGATGCGCAGATACGAATTTCTTGGTTCGCGCATAAAAATCCAGGTTTTTTTTTTTTTTTTTTTTTTTTATTTGTTGGAATAAAACCATGACTTCCATAGCAGACCGGTTAACTTGGCCAAAGAGTAAATTTCCTATAAAATTCCTCCCGTTCATATAAGATTCGAACCCAGGCGTTTTCCCACACGGTGTGGAAGAATTAAGATTTCAGTTCACGTGATACCCCCGAGGGATTCGTTAATTGGGCAAAGAAATTTAAAAAATACCAAAGGTCATATTAGAAAAGAAGACGTAACTCAAAAAAAGAAAAAAAAATTACTGCAGGCTTTCGATGGTAGAGATATGACGGGAGCAGAAGGAAAGTTCGACCCTGGCAAAGATGGGCTTGCCAATGACAGACGTGAAAGGGAGCAGAACCAGCACGTGGCACTTCCCTGCTTTTTTTTAAGGAACAACAAAAAAAAGAACAGAAAGGGGATGATTACACGTCTAAGCCGTATTGGTATCAAGCGGAAAGAAAGAGCGGGTCTCCAAAAAGTATCTCCGATCCCACGAAGCACAGACAGATACGCGGGCGCCGTGGACTTGACGTAAGATAAGAATGGCCGGGTTTGAAACGGAAGAAGAAACGGAATATTTCTATGAAGGTGGCAAAAAAAATCTCGCTGCCTTAGCTTGCCACTTCTCAGGTGCCTCTGCAGCAGTCTTTTCTGAGGAGTGAAATGGAGAATGTCAAAGAATAACGCTAAGCGTCAAGATTGACATCTCACACGGCAACGCAGTTCTGGGCCGGCTGCGATTTTGTGGGTGCTTGCGCAGTGTTCACGTTACAGTTGATCTGCACCGGGCTTATTTTGGGACGTAGCATAAGCAAAACGTCCTATGGGCACATATCTGCCATTCGTGGTAAGGGGCCACTATACAGGCAGGGCATATCTAATGGTATAGTCGCCGGTTGCTATAGCAACCGGCTGTTACCGCATTTGCTTACAGATACTTTCTTCAGTGATCCCACGCTGCTCATACATCTTTTGCGTTTCTTTACTCACTCTTCTTTTCAGGAACATCAACAACTAAGACCGTATTGCCTCGTTTATATTGTCTGTAAATTGCCTGTGTTCTGTGATTTTGTTTTCTGGATGAAAATCCACGCTATCCCTGCCTGACACCGACTAACTCGGCCACGTTGTTAAAAAGGCCCATGAGAATTCCTCACGTCGTGGACGGGACTTGAACTCAGGTCTTTTCCACTCGGTGTGGGAAGGACAACGATCCTCCCAACTGTGCTATCTACCTGGTCATTTGTTACCCACTTTATTGCAACTTAGCAAATCAGATCGGTCGGCCCCTTTCTTTATTTCCTGGAAAGATGGTCGTGGAAGAGTTCAACTTCCAACAGAAGGTTACACGACCATTTATCCCCAGGCAGGAAATCTCCAGTAACAACCGCATCCCCCAGAGCGTGTCAACAGTTGAAGGAGTAAGAGGAAATTGTTAATTCGAGGGAATGAGGGCAGGATAAGTAGGAGCAAACACCATCAAAGATCTGAAGTTGTCTTCCGGAAATGCACATTATCGGCTGGTGCAGAGAATGCAAGCACGGGACATTACAGCAGCAATAGAGGGTGACAGGGAGTGATGATGCACTCGGGTGTTTCGTGCTCCCAAAGACCAATTCCATCTGGATTGTGTTGCACCAGCAAAGAAGTTCGATGGTGGTAGTATGATGGTATGGTTGCTTCACATGGCTTTGGCTTGGTCCGTTTGGTTGCCATCGATGTATCCATCAATGCAGCTGTCCATTGTGACATGGTGGACAATTCTGCCTTGCTTGTATTGTGGCAGTACTTTCAGAGAGAATGTATTAGTATCAGCGAACATCATAGTTCAAGTGGAGATCAAGAGTTCAACTAGAATCAGCAACTATAGGATTATCGATGTCATTAAAGCCCATGGGATAACAACCAACATTAAAGAGCTTTCCTTTTTGCCAAAATACATTTATTACCAGAATAAAAATGTTCCAATACAGACTGGATGGTACCTTTTTTTTTTTTTTTTTTTTGCCACGTTTTCCGTTTCCATTTTTCATCCACTAACGAGACACATTTGAAACTACGACAGGGTACAGTGCGAAGTGCGGGCAGCCGATGAAACGTGGGCGTTTTCTTCGCTGATCTTTATCTGCGATTTAGCGCGGATCAGAATTCAGTGTTGAAATCTTAATGGCCAACCGTTAATAATTGTTATTAGCTGCTGAACCCCAGCAAGGTTGCGCAACAAATTACGTTATGAGGAGTTGTAAATGGGGGACGTTTGTATCCCTTTATGTGGGCCCGTCTCCCTCCTCCCCCCCTTTGTAGAAACAACGGCCAAATTGCCTCCATCTGAAAGCAAAATTCACTAGCGCGGCTTAGACGACACAATAAATATAATACACGCGCATTAAAATGACACGCCGTGATGGCGGGGTCACGTGACACCTAATAATGACGAGCGGGGAGGAACGTGCGCCGCATTAAAGTCTCCGCCAGAGTACCAACACTGAACGAAACGGTCGTAAGAACAAGTTTTTAATGCGTGCATAAAGTTTATGAGTCGCCTAAGATGCGCTGGCGGGGCGAAAGTGACACTGACTTCGCCTACAAATAAAAGGACAGCGGAAGGGGCGCCTAAGGAGTTAAAAACGCATCACGCTCTGTCCCTGTCGCTCTCCTATTGGGTGGCGTTTCGCTGCAAAGTAACCTTTACAAATCTCAGCTTCTATTTACGGATCTCAGTTCATTAGAAGTCCCTGGGGAGCGTGCAATTTTCATCCCTTTTGCGTGGCTCGGGTTCGAACCCATTAATACACCGAGTGTGGTGATAAGGTTCCAGGACTGGTGCACAGCGAAGGAGCTCAGATTGTTTTATTTTTATTCAAAGTTATCACCATCTGATTGAATGCACTCATGTCACTCTGAAAGAGTCAACGAAGGCATCCAAAGAGGCTGGCTGACCTGTTCATTTGAAGGCAACTTTCACATTGGGAAAGAGGAAGAAGTCCACTGGTGCTAAATCGGGAGAGTGGGTGGTTGGTTGGTTGATCTGTACACTGCCATGTTTCAACAGGAATGTCTTCACTGCAGAATGGACGGGAACAACAAGAACCAGCTGCCTTTCACCCACGAAAGGCGCTTCAGTAGTCTTTGAAGCTTTGTACGTAGAATGCAGCATGACTCTCTCTCTCTCTCCCCCCCTTCAGGCGCAAATTCCTTGTGAATCACACCTTGTTTGTTGAAAAACATGATCAGCATAGTCTTAATCCTGGACTTCTATAGACGAAACCTTATTGGGTCTTGGTGATTATTTTGCATGCTCTGACATTCACTCTTGAGTCAGAGCACGAGTTGGACTTCAAAATCATCACTAAGACCCAGAAATATATATCCGGTTTATGTTTCTGGATATGCAGAGGATTTCATAATCATCTCTAAGATCCAGAGATATATCCAGCATACGTTCCTGGATTATTTTCCGGTTCACTAAGATCCAAGAAACATATCCACTCTTCATTGCTTCTGCTCGTCAGTGAGGCACCAATTTTGCACAGACCTTCCTTCCTTTCTTCCTTTTCCCCCACTCTTCATGCAGAATTTGACGAATCGTCTCTTTATTCATACCCAACTCATCAGCCAATCACCTGACGATCTTTTGCCACAATTTCCCAAACTTTTGCAACCGTCCTCATTTCAAGAGGTTGATGGACGCCCACGTCTTGGGCCATCGCGACAATCTACGTACGACTATCTGCTGGAGGAAGTTCGAACTACAACGTACCATTTCCGTTTATTTTCGAACTCATCGAACATGGCCCCAACAGCACCAGTCCGGGAACTTTATTGACACACCTCGTATACTGAAGTTTTCGGGCTGAACCTAGTTTAAATCGTTCAGATTTGTTTTTAAGCTGGTCGTTTCTGTCTACCGTAAAGGCACCTCTCACTAGTCGATGAACAGACGCTCGAAAAATATTCCGGTTGTGCGGTCTTTAATTCGGCACCATCGACCAGAAGGAACAGCCCTCCAGTGGCGCCTGCCACGATAGTTATTTTTATAGCACGTCCAGCGTCTACCAGAGCGGTAAGGATGAAGGGCGAGAGTGACCATTTCGCTCTTCTCACTACCGGAGGCCGTGGTTCTTTAACGAGCATATTCAATATCCGTGAAATACGTGTGGAACCAGTTGAACTTGGGGAAAGAAATAACGAGAATGAAAAAGAGAAGAAGTGACCACTATAAATAGGCGTTTTTTTTTTTTCTTTATGTCTGCTGCAATGGAAGTGGTTTTTTTTTTTTTTTTTTTTTGGAAAATGAACTTCCAGTTTGGAAGGTGCTGCCAGTCGCTATCCAGCAGCGAGCAGATATTTTATAAAGAAAGACACAAAAACAAAAAAAGGAAAAAAAAAAAAAAAAAGTACATTGTTGTGCTCAACAATGTTTTACGCAACAATGGTCAGGTTTTTATGGAAAACTTAGAACGTAACTTATGTACTATTGAATTGCAGCAGATTGTTGTGTACAACAATGCATTGTATGCATGAGGCTTTTGTCATCTGATGACATATTACTGTTTATCAGACGGCAAAAGCCTCACATAAATAGCATACTTCTTGTGGGGCAGTGCTGTTTATACGAAGTGGTAGACGGAAGCAACTCGTTGTGATTCGCTTTCCAGTGCAAGATTGGTGCATTTTATAAAGAACGATTTAGCTGCATATATTTCTATTAACCCAGAAAATAAATAATAATAATTTTTGAATTTGTGTAATCTTTAGGTACGCATTACTTTTAACTTAGACACTGAAAGCTGAATATTATATAAAATATAATTAATATATGCATGCATTCACTTGCGTTGTAACAATGATAAAGGAGTGCTGCATTATTATTGATATTTTCTTCTACTTAACGTAGTTTTTGAAAACATCACTGCAGCAAGTTTCGACCATTAGTCTCGAAACGTCGGTAATTTATAATCGGAAGTCTGCCATTTGAAGGCGCCTCCGTAGCCAGGTGGGAAGGAGCAGCAGTGCGTAGCACACACTTCTTGATTAGACCGGGGTTCGAGCCCGTCACCACCAAATATGGAGGATGCGGAAAGGTCAGGGAATGACCACCGCATATTCTCGGAGCAATATGGCCTTAGTTGCTAATGCTCCTAAAAACCAAACAACAACTAGCATTTGAAAATATAACGCAAACTTTGTAATAAAATATTATTAGCCATATGGTGCAAGGAAGCCTGAGGCTTATTAGTATTAGTAACGGCCGCATGGTGCAAGAAAGCCTATAGCTTATGCTGCACCAGCCAAAAAAAAAAAAAAATCCGAACAAAACAATGATAAAAACAAAAAAAAAAATAATAATAAAATAAAAATAATTAAATAATAATAATTAATAAAAAAAAAAAAAAAGAAATTAAACCTATCATCCTATGCGCTTCCCTTATCCGAAAGTACTGTCCAGATGACCTTTGAATTTCCCCAAACTGTCGGCCTCTACCACCCATGAAGGCAACTTATTCCAGTAATTTATAACTCGCTGGCTAAAATAAAACTTCCTGCAGTTCAATCTAAACATTTCCCCCCGTAACTTGAATTTATATCCCCTAGTTCTAGCATCATTTATAATCTTGAAAATTTTGTCCTCATTCATTTTACTGATGCCTCTCAGAGCCTTAAACACCTCAATCAAATCTCCTCTAAGGTGTCTAGTTTCCAAACTCTGCAACCCACATATTCGAAGTCTTTCTTCATAAGGACGCCCTTTTGCCGATCTCACCAGGCAAGTTACCCTTCTTTGCACCCTTTCAAGAAGCTCGATGTCTTTCTTTAGGTGCGGTCTCCATACTTGAACACAGTATTCCAAGTGTGGTCTAACATAAGCCTTATATAATGGGATTGTCACGTCCCTATCTCTACTTGCAAAAGTTCGATAGATCATCGATAGGACACCATGGGCCTTCCTTGCAACCTGTTTACAATGCTCAGAGAATTTCATGTCTGACCGTATCGTAACACCCAAGTCCCTTTCCTCCAGTACTGGGTTTAGTTGAACTCCACCAAGTGAATAAGTTATTTTGGGATTACTGTTTCCCAGGTGTAATACCTTACACTTTGTTGGATTAAAGCACAGCTGCCATTTTTCTGACCATTCCTGAAGTCTATCTAGGTCTCTCTGAAGAAGCTCAGCTTGACAGTGATCATTAACTACTCTACCAATTTTAACATCATCTGCAAATTTAGACATCACGCCCTCTATCCCTTCATCAATGTCGTTTATGAAAATTAAAAACAACTGTGGTCCTAATACTGATCCTTGGGGAACCCCACTTCTTACATCAACCCAATCTGAGGAATAGCCATTTATCACAACCCTCTGCCTCCTGCCCTGAAGCCATCCTGCTATCCATCTAAGGATTTTCCCAGTGATTCCAACCTGTTCCAGCTTATAAAGCAACCGCTCGTGTGGGACGGAGTCAAAGGCTTTGCTGAAATCTAAATAAATAATGGCGAAATTATTCACTAAATCCAGCTGGTGAGTGACCCTTTCGAAATAGCGAATCAGATTTGTTAAACATGATTTTCCCTTTACAAAACCATGCTGAGTATCCTTGAGAATTTCAATTCGATCCAAATGATCCTGAATTCCACCCTTGATCATTGCCTCCATGATTTTCCCTACTACTGAAGTCAGACTGACAGGTCGATAATTTCCAACTTCACTCTCAGAGCCACCCTTATGTATGGGAGATACATTTGCACTTTTCCAATCCAAGGGAATCTCCCCAGAGTCTAGTGATGCTCGCATAATTAGCCTCAATGGTTCAATGCACTCTCTTGCCGCCTCTCTTAAGATTATAGGGTATATTCCATCAACTCCAGGAGCCTTACTGGCCTGTAGACTCGAAAGTTTTTTCATTAAATAATCTTGCCAAATTTCAATCTTTTCAACTTCGCTCTCACAATTTCCCATTGCCACAAAAGGTTTTTCTTCTGTAAATATCGATGCAAAATAACTGTTGATTTCATCTGCAACGGCAGCTGGTGTATTTAATACTATCCCCTTTCCCTTACGTAAAGGTCCGATCTGGTTTGTCCTGCTCTTCTTGGCATTTATATATGTGAAGAATTCCTTATCCCCCCCCCCCCTCTTTGCTCTGTTTGCTAGTGATTTCTCATAAACTGCCTTTGCCTGTCGAACCTTTTCTGTGGCTCTATTACACATCACCTTGTAGCTGTTATAGGCTTCTGTACTTTTTATTGCTCTAACCTTTCCATGCCACCTTTTTCTGCTCAAGTAATGTGGCAACTTCACTATTCATCCAACTTGGAACCCTCCTCGTGGAGTATTTTTTTAATGGTATATACGCATTCAAGGCATCTGTGATTAATGTTTTAAAAGCGTACCACAGTTCAATTGTATTCATTCTCTACGCAATATCTACCCAGTTAATAGAGGCCATGTAGTACCTTAAGGCATTGTAATTTCCTTTTCTGAAATTAAAACCCATTCCTTTGCCTTTTACTTCTGCTACCTCTCTCGTCATCATCCACCGTAGAACTCCGTGATCACTTCCTGCTACTGGTTCCTCTACTGTCAGCCCTGTTATGTCATCTGATTCATGTGTGATGATGAGGTCTTATGCTGCACTAGCCAAAAAAAAATTTCCGAGTTACCCTGAGAGAGAGAGAGAGAGAGAGAGAGAGAGAGAGAGAGAGAGAGAGACCAAGAAAGGGAAGAATGATGATATCCAGCTCAGGTCCCTGGGTGTGCCAAGCCCATACTCACCAGATGTGAGCGATGGGGTAGCGTATAAGTGCAGCAGTACACGCGTTTGAGTTGACCATAGTTCGAGAGTACGTGACTAAAAATACGATTATTGATTCTCTATTGTCAAAATGAATGGTTACAACTCCTATGACTCAGTGGTTCACGTAGTATAGACAAAACCTTTAAATTTCAATAAGAAATATACTGTCGCGTGATGGATTTCTTAAGGCTCGGTGCCACTATTTCTCGCATGATCTTCTGATTAGTGAATTATGGATGGATGGACAGGATAGGATAGGTACAGTGCCCTACATTGATAGCTGTTCACGCCCTACCCAAGCACCACGTGTCAGACGACTATAAATATGGCCATAATCCTTCGAGGACACAACAGTAAGATTGTAAATGAGAGATGCCGCGATCGAGGGACTGAACAGACGTCCAGCGCGGATCGTTAGTAGAGTGCCGCATATGTAATCGGGTTTGTACGTTTCAACTGCAATGAAGATCCCTAGATCGACGATCTGGAAATAGAAGCAGACTAGTGCTGCGATCGTCACCAAATAACCCGGAAACCCTCCCCCAAAGCTAACGGAAAGTGATAAGAGCCTTGCAAAGAATCATCCGTTCGGAAAGCAGGTTGACATTATCGCAGCACACGCACAGACCTTCAGCCAGACAATTGAGACATGCTAGCACTAGCACAGTGCACAGGACGCTGCATGATATCGGTTACCACAGTCATGCAGCCGTCAACGAGCAATTAATTACCTCGACTGATGTCGTCTAGCTTTGTGTAAGGCACGCCATTCTTTTAGACTGTAGACCAATGGAAAGATCACAACAGACCAAAATTAAAAGTGCGAAAAATTTCTTAGGATCCTCGCTAATGCATTAACCACAGATGAAGAAAAATATTTTCATTTATTGGGAGGATCTTTTCTTTACAATCCGACAATGAACTAAGTTCAGAATCGGTTTGCTTTAGTACTCTGGAATGCAAGAAAAAGAGAGAGAAAAAAAAAAAAAAAAAAAAAAAACAAGTCGCTGCCCTTTTTCATTCTCTGTTGACTCGATTCGAAGAGGGCCACTCAAGGCATCTTACTCGATTCTGTTTTCTCTTTGAAGCACTCATAGCGTGAATGTACGTGCGCCCCCCCCTTCCCCGTAACGAAACGGCTCAAAGAAACCGAAAAAAATACCGCGTCAGGTTCTTCGAGTGGCTTCCTCCGAATGAGCTTTCCGAAATCGAGTAAGCAAAGAACGGCATTTCCACTTCGCTTGGATTCTTCACGACCCAACACGTGATCGCTGCCTTCCTTTTTTTTTTTTTTTTTTTACGAGCGGATAACCAATATACCACGTCCGCTGATTTGGAGAGACGGGAACGATGTCTCCAGACACTCGCATCGAGTCGAGGATCGCTGCCAATGGCCACTGCGATCAGCAAACCTCACCCCGGCTAACGAACTCCTCGGGGAGTGGTTTCTTGGACGCCTTTCTTTTACACTCCGGTGCCGTCCCTACCTGTGGTTACGATGATTACAGACGCTACTGCGGGCTTCCCGAGCCAGGTTACGACACGTTTACACTTCGATATCCGCCCGTTTGGTGGTAAAGGGCGTTTTTAAAAGAGCACCGGTTTAGCCACGCTTTATCCAGGAATCAAAGAGGCGCTCAGCCACACGCGGACATCTTTTGGAGCGTGCAAAGTCTCGTAGCTCGAGAAACACGTTGCGGGGTTTTAAAAAGTTAATCCTCGGTCTTCGCGTTATCCTTTTTATTTCACAAAAGGGCCGGGTCATAATCTCTCGCCGGTAATGCACATTACACGGCCAACACGGAGAAGACATTAATCTCTTGGCTCTTCGGTTCTAGAATTTCAGCTTCCACCATCTCGCGCATGGTAATGTCGTTTGGTGTTACACGGTGGCGCTGCACTTTATACTCAAATTAACGGGTGATGTATTTGCCTTCTCGCTATTATTTCACGATGCGTATTTCATGTTCTGCCAGACGAGCGGAAATATTATCCTCTCGGGGGTCTTCATCTTTATTTTTCATTAAAAAATACAAAGAAAAAACAACGATGGCGTATCCTCTGGTATTTACCAAATAAGCCCAGACACGTTCCAGAAAGGACCATAACACAAATGCTCAAACTCGATGCTTTTTGGCCAAAGGCTACGTCTGATGAAAAACGAAAAATATCGTCAAATTGTTATTTATTTTGTCTCCTATTAGTTCCATCATAATGAAGATGCACCGACGTGCGATTTTCTATCCGATTTTGCTGAAATCTTAAAGAGCAAAGACTCGTTGAGAGTTAAATATTTCGACGAATATTTCTGAATGTTTAACGAGCCACGATTTTATTCCACTCTTCGTACTCTGCCGGACTAACGATGCTAATGTTTTCGACACGCGCGGATTAAAATGTCGACTGAGATTTTAATCCTTCGACCTCCGAGTATAAACTTAACGAAGGGCCCTTTATTTACAACCTTTCGCTGAATGAGCAGAGATCATTAGAAGTCAACAGATTCTGACATAACCACACCATCTCTTGAATAATAGAAAATCATTTCAACAGACACACTCACAACAGACAATTAACAGCACAACTTTCTTATTTATTTATTTATTTTTTGTAAGCTAAGATTCGGTAGAGAAATTTTCATTCATCTCCACTACACGAAAATAAAATCTATAAATAAATAAATAAATAAAAGTGGAAAATGAAGGTCTGATTCGTAATATTTGATCTCGGCCGTTAATTAATTAAAATCGAAGTCTCGGCTGATAGTAAATGGTCACCTAGCAACGTGACAAAGCAGAGTAGCGCGATGGAAGATTGTGCAAACGTATGTCGATGTACATTAGCATATAAGGATGTGCGCATGATCGCAGTTCGATTCATGAGCGAGTGTACAATTCACGTACCTGAACTTTTGTTGACCAGTGTACAAAGTCGATTACTAGTATGATTAGGCTAATTTACATAATTAAGGTGAGTATGCAATATCTTTTTTTTGTTTAGAATGTTTTAAAATTCCATTACTAAATAATGGATTCTTTATTTATGAAAAAAATCCGTCCTCGTGGGTAGAACAGTTGGTAGGATCGCTGTCCTCCCCACACCGGGTGGAAAAGACCCGGATTTGAGTCCTGTCAATGACGGGAGGAATTTATGGGTCTTTTTCACAACGTGGCCGAGTTAGTCGGTCTCTGGCGAGGGCAGTATGGTTTTTGCTCTTGGAAACTAGGGTTTTTCATCCAGCAAACAGAAAACGGAACACAGAACACATGCAATTTACAGACAGTATACGCAGATCAATATAACCTTACTTGCTGATGCTCCTATAACAACAACGAAAAGAGTGCAGAGCATTATGGGTACGTTTCGTATACTACAGAAACTGCTGTTTTTCAAGGACCTTTTGAGACAGAGTTGTAATAAAATCGTAAATAAAACTTCCATCTTCGAATAGGAAGAGGGCTGCACTCCGGTGGTGGACCCAGACCATGAGAAAGGCTCCTATTCCTCCTCAATTTCTACAGTTTCTACTTCAAGTTCTTCGGAAGTTAAAACTGTACGTTTAGCTGTCATCTTGCCGAATAAGATAATCCAGAAAGGGATTTGAGCTGCGACTAATGTTGCCAAACAGAAAGCGAAGAAAAATGAATAAAAATGCCCCTCATGTAATAAAAGAAACGATGCAAGCAGTTGTCAGACAACAGACACCAAAATCTCGCTACAATTAGAAGTCGGGGGCGGCCATTTTTTATTGTTTCCGAGAGGGAAAAAAGAAAAGAGGGTGAAAAATGATGACACAGATATAAATGTCAACACACTACATAATGGACTGCTCGCGAAAAAAAATAAAAAAAGCCAAGAGCTTCAATATAAGGCTACAAGATTGATTATCCGCGGGGTAATGTTACTTTTCCAGCAGCGACAAGCACGGAGTGCACGGATGTGGTCTGCGTTAGCTTTTTGTATCTGTTGGGGATTAATAACTCCCTCTCGGGGTTCTCTGGATGCAAATACCACTAGAAAATCTCGATAGCTAATCGAAGTCACTCTAAATTTGAACTTTCGGTATCTTTAATTACTTTATTTCTACCGGGGGAAGAAAGGGCCGGCTTCTCAGACTGCGCATGCATGCAACCAAATTCGGTGAATGAGCTTTTATTTTTGTTTTTTTACTATATTAAATATAGAAAGCAAAGTCTACTCAATTCGCGATGAATTACATCGGAACCCCTTCTTTCCCCACCCCCCCAAATAACTGACATCTTCAATCGGATGCCCTTATCAAGTTTTCTGAGCACTTCGTTTTCCATTAACCGTAATAAAAGCAATTGGTTCCTGTCTCCAGAATAGAAATGGGGAATCCGTGGCTATTTTTCTTTAAACAGTAATTTCTTAAGTCATTTGCGGCTGCGGATAGATTTAGGTGGTCCGTCACACCGACAATGTCTTATCTGGAGAGCAGGTGGGCTTTCGTTTTGATCAAAGCAAAGACACTTGAGACAGACAAATGATTGATTTCGGAACGGGAAGATCCGAAGGTTTATTCTGATACCGACGAATCAAGACACGCGACGCCATCTACAGGAAGAGGTCAGTGCGTCTCTTGTAGGGCAGAAACTCCCGTCACAGACGAACGTGTAAAAATACCAAACGAACAAGTACCCTCGTGAATAACCTTGCGCGCATTATATCGGTGGTTACGTGCCCTTAAAACGATAATTTTCTGACGAGGAAGTTTGCAAACCCCAAGGACATCTCCTTCCACGATGGACTCAAGGGATTGTGGGGGGGGGGAATTAGCAACGATGGGGAATAAATTTGTGAATTATTATAGCATATACCACGCAAGCATCCTTCTTCCTCGTTACTCAGGGCTTCCTAACTACCCGGTAGAGATTCTACCATAAAAATATGCCATAAAAATGGAAACGGGGGGAGGAGGGGGGTTGCTATAGTATCGTGTCTACCAAGCCACTTTGAAAGTTATGCGCTCTGACTTCCTACGTGAGCATTAGTTACCGTTCTGAAGATCGAAGAGATTGCGCAAATCGATATTAGCGGGTTGAGTCAGCAAAACCATCCCCGTTTCTCCTCGCGAGTGTAGCTCAATATAGTTAACATCCTCTTATGCAGAAAGGGGTGATTATAAATGCCCCTTCCTCCTCTACCCCCCCCACAATGCTTCACGGTGAATTCCCGGTTCAACAATATCCAACCATTCTTTTGATCTTCTGAGAGCAACCGCCAACTATTCCAATGCAGCGAGTTTGGTGGCGCCTTTTTTTCCCACAATCCTTAGCTGCAATATAGGACTCTTCTGAGGCTACTGCACCGACAAATCTTTAGAGTTATCTTTTAGCAGCTGTAAGTTTTCCAAAGAAATGCACTTCACCCTCCCCCCCCCATCGAAAAGGATTAACATGAGCCATTTTTAGGACATTAGCCACTTGAGAGAAATCATTAAATTCTACTTAAAACGAAGTTCTGATCAGGAGTGACGTTGTTAGTGCATTATGAACTAATACGAGAATGCCTATTTTTATTGGTGCAGGCGCCATTTGCTTCGGGGTTGTAGAACAAAACACTAATTGTAAGTCCATTATTATTCGATCATCGGCAGTTTACAGTGGGCTAATTTTCTAAATTAATGTCTTCAAGAGAGCGCTAGCACTCATTAGCATATTCAAACTGTCACACTTATTCTTGTCAAAACAGGGGGTAGCACCCCGATTACTCTACGATTATATCGGATGCCTTGCGTCCTTTCTGACCTTCCACTGGAATATCTCAGTGCAGAAATAAAAGAAAAACGGATAACAGATGAGGGTTAATTATTAGTCGCGAAAGGATAAAGAGATATTTCATATTAGCCTGCAGTGAGCAAAGTTCGTGACACTGCATCCCGTGTTATATAAACACGTACATTAAATACTGTTTTATTCTGTAATAATTTGCCAATTTTTGTATCGTCTGCTTTATTTCTTCGCTGTAGAACATTGTTGTAGTCAACAATCGTTTCATTCTGTAATAATTTGTCAATTTTTGTATCGTCTGTCTTATTTGTTCACTATAGAACATTGTTGTAGTCAACAATCGTTTCGTTCTGTAATAATTTGTCAATTTTTTTTATATCGTCTGCCATATTTTGCCATCTTTCTTCACGTTAGATACATTGTTGCAGTCAACAATCGATATGGAATGTTACGACACCTACAGTCTTGGCTGAAAAAGAAAAATGCAGTTCCCCTCCCCTCTCCTCCCACCCTCCATTGTTACCGAAAAAATTACATTTCATTAATTTCAACCGAACTCCAACAATTTAAAATATTTATATAGCCTTCAACAATCAAAAAGGAGAGTCTGTTAGTATGTACCGTGATCATTGTGATCTAAAACCAGCAGGGGTCGCTTAATGTAATTTTTCCCGTTGAAGGTGTTCCTACAAAAGGTTACAGCTGTCCACCTGCGCTCTGGCAGGCATGAAATTCTCTTAATGAAGTCGTGCACCAACAGGGGGATGCAAATATTCCTTAAACAGCGTAATGTTCGTCGGAATTCATCTTTCTCTCTTCGCGCGTGCACAGACGACCGTGGAGACAGCTTGAAGCACGTGCTTCAATCTTCCCTCCCCCCCCCCTTCTTCCTTCCTCCACTTCGATGTCGGTAGAGTAGTAACAGAAACGCTGCGGAAGTTAGTGTAAATGTCCGACGAGGTTGTTCTCTCGGAGCACGTGATGGCATGAATTATTAGGGGCAGGGTAATGGCGTGGGGTGAGAAGGGAATGAACAGATGCGAGACATAATTTCACGCTTCATCTTGCGGTAAGAGTTCGCAGGAATGATCTGAGCATCTAACAAAGCACGACTCCTCCGAACCCTCAAGAAGTGTTGCGAGTCTGGAAGCAGAAGGAATAATTGGGATGACTTCTGGTGGGGGCGGAATCGGGGATGTGGTTGTACCCTCCAATTTCTGCTTCCTGTAAGACAATGCGAAGTTTGAAAAAAGATTGGGGCACCGACAGCAGACAAAACATGATTAGGGGGGGGGTATATATTATGTTTAATATTTCGATGATTTAGCAGTCACGCGGTCTTGAACCACGGGCCACCCAAAAAGGATGCGCTCTTGCATTCTCGCTCGTGGCCACTCCGGTATTTCAGAATTACGGTAATGTTGCTGTACTCTGCTTTGACCTCTCGGCTGACTCCGTGTTGCTGTACAAACAGGAAATTTATCACTTATAGCGTATTCAATCCACGAGCATTTTAATCCGATACCTGCTTTATCAAAATCGGGGCAGAAACGATCATTCTTCTGCGTGAATATTAATTCCTAAACGCCCAACAATAGCCATTGACTGATCCATGCTTCTTTATTTGAATGGAAGTAAAAAAAATGAAAAAAAAAAACAATAAATAAGTTTCTTTTAATGAGTGAGCAACTCCTCCAAGAGGGAAGGAGAGCGTGTGCTAGTTCTTCAATAAGTATTTACACCGAATGATATCTTTAACAAATTCTAGTGTAAACATCTAAGATTCAATAAAAGGCTTCGTACCAGTTTACATGTAAAGGATGAAAGACCCGTGTATCTGAAGATCGCTGTTTATTTAATGCCGGGAGAAAAAGAAGACGCGGATACCAAAACCAAACATTATTTTAAAGTGCGATGGGCTTTAAACGAAAGAGTTTTTCGATGTATCGAAGTCAGCCAACGTAAACATCGTTGGCTGACTCCAACAGGAGGCGTAAATACTCTTAAAGCACGTATGAACAGCAGACGACAACTTTCATTCGTGTGGCAAAAAAAAAAAAAAAAAAGACGCGAATTTGAGCACTACCCATCTCTTCTGGCGCTACAAATAAAAAATATGTGTCCAAGAAGGACGATGCATTAAAAAAATTCCTAAATCCCCCATACGCTTATTTGTAACCATAGCAACGATACTATAACTCCACCGGTGGCAGCTTCCGGAACTAATTTTTTTTTTTTTTTTTTTTTTTCGCACAATTCTCCGCAAAGTCTACCAAAATGCGAAATCTTTCTCGATTGTTTCTCTTCAGATGGATGTCAAGTAAACCGAACTTTAATTACACCACCCTGTACCGTATTAAGAACTCTTCGACCATCCTTCCATCGCCCGCACGCGCTTCTGTTCGGCGCTTTTCTCTTCTGCACATTTTTCATAAACATCTCGCGTTGAACTGTGACATCGAACCAAAGCGGTGAATCCAGACATTCCCTCGTGTAATTATGTTTACCGTACAAAAAAAAAAAAAAAAGGGGGGGTGAGGGGGGGGAGCAGTCAACACGGGAGTGTTCGCATTACACGGGGCCATTAAGGTACATACGCAATTTTTCTTGCCGTAATCGGATAGGTTGTTGGAGGCTTTAATCCGCGGGGATTAAGTTGCCAAGTAATTAGGGCATTGCCGAAGTAGAGAGAAAAAAAGTGAAGACAATGTTCCTTCCAAGTCTTCTGATCCTTGACACTGTGTAAAGTCGGGTCAGTGCAGAGTAAACAGCACAGACTGCCAAGTTACAAAGATCACGGCGAGCGTATAATAACCCCCTCTAGCGACAATTCTCTTACGTAAGGTAAGAGAAGTGAGGGGGGAGGAGGAGGAGGAAAGAAGGTCACTAATAATTAACTTCTGCCCCTCGGGTAAACCTCGCTTGGGTAAATAGAGATAATCGACAACACTTTCGTCTTCGCTGCTCATTATTCAGATTAGTTACGCAGATATCGCGACAGCGTCTTTGCGGCTGCAAACATTTTCTCCAATATTTCCCGGCGCGTCTATTTCGCTAACTGAAATTCCGCGTGACATTCGGTCAGGTCTGTGGCCTTGCTCGTGCATGGGTGCTGCCAGTTCGTGGCAGCCACGGACCGCATACACGAGCGACATCGTGTCTCCCGTATACGTTCCTCATCATCAGCACGGGTTGCCTCGGTGTTGCGCTATAAATAAGCGTTTCTTGGCAAATAATCTCTTTTCTCTAGAGGCACGTCGTTATTGGGTTGTCATATGCTGCACTACGACATTTTCACAATCACATTGGGATCTTAAGCCACGATCTCAGATAATTATAGGAAAATCTTAATCAGTTTTATGCAGCAAGGATTTCCTACTAAAGATGAATTGCTAAAACAAACGTAATGATGAACAAGTATGCCACAGAAGGGAATATAATCATTGAAGGAGCAGTAATTGAAAAGGTGGAGTCATATACTTATCTGGGACAAGTTATTAGCTGTAATAATGATAAATGGCTGGAAGTCAAGAGAAGAATAAATTTTGGATGGATAGCATTCGGGAAATATAGTCACATACTGAAGAGCAATATCCCAGTTTGTCTGAAACGTAAAATAATGAACCAATGTATACTCCCCACCATGACTTATGGAAGTGAAACTTGGGCACTCACCAAAAGAATGGAAGAGAAGCTAAGAACTACACAGCGAAGAATGGAACGAATTATATTGGGAATCAGACTGTTAGATAAGAAGAGAAACACATGGATTAGGCAGCAAACTCAAGTAAAGGACATTCTTATCAAAACTAAAGAACTAAAATGGGCTTGGGCAGGACACATAGCTAACAAAGACATGATGACAGATGGACTAAGAAAATAACAGAATGGTATCCAAGAGGAGCTAGAAGAAAACCTGGAAGACAACAACGGAGATGGACAGATGAAGTTCGTGGGTAGTAAATGGATGGTCATTGCACAAAACAGAAGGAACTGGAAAGTTGCTGGAGAGGCCTTCATCCTGCAGTGGATTTACAATGCCGACCGGGCTAGCCGAGTGGGTAAAGTACCTGCCCGGCAACCCAAAGGTCGCGGGTTCGATTCCCGCCTCGGGCTTGGATCAAAGTACTGCAAAAACCTTGGGAGGTGCAATATGGCCACAGAAGCCGATGCGCCAACAACTACCAAATCAAAAAAAAAAAAAAAAAAAGTGGATTTACAATGGCACTTACCATCGAAACGGCTCCTATGTAATAGGCGCCATTTCTCAAATTCCTTTTAAGATACAGTTATTTATTCTTATTGAAAAATTGCTTGTTGTGTGAAGGACAGTATTCTAATCATAGCCCAAGATTAATTATAAGTAATCAATCTTGGGCTTTTGCATTATTGGTCATGCGCATTACGTCAACAGAATAATTACATCTACATTGTGCTCGTGACTTAAAACGCCCGGTAGAACATTGAATTATTCCAATGGCGCTAAAGCCAGTAGGTCAAGGAAATCTGTCTCGGGGTGCACAACAGTTTACATTTTATCTGATTGAAAAATACTGTGAGAAGGCTAAGAAAATTTCATTTAAATGGAATCTGTTATCACAGATTCCAACCTGCTGATGACGTCATTAATAACAACGAACACCCGATCACTAGAAAAATACCGCAACAAACGTGCATTTATTTTTGCACGAAATACGCCCACTACAAGAGGCAAAGCAAATTCAACTCGCTCTTGTACTGGACTCAGCAATGGCGTTTATTTTAAACATTTTTCTTCAAAAACAACGATTCAATCATACCGGAGTTTGTATCCGGCCTCATAGTTAACCTACATCACCCCGATGCTCTAACCTTCCATCGGGACTTGAAATGCGCGTCGACACCCTTTAGATGAACGATGCCAGTCCCCAACCTCGTTAAGTGTTTACCAATACGAAAGCCTTCCACACTTTATCAAACTTTATGCGAAGCCGAAAACAATCAAATAACCATTATCACACACTTTCCATCATTACTTGACATTTCGAAGTTTTCAATATCAGCTCATTCTTAAGGGTTGCTGATCACGCGAGGGGCACAGATAAATAAAACAAGACTTTCTGATAACGAAAAGGCAATCTCTGGACGCAACGTGCCCAAATACTCCACCACCTCCTCCTCCTCCTCCTCCTCTGTTCCTCGCATTGCTTTCGAAATTGAGCCGCGTCCACACTAGCTTCGATTGCTTCTTTGAAAACATCGGTAACCCCCCCCCCTCCCCAACCGATGAATGCTCGAAGGAGAAGTTATCAGAAAGTCAAAAGATAACTGATTGCCACAAACGGTGACAAATCAAGCCAGATATCGGCTCCAATGAATGAAAAGAGATCTGTTGTGCGTGTCATTAACTTTACAAGAATTGAATTAAAACAACCGACAACGTCATTAAGCGAAAGGATGCGTCTTTGGTTCGCTTTATTCTTCTGCCATTTGTGTGTAAACAGAAATGGCTCGTTCGCCGGGGTCACAGGTCATTTATTATTGTCGCAGACACCGATCTAAAGTGTTCTCAGTTAAGGGTGTATTGAATTCGGAACGTTTTACAAGCCCGGTGACAGCAATCGGCAGCATAAGAGAAAAATGAACTTTGATCCGAACGAGTAAGAAGACGGCGTTGATCTTGGCACATTAAGATCGACGGAAGAGGCGGATCACAAAGGATTTAAAGTGTCACTCGAGCGGCGGCAACAAAAGGAAGAAACGTTTAAATGGAACAAAATAATTACTCGGAAACATTAAGTTTGAAAGAGTCGGCCAAAGCCCGTTGATCAACGATCCTGCAGTGGAGGCAGCACGAAATCGAACTGGATGCAACGTTGGTTTCGGACTCATTTAAACGTACGAGGACGAATCAATAAATCAGGTGGTTTCTACAGGTCATGGCCAGCGTTGTTTACTTATGACCACCTACATGTTTTAGCGTGTATTTGTTAGGTTTTGCAATATTGGTGTCAACCAGAAATGCAGATGAAAGAGCGAGATTTCTAACCGGAAATGTTTTTGCAACGCTTTCCTGAGTGGCAACACTGGAATGAATCCAGGAGATGAGATCCTTCCACATTTGCCATGTACTCTCGCTCTTGCATCTTTCATGTTTGGATTTCTCACAGATGCATTTCTCAAGATGATTACTTACAGATTCGTCGAAGTTCAACACCGATGCACAAGTTCAAGATGCTGCACATTAGTGGCTACGTTCTTTATCAAACAATTTCTTCTGTGATGGAATGGCAAAGAGCTTGAATCAGTGTGTAGAAGTACATTGACCTTTAACGTCCGACAACTGCATATCTACAACCAACCTTTATTTATAGGAAAACTAATAACGCGTGCTGAAGACTTCAGCTTTTATAATAACCTGTAGCCTCTGTCGAGCACTCTCCACCACTTTTTACAATGTCCTTGGATATTTTCTTCCATTCAGCCTTCAGATCAGCTTAGTTTTTTGAGCAGTCACGCCCATTCCACGATCCCATTCATTATACTGGTTCTCTATACGGTTGTGCTGCCACAACGAAGGTAAAGCATTATTGTCCAGGACGTCTAGACCTCAGCATTCATGGTTTTGTCCAAAAAAACCAATAGTCCAAGGGCAAACCATGAAAAATAGCCCCAAACCATGCTTCCTTCCCCCTCCCCCATACTTTATTGTCAGGCCAACATAGTCCAGCAGGAAGCTTTCTTTGGGCATCTGACACACCTAGATATGACCATCAGAATGGTAACCACCACCATGCAGCATCCTGCGCGCTGTACTGCTGCCGACATGGATTTTTCAAGGTCGTTTTGTGACGGTTTTGGCATCGCTTCTCTTCCATTTGGAAGTCACGTAGCCAATAGTCTTTCTAGGGATTTCCAGTGATGTTGAAAGGCTATTGTGTGTTACCTGGCTTCTTGCGTTCACAGATGTATTACTATATATACTCGAAAGACTACTAGCATATTTAAACACGATGCTTGGGTAGGACGTGACCAACTATCAAAGGAGGGGTGTCCGGATATTCATGGTAGAGCAGTGTATAAGGTAATTGCACTAAAAAGAGCATCCTCTTGTTTCAGAATAACCTAAAAAATTAATTTTTTAAAATTTTGTCGCAGGCTAGAGTTGAGATTAGGGTGTACTGAACCGCACTGCAATGAAATGACGAACGGTAAAAAGAATAAAGAGGGCGCCCGTATCAAACAGCTGCTGTACGAATTTAACATCACCTGAGCTTTATCACTACAGCAGTATGGAGCCGTTTACACGGAAATGTTCAAAAGTGGGCAGGGCTCATTAAACTGGATGCCAAACGAGAGAAAAGCCGACTTCACGCGGTTAACGACACCACTAATGAAGTGGGTGGGGGGGGGGGTATCGCGCCGGGTTGCATGCAGTGCGCCCAGATGGGGGATGGAATTGAAAATCATTCTACATAATGCAATAAATAAATTCGTTGGACCGGGTCGATGTGTTGTCTGCAAGCTGTGGGACCACGTACGATATTCCGACATTGTCCACGGAGTAATCGGTGGAAGGCAAAGTTGTATAACTGACGGAGCCGTTATTACGAGGTTTGGGGGGGGGATAAGTTAAAAGACGTAACACGCGATTTAATGGAAATGGGAATGCTTGTAGGACGAATTTAATGAAGAAATAAAAGAAATTTATTTGACAAAATTGCCTTTGCAGAACTGCTCCGAACATTGATAACAAGGTGCCCGACCCTAATTTACAGGTTCACGGATTCTTAAAGAAGAGTCGGGGATCGAAGAGAACTGATCCAGTGAAGCTCTTCATGAAGGACACATTCTACCGAGTGTGTTTCACTTTAACGATCTGCACTGGAGGCTCACCAGCCAGCGGATACTTTAAGTTTCCATTCAAAGGGACACCGGCGTGGGCTGATAGGTACTCGCAGAAGTGGAACACGGAGGTCAGCGTTAAAAATTTAACGCTATTTTTGAAAATAATCAAACTGTTTGGACGATGACTTAGTTGGGATGTAGAAAGAGAAAGTTCAAGTAATGGTTGCAATCCATAACAGGAAGAGGAGATGAAGATTGTTGATTTAGAGATTAGTATAAGAGGATCAGCAATATTTTTAATGGTTCCCCTTGGCTATTGATGGTTCCTTCGCGGTCTCCTAGGCAATGATATCAATAAACTTCGTGAGGTACGTAAAGCGAGTTCTTTGATGGGTTGAAACACACTTTTCTGCAATCACTCGACCACATCTGAAGGTTTTTTTTTTTTTTTCGCAAATGTCCGATTTTGTGCAGGCTGCAAATTAACCTGACACGTAAGAGCTCGACTTCATTTGTTCGATATGAGGACTGATCACAGCGAAAAAAATTTGAACTGCACGAAGAAAACGATTCTCTGTTAACAGGTAAAGCAAAGATAACTTGATTTTAATAAATACAGTATTAGTGGGTTTAGCCCTTTGCTCCCCCACCCCCACTTTTATCAAATCTTTTTCACGTAAAACACACCCGTCGAAACGCATTGATCGATATCTGATCAGGAAATGACGTATGTAATTATTTACCGGTGCATTTGTAGTGCGCGGCATTCTCAAGGTCGAATAAATATCGCTATGTAATTATTTACCCGCGTTTACATAGGTCACTTAGAAAACGGCCTTTTGCTTCGGGTTCCATAATGCATGAGGAATATTGTTGCATCGCAAAGAGCACGACTAAAATATTTCACTGAAATATTTACAAACTATACAAATATTTAAAAAATACTAAACTATTTACAAATATAAAATATTCGTTAAATATACAAAAAAAAAAAAAAACGTTGCAAAGGAACATCAAACGTTAGACAGTGAAGCACGTGCACGAGGTTAGTGAACGTTAGGGAGGCAGTTGTCAATAATTAATTGCATTTGTAGTGATGTAATTGCCTCGCTCTGTTCTCCCATTGGCTCCAATAAATATCACTAAGCGGAAACTTTTTTAATGTATAGAGAGATACTTCAAAGTATCGATTACGTGATGAAATATTTATTCTGCTCATTTCCTGCATGTTTCGAGACGGTAATTATGGAATAATTCTGAGACAGTCGACTGATGACTTGTACAAATCACTGGAATTCGTTCTTTACCAAACTGTAATATTTTTGGCAAAGACAAAGATTTATTTATTTAAAAAGATGCACTCCACCAAATATGCAAAGAAACAAAATGAACGAGTCATGGACTTGATCATCCCAATGCAATAGCAACAGTATTAAACATGAAAGTACACTAATAATCAGGCCTCGACAAATTTGTTTAAGGTGCCACTGCTAAGAATTAATCGCCAACGGTGGGAACGACGTACTAGACACAGTAAAAGAGTCACGTGATGAGGTGAAAATACTGGATTTGCCAGATGGCCCCTAATTCTGGAATTCTTCATAACACTGAGCATTCTACCATTATTCATTTTTACCGATCCCTCCCAGAGCCTTATCAACATCAATCAGCTCAACTCTGAGGTGCCCGATTGCAAAGTTCTGTAGCCCATCTAATCGGACTCTTTCCTCATACAGTCGTTCGTCCTTCTGCCGATCTCACCATTCGAGTTATCCATCTTTGGACCCTTTGAAGACGATCAATGTCTTTTTTGATCTCCATACTTGAACACAGTATTCCAAATGTGGTCTTACAATGCCGTATACAGTGGGATTATGACCTCCCTATCTCTACAGGAGAACGATTGATAAATCATTGATAGTACACGATGGGCTTTCCTGTCAGCCTGTTTACACTGTTCAGAAGGCTTCATGTCTGCCTGTATTGTAACTCCCAGATCCCTTTCCAATTCAACCCTACCAAGTGTATAATTTATTTGTGGGTAGCTAGTCGCCATGCATTTAGCAACATTAAAACATGGCTACCACTTTTCAGACCATTCTTGTAGCATGGTCAAGTCATCCTGAAGGAGCGCTGCTTGTCACTGATCACTAACAATTCTACCAATCTCCCCATCTATTCCTTCGTCGATATCATCTATGAAAATGAGAAACAATAATGGTCCAAGAACCGATCCTTGTGGGACTACTTCTGACGTCACGCCAATCTGAAGAATATCCATTAATCACAACCCTCTACCCTTCAGCCACCCACTTTAGAATCTTTATAGTAAAACCCAACCCGTTCCAGCCTACACAGCAACCTCTCATGATGTTGATGTGTAAGGTTTTAGAAGCATCAGTGCTAAGCCCATATTGCTCCGTGTATATTGTCTGGAAATGTAGTGTGTTCTGTGTTCGATTTCCTGTTTGCCGGACGAAAAACCAGAGTTTCTGCGAGAAAAAACATGCTATCCTCGCCTGAGACCGACTAACTCAGCCACGTTGTGAAAACCAGCCATAAAACTTTCTCACGTCATCTACAGGACTCGAATTGAAGTCTTTTCCACAGGTGTGGGGAGGACGGAGTTATTATTAACTGTGCTAATCACGATGCCCCTCTCATGAGGGACCGAGTCAAATGCTTTGCAAAATCCAAATAAACTATGCCGAAATTGTTCCCAACATCCAACTCTTGTGAGTAACTGTGTCAAAATAGCCTACCACGTTAGATAAACTTTTTTTTTTCTTTAACAAAACATGCTGCGTATCCTTCAGAACGCCATATCTATGTAAATGTCCCTGGATTGCGTTCTTAATCGTTACCTCTAAGATTTTTCCTACCATTGAGGTCCGACTAACCGGTCTGTAGTTACCAGCTTCACTCTTAGAACTACTTTTACGTATTGGTGATACACTGGCACTTCTGCAATCCAAAGGAATCTCTCCCGAGTCCAAAGATGACCTCACAATTAACCTGAATTGTTCAATGCGCTCCCTGGTGCTCTCTGTCGAGAAGCTCAGGCGACCTTGGCAGAGGTTATCCAGAGAATAATCTTTACTGACCTGGCCGCCTCCCTGTTCAGTGTGGACGGTAACGTGAGGTCCCAATAAGGACTTTGCAGCGAAGTGCCAGAAGAACAACATACCACCACACTACCCGGCACAAACCACACGTCACTCACACTTCTGGCATCTACAGAGTCTAATCTTCACAAGTGTACTAACGGTGCAGTTGTGGAACACCACCGGTGGGACCTTACCCACAACACTATGTCCCTTGTGCTGTGCCTGTAAACTACAGACTATATGCCACCAACTCCGGCAGCCTTGTCTTCATACTCAAAATCTTTTCTATTAAACAATCTAATTTCGACATCACTAAATGGCTCAGTCCCACTCGCACAGCCTTTTCGCAGCATGGAGGAGCGTTCGTCAGTAAAGACAGATGCAAAGTACCTGTTAAATTCATCCGCAACATCAGCTGGGTTGTCTAAGACTTTCCCACACCCAGTGCACAAGGGTCCGATCTGATTAGCTATCTTCTTCGTTGTATTCACATACATAATTTCCTTGTCTCCATTCTTTGCTCTCTTAGCTAATTTTAATACGTAGCCTTGGCCTCATTTTCGGTACTATTACAGATCAACTTGTACACCCTAGTACTTTATTATTATTATTATTATTATTATTATTAGCTTTATGGTGCAAGGAAGCCTGAAGCTTATGCTGCACCAGCCAAAAAAAAAAAAATTCCCGAGTTACCCTAAGAGAGAGAGTCAAAAGGGAATCACCAAGAAAGAGAAGAATGATGATATCCAGCTCAGGACCCTGGGTGTGCCAAGCCCATACTCACCAGATGTGAGCCCCTGGGTTTCTTTTTCTAACATGGTGTTATAAATAATAATGATCTGGTTTATTTAAAAAAGTTTTTCGTCCCATGGTGAGTTTCCCTCTCGCCTATTCCAATCAATCTGTGGGCAGATTAAAGTCGCCCATAATAAGACATTCATGATTGCTTGCCCATTCGATCTACATGTAAAGACCCTCGCAGTATTCTTCAGGTTATTCCCATCCATTGTTCCTTTGCTTCCAACTAACTCACACCACACAGATTCTGTGCTGGCAGACGTAACTTCAGACTCAGAAAAAGCTCTTTTCGCTCTGAGGCTGCTTTTGATTAGGAGCACAACCCCACCACCCCTTCTATCTTCCCTCAATGTATTATATAAACCATAGTGGAACTCATCGTCATAATTGATAGTTAAACCTCACAGATACTAACTACCTGTGAAATACATCAACTATTCATACTTTAGGTAACCTAACCTTATAAAGGTTTAGGTATTTACTCGGTTGTAAGTTCCATATGATGATATTCATTTCGACGTGTATGCGACGTTACGTTTCCTACGTTCCTAATCCAAAAACTGCCGATTATCGTATTTTAGGTAATCTGACTTTATTTAATAAAGTTAGGTTACCTAAAATCGGTTAATCACTGGTTACTTTTAATTATGCATTTAGGTAGTGTAATGTTTTGAATAACATTAGCCATGATCAGTAGAAACCAAATTAAATTGTAAATGTATCGATCAAGATATGTAAGTTACGGGGAAGTTTTCCCTAGAATTAAAAAAAAAAATAAAAGTCATTAAATAAATAATTAAATTTTCTATTTATATTCCGGGACAACCACACTGGGTGAGGAGTGTAAAAGACAGAAATAATACAAGAACATCACCGTATTTAGCAGTCACGCCTGAACCACGGTCACCTGAAACGCACGTGCAAATGTACCCTAGCGTTTGACCACTCGGTTGCGGTAACTCTTGCCAAAAATGGTAGTAACCGAATTCGATTACTCAGTCTCCATGACGACCGTGTTTGTCGAGCCCTGTTAATAATATTGATTATTACGCGTTTTCACAACGGTTAAGTAATACAACCGATATCCATTCCAAAGTCAAGCTTCGTAACAGCCATCATGGTTAGTATGACTAGCAATCACGCAGTTGCCATGGCAACGAGCTGAACCGATAGTGAAGGTAGCAGAAACTGATTGACACTATCATTCCGACACATTGCCATAGCCAAGGCCTTAGCTAACTTATCCACGAGTCTTATGAGGGTGGCCAGGCCCCCTGTCTCATTTACCCATCCAATTCATGCACATCTTCGGTTTCTTATTTGCGTCAGCTTTAAATGTGTGAACGGCTCCTCAATTTTATACTCTCCATTACCTGTATGAAGGTGCTTGCTGGTAATCAGGGCTTTTTTTTTTTTTTTTTAAATATTGGCGAGAGATGAGCCTATCCTTAAGAAACCGCATTGTGGAGGTTGTGCTTTGTTTGTTCCTACACTGATGATCATACCTTCTCGATCTTAAGGTCATTAGGAAGCGCTAGCTTACTGAACTTTAAAAAAAAAAAAAATTATACGCTCTAGACTATAATTAGGAGGCGAGGACTGTAAAATACAGGTGGGAATTGGTGACCGAATCCACCTTTTTGGTGGGAAAAAAAAAATAAATAAAATATTGCGTTGAGTCAGAAATAAATGAAAGTCCCGAAAAAATACGTTTTTATGGACTTTAAATAATAACTATAAGATGAGAGATGCATTTGCATTTTTAAACACCAGGTAGCGCTTACATCGCTACTGTATATAAATGATACTGACCGTATTCGTTAATAAAAACTATTTGCATTAATCGAAATGCAATTGGAAAATGCCACAATGCGAAGTTTGTATACTGCGCCAGTAGAGAATCAAGGCAGATCCATGGCAACGTAGTGCTAACTTTTTCTAATATAACGTTAACTTACAATATTTTTCGCCAGAAGGCGCTCACTTTCAGTTATAAATAAAACCGATATTTATTTTTGGCGATAAAATTGATTCAAGTGCATCGTGGAGGGCGTTCTAATAATTTCTGATACAAACTGGTTGTGCTTTGATTCTTCAACGCATTTATGAACTCCACTAATGAAGAAAGCGCTCTCCATCATGTCTTATTTTGTTGTTCCAGTACATCCTGAAGATATTTAATTGAGTTGAAGTTGGTGCCCTGCGCTGGCCACTTCAATATTCCGATATTATTCTTATCAAACCACGCGCTCAGAATCCTGCTTTGGGACATGCGTGTTGTCGGGTTGGAAGGTGTAAGGGAAGACCCCTTATGTTCGAAGAAAGGGGCACTTACATAAAATAGGGAATTGTCCAGACCATGTCATTCGTGAGCAGTGGAAACAGTCCATACCACGAGAAACATCCCGCTTAATAGATGGGACAAGGAACCCAATGAACCCAGTGGATTCTTAGAAGTCCCGAAAAACTGTTTGTATCCGAGCCCACTCTGGACATGGGCCTTCTTTAAGGCTGAAGATGGAGGCATCTAAATACGACCTTTCCAAAGCGGGGATCTATGGTGGGGGGGGGGACCTCCATCCAGCCACTACTTTCTACTCCACCTACAACTGCTTTACACTTTCAATAACTCTCCTAAAAGCCGTTGATGTGCTAATCAGAGTCGAAGCACTCCAAAAATAATACTTCGAACAGGTTGTATCAACAAAAGATTTAAGCATGCGCGGTTGAGGTTCAAGACTGGAATGACCGAGTGAATTACTTAATAAAAATGAATACATATATGTGCAATATAATCGTATACCATAAAAGCCTATAAAGTAATAAATATATACATAGATAAAGCACGCTCAAACAACGCAGTAATGGCCTCATAAATGCAACTTTCGTGGAGTTGCATAACAGAGGTGAATAGATTAGGGGTGTTGGGAACCAAAACAGAAATAAGAGGTGGAGATTATGGATAATAAAATTGCCAGTAGTTTGAGAGTGCATATTTGACAGTTCACTGAACGTTGTAGCGAGATCTCTCTCTCTCTCTCTCTCCGGGCGCCAAGCTTCCTAGCTACACCCCGACTACGGCGAAAGAAACGCGTATTGAGGAGGCATTTGCCATCAAGAAGCCCCCCCCCCCCTCGAGAAAAGAGCAATGATTACAGATTAGCGAGAGGACTTCTGCCCATCTGCTTCCATCACGCTGCTTTTTTTGCGCACGAGGCTTTCATATCTCAAATGAAGACGGAAGATGCGTTCTTTGTTATGCGGGGGTTCGTATAAATAATAAAAAGCGTACGGTGTGCTCGCTGAACACGAGGTGTAAATGATTAATTATATTATGAGCGGGATGGCCACGGCGATAATTAAGAGTCTCGAGATTATTACGAAGGGTCGCATCTACCGCTCGTACGTTTTGCCGTTGTCTTACGGCAACGAGAATTACTAGCTCGTGAAACACCTCCAGAAGCGGAAGGAGGTTTACGAGATAACGGACGAAAATGATGACCCGGGCGAAACAGGGGAGAAAGACGGAACGGGGGGTCATTTCTGGGATGTAAAAGTCGTGCGGAATCGCGTGTTTATATAAAATGTCCGAATCAAAAATACCCAAGCGATCCGGAAGTGAATTTTCGGTCAAGTTCCGGTTGTCCTGCCGCCGCCGTCTTTTGCCACTCTCCGGTGGCAGCTCTGTCGACTAATATTTATTCGTGGGGTGTAAATAAATAAAGTAAATGCGCCGCAGAAACGGATCCAGTCACGCAACCTCCAATAAAAGTCCGGGGTGCACTCGCCACAATGGAAACGAGACCTTCGTCGACCGTAATGCGATAAGCTCCGAAGGATTTATACTTCGTGCAAATAATGTTAAAAGGGCAGATTCCGGGTTTATCGTAAGTTGAACACCCACCCACCTCCCCTCACACCGATTTCATTCGGGGACCCGATTCATAATGCGAGCCTGATTATCTCCGTAATTTCGCAATTTCGCTCATTACGAATAAGCGGCGGTTAAAGGGCAATAGTCGAGCGGGATTGCAACGCGGCGAACCCTGATCGTACAGAAATTTATTAGTACGCGGGAAAAGAGTGCGCCGCCGCCACCACTACGGCGGTTTGGCCTTTAATGTCATCCGTAACGCAGCGGGTTCGTCGAAGGATGCGTATCGTGATGCGAAATGCGGACGAAACGGTAAAGCGAAAGTTCATCCGCGAATTTTCCACAGATCGGGGGAAAAAAACATTTTTTCTGAAAATTTTCGCGCACCGTCACGCTCACGCAGACGGAGGAAGCGTGCCGATCCTCTAACGCAAGCGGCCACATGACGAGGCGTGTATTAGAACGAGAAAACCCCCCGGACGCCGCCGCACAAAGAACGTTTAGAAAGTTGCAGAACGCAAGAGGGGGGTTCACTTACCGCTATTGCCGCGAGACTGCTGTAGTCCCTCGGAGGTGTAACCCTTTCTGTGACGGGAAGCTGGCGTCACTAATACGATGGACAGCGGAACACAGCTGACACGGGATCGTTACTAGCACCGATTGGACTCGTGATCTCCGCTCGCTTCGTTTCAAGAAAAAAAAGGTCTATCGGCGGAGTGATGCCATCTGGTCCGACTGCCCGCAACACGCATGCGAAGAAACGCCGGCTCACTATCGATTGTTTCCGCCGATCTCTCCACGGTGGCGTGTCCGCTTTTTGGAATGAAAGAAAGAAGAAAAAAAAAGGAGAAAGACAGACGAGAAATAGGGATGGACCGAAGAAGGGAAAAAGCAGAAGCCGTTACAAAGTTCATTATTAATCCACGTGAGAGATTTTTCGCATACCCGTCGCAGTCGGCGTGCTGTTGCCGCACCGCTTTCTTCATGCCAACCCCCCCCTGCAGCACCGCGTGGGAACACGCCACCAGTGAACGTGAGACCACTGCACGAGCGCAGCATTCGGATGTAATGCGCTTCGGGCTTGAGCCGTTACCGAGGCGGATGGCTGGCATTCGGGGGGTGGGGGGTGTAGATTAAGCGCGTTACTCGGATGGATCTAATAGCGACCGCCATGAATCATATCGCCGACGATATGTGTAAAAGCAAACGCCCAAATAGCGGCATCTTTACCTTTAGTAGCGCGTGAGATTTCTACGACAGACATAGCCGCCTTTTACGGACGCCGGTAATCGTGTGTCCTTCGAGCCATCGAGCGGCGAGAACATTAAAGTTCGAGCGCCTATTTGACGTAGCTGTGGGGCGTAGTGACGATGCCCTCCGACCGCCACTGCCAAACAGATAGCTCCTATCTGGAAGTCATCGACATGTCGGAAAGGTGAATTTTAAAAGCTACCGGAGACTAATGCCCGACCGCTTTTTCCTCCTTCCCCCCCCTCCCCACGGCACTTCGGAGATGCCGAAATCTCTATTTAAAGTTCGCAAATAGCTGCCGTGGAAAAGTGAATCGCACGCGAGCCGTACAGTAAGGCGATAAAGGTCATTAGCGATGACAAAGCAAGCAACGCACTACTCAGAAATTAACCCCGAAAACAAATAAGGGAAAACAAAGGGAGTTTAACGCTTAATTCCCCCTTATTCTTTACGTAAGCTCGCCGTATATAAATTCATATCAGCAGACGACAAGTGATTTACGTCTGACAAATTGAAGGACCCAAAACAATTTTGCCACTGCATGATTGTTGCCTTTCAGAAGGCAGACGATCTCATTAGATCGTCTGCATTACACGACTTAAAGATATTTATTGTAAGATAATACACGACAACAGATACCAAAAGACTATTTTCTTTGCACTCCACTAGCAGAAGCTGTAAAGACAAGCAACTTATTGTTGATTATCCCGTAGCTGAGTTGGTTCAAAGATGAAGCATAATCTCGAAGATCCACAGAAGACGTTGAATACCATAATGGGACATCAACGATAAATTTCAAATTCGTCAAACAGAAGATAACAACATTCCTTCTTTGCCAAAGAAGAGAACAAGTGATCGAGTGTATTTCTTATTCTAAGAAACCAAGAGGGGGAGATGGTTGAAAGGCAATCCTTCCAATGTACAAGTCCGCGCAAAAAGTACTGGATCTGGGAACACGAAAATCAATCCTTGCTACGAGCTCAGAAAAGTCGAATTGGTTGTGGCAATTTCAGAATAAAAAAAAAAAAAAAAACTTCTTGATGAATTCATCTCACGTGGAGAGTGGTAAATCCAAATTTAAGATTCTGGTACTTCACAATAAGAAATGGCTATTTCAAATCCAAGATATTAATTTCTTCTATATCGCGAGAAATATATTGAAGACCTACACGACATTGGTGGACTCAATGGGAGGCCGAACTGTTTGAAGAATCGAGTAATAACTGCAGAATTGAAAAGGCAGAAATATCCTGATCATTTTGTGCACCTAAAACGGCAGAGAGGGCTGATCAAAGACGTTTGAACAGAGGGCGTGACAATCGTAATCAATAAAAGCATCAAGATCGTCGTCTCAAAACCTGTAAAAGGTACAAGCTTATGATCTGGACATTTTCAGTTCGATCATTCCCTGAAATTTGAACGTGGGAGTCCAACAGATAGCAACTTGTTTTCTGAAAATGCGGGCGTTGATTCTTAAGATAAAGAATCAGTGGATGTTAGGAACCTTTACTCTTCTGTAGAGCCCAATATTGCCCAAAGGGACTCGAAATACAGGTGATGCTCGCAAATACCATCCAAGGCTAGATTAAAATCATGCTTTTCTATTTTCAAAGCTGTACAGCGCATGGAACTTCTGCATAACAATAGGGGATGTGTCCTCCTTCCTCCACTTTGTAAAGCAAGAGATAGACGAAGACGCAGTCGGCACCCAAGAGGGCTCAAGATTTTCCAAACTTGGTGTCTGAGACACAATCCTGTTTTGTTTTGTTTTGTTTTTTCCTTCATTCTGCTTGTGGCCACAGTTAATTATCCATCAATGACTCGTGAATGATGGACCAGTTTGAATGCGATAATTAACTGCGTATTTTCGCCGCGTACCTGCAGAGTACATAATCTCGTGGAAGGCGCGCAGGCTCAGATGTGTATGCATACAAGCTGTAAATTGGAGAAGCCTAAATGCTCCTAGAGCTATGTGGTGAACGGTATCTGCGCGCTGTAACATGCTCCGTCTAGTTAAAGCACATATAGGAGGTCCATAATCCAACCGACATCTAATCGGTTTTATGTAACTGTAGTAGATGTATTTGTATGCAATAAATGAAGTTTTGATAGCCTGTTTGAAGCCTTGGTATACATTCATATTCTTGATATCATCCTGAAATGTTTTGAGAGAAAGGAAGTTCTTTATACATTGGGGAAGTTCCCTCTATATCCTAACTCAAATCGTTCCAGAATCATGTTTTTGAAGAATCTTCCATGTTTTCAATATTGACATTTAATTCAAGGGCAGAACTATTTTCCTAAATCCAAACTGGTAGGGTGATGGTGGAACGTTTCCTTTTTCTTGTAACAATGCAAGTCTTATGCACACTTAGGTTACTCTTCCAACGAAGATTAACCTAAGTAGTAGTTCACTGAAGTGGAATGATCATTAGAAGTTTAAGCAACATCTTTTGAAGGTTAGGGAAATGCAAGGACAACTGTATGCCACCATGTAGATGGATGGATTCTAAAATAAGAAAAATCTATTATATAAGCCACGAGTATCAAGAGTCGGAATTTGGACGTTGTACCACAGATTAATAAACACCACCATTCGGGGTCTTAGTCTTGTATGGGTTAAAGGCTGAGAAGAGAGAAAGAATGCTTGTTGATATCAGACTGGAATTTCTGCAGATTGTGAGATAAGAGGTGCCAAGGAAGGTTGTTTGAAAGAACAGAGAGGGATAAATAATGAAAAGCTAATTCTGCCAGTTTTCAGTTGGACAGTGATTCACTGGTTGAAGACTTTTTGGGACCGGCTGTGAACAGAGGTGGAGGATGTACAGAGCCAAAGTGCCCGTATCTACAGAAAACATTGAATATTTCCTACTTGTTGCTAAAACCTTTCTTCCTTGCTCATACATTGAACAGTTTTCTTGCTATATAAAGGTTCCTGACACGAGGGCACAACGTAAGAGATTCAACACGACGAACTACCATGCCGTCTCCAGAACACTCACTAATATTAAAACCCAGTCATTTTTCTAGACATTGACAATATCTACTGAAGACAGATGTCGGTCTTCTGGAGGTCAGTTTTAGACATCTGTGGAGATTTGCCAACATCACCATTTGCGCTTTGATTTATTATAATGAGAATGATTTTGCATTTGTTCTATTTTTCATCCACGAGACTAACTTCAAAAATAAACTTAAATATTCATTTACTATAAAAAAAATAAATAAATAAAAATACAGCGATACTTAACTTACTGAATCCCTTTTACGAATAATGAAACCTTCTAATTCGGTTAGTGGTAAAGAATTTTATCAACAAGTATCTTCACAGTAAGTGAACTAAAAACCTTTCGTATGAGTTTTTCAGAGTTTCCTTCTGGAACCCCGTATTTCAAATATATTCCTCTGAAACATTGGGGAATTTCTAAAGATTTACGTACCATCTCAAAATCAGAGGTGGTACATAAACCTCAATCCCAATTCAATCAAAATCTCAATTCGAATTTAATTCTAAAAACACACCTAATAAAGAAAACTTCAATTGCTTGGTATCAACTTATGCGGACATCAAATACAAAGTCAGAGAAATGAGGTCAGAAAAAGGGCCAGCAAACAAAAGAATCCTACTAAATAAGTTGTTAGAAGATATACTGAAGAAGGGAGAGCAAAAACTGAAACGTCTGTGATTACAGTTTTTCTTTTCTGCGTAATGATAGGCTGGTGCTACGTCCAAGTTGTCAATCATATATAAGGTGGTCTGAAAAAATAGATAATTGGAAAAGTCGTCGCCTCTTTTTTATTTTTATTTTTCTCCAGGGTCACTTTGTATTACAAAAAAGTCTTGTTCAATGCTCTTTTCTATTTTAGATTCTTCGTATACATCGTTAAGGGAGTATAAAGGCAATAAACGAGTATTTTACTTTCCAGTCGGGAGTAATTGGTTTTTCATCCATCTTTATAATCAGATCCAAGTTTAATTTGATGCTGCGAATACTTGTACATCTCAGCAGGCATCAATTGTTACCAGGACGAATTAGAAGGATTCCAAGGAATTTTAATACAGATGAGAAAATATCAAAATCCTTGTTGATAACGTAACGGATGTACAATTTTTCAGTAGTGCTCAGAAAGGCGAAGAGGTTAAGCGAATATGTTATTGTAGTAAGTTTTAGGAGTATCAGCGACTAAGGTAATATTGCTGTGTATATATTGCGTGTGTTCTATGGTCGATTTTCTGTCTTGCTGGACGAAAAACCGTGCTACCCTCGCCTGAGACCGACTAACTTGGCCACTTTTTGAAAAGGCCCATAAAATTTCCTTAAGTCATCGACGGCACTCAAATTCTGGTCTTTTCCACCAGGTATGGGGAGGACCGCCATCCTACCAACTGTGCTACCCACGAAGGTAAAGTCATGACAATAATCAAGCAGAGACGAATTGCCACCAAGATACGCGCCAAAATTCGGACTTTGAACTCTTTCTACTGAACAAAGACGAATCTAGACGATGCTTACGAATCCTGGAATTTGTGCCCAGTTCTGAAGAAAGAAAAATGAAATATCTAACGTACAATGACGGCCGAAGTGAAAGAAACACTGATCAAGTGGCGCACTTTTTTATTTCGATCCAAAGCATCAGATAATAAGAAAGTGTCTGCTCACAACTGCCCACGATGGCTCGTTTCGTCCACCCGTAACAATTTTCGATGTTGCTTCCTGAGAGCTTTCTTTCCTCCGACGCTGATTGCTAGCACAGGTTTCCCAGACAGTCCTTCGAGAGACAGTGGCGACAGCAGCTCTCGTTTCTTAAACCGCTCCACTTCTATTGGCCTTCGTTCAAGCCGTGTTTCTTGGAGTTACCTTCGGTAAATATTATTGACGCACCCCTTCATTATCTGAGTTATCGAGATGACAGAGAATGATTGTGTCAAGTGCCTGGGAGCACTGCAAAGAATAAAAGTTACTACGAGGAATTCGCTGAAATATTTCACCCATTGAAAAGTGGACACCAAAAGAACCACTATTTCTTTTAATCCACCAGATTAAAATTGCCAGCGCCTCTGTATAATACCCCTATTATTTTTTGAAGTAATTACATGTTGCTCATCAATAAAAGAGAATTACAGGAGAGGGTTTCCTAGTGAAATTCTCGTACGACCCGATACCCAAGCCAGAGAATATCCTGGAAGCTACAAACATTCGTTTCAGCAAAGAAGTTCCACAAAGGAAAAGGTGCCAAATGGAGGACATGAGAGACTGATGAAAAGAAAGAATTATATAAACCTATTTATAGGACGCTGCTAAGAATAGACCACGTGTATTTATTATTCTGGCTATTAATATTAGTTAATTCTATGAAGCCCCTCCTCATTGGGATGAAAACAGAACTCGGTCCTTTTTCTTACGATTTAGAAGAGTAGCAGGCTAGCCACTGCAACAACCACGAGAGCTGAAGTTAATTGGAATGCCAACTTCCGGCACAAGGAAAATACGTTATCTTTTTACAAAGATGATTTTTATCTTGGACCAGTGAACCTGTGTTCGTAAAAAGCAAAGATCCCATCAGAAAAATAATAGAAAGGAATGTTTAAGAAGTTAACAATGGGTGAGGCACATCTGCATTTATGAAGTCAACTCTTTCCCTCGGTTCCGACAACCTTTCAGTAAAACAGATAATTATGACACGTGCCACTACGTGACCTTTACAATAGGCTTCTTGTTGTTCTTCTTCTTGGGATCCCCCGGAATCATGAAAACTTCAGCGCAGAGTGCCGTAATCAATGAGTCCATTCATTGTGATTAACATTTGACAGACGGCTATACTTCGTTATCTACCTTGAAAGAAAGCAGGAAGGTGGGCCCGTGACAACCCTGCCGTTATTGTTTTCGCCTAACCAAGGATAAGTGAACTTCATTAGCAGGAGAATGGAAGACGACATAAGAAAGTGCACAGTGATACTTCGTGCTGATCCCCAATGCAGCGTACATCGATGTCCAGCTGCTGTTACAAGACACAGCTGTGCACGAGCATTGGAAAATTCTGAGAAAATAATGGACTGGAATATTGAAAACACAGTGGGGGGGAGGGGGGGGGGTATCTGCCTGCCTTTACCGGTTTACAAATATTTCAGTCGAACAGTTTTCGGAAAGGTGAGAGGAAATTTCACTCTTCAGCTCAAGAAGTCGCTAGAAGTTAAAGATATTCAGAAAGCGATTGTCCAGGATGACACCTGATACAAGAAACAATGAGTACCGCATGTCCATCTTAGGCCAGAGCCTACAACTAGACAAATGGTAGCCCGGATTCACAAGAAGTTGCACAGAAATCTTTATTAGCCACAGTCCTGCATTTAAAAAGCATCGTAGCCTGTTTGTCGTTCTATATGGATGGATCTGTTGTAAGGTTTAATTGCGCACTGCTTGCAGTTGCGAGACGGGTGTATCTACTGCCATCCATTTCTGCTTCTCTTCACTTTGTTGATATGTTGTTTCATCCATCAACGTCTTTTTTTTTTTCCAGACTTTGTTACTGGAGGCAGCAAACCACGCTGCAGTTTTCGAGGGATCTTTTCAACGTCTTTGGCGAAATCACTGGTGAATTAACATTCACCAGTGATTTCGCCATTGTGCTTCACCTCATTGAAATGTGGTGAAGCACATTTCAATGAGGTTGTTTATGCACGTCTTAAAGTTGCTGTTTATGGAAGAGATAAAAATCAGACATAATAAAGGACTACATTTTTCTAGCTGTACGCACACTGACCTCTTTCCTCTCAACTATTTTAAAGTGACGCTAAACAGGACCAGCTCACGCAAGCGCTGTTTGACCAGCCACACAGCTGCAAGCGCAGCTCGCATTAATGTTATTAAATTTACTAAATAAGAGATACCACTCTTATTTTTCTCTTAATTTCTTCAAGACCATACACTGCAAGCAATATGGCCTCAGAAGAATAAGATATTCGCAGGTCTTTGTCTTTTCATTTGTTTTTGCGGTCAGTAGGGTTTAAATTGCACTGATAACGTAATAACCTTTATACTCAGAGCAAAGAAAAACTTTCCTTTATAACAAGTTGCCTTGGTCTTGCACTACCTTTATTCTAAATAAACATAAACCTGCATTGCAAGTATTTATAAACAAATTAGATGTTTACAATTTGCGAATCGAAATAAAATGACGTCAGATAAATCTTGTTAGACTCATCTCGCGATTCTATCTCTGACAGAACCGTTCGTAAAACGACTCTAATAAGAAGTAAACTCGCTTCCGAATAACCATAAAGCTAGTTGCCCCCTTCGTAATAAGACCCGTATGGATTTACGACAAAAATATCGCTTTTTTCCCCGCAGATTAATTTTCCACTCGTTATCGGGACTTATTTTAGAACGGCCATAACATTAATTTCAGGCTCCTTCAGTGTGCAATTCAGGAAGCTATTACACCTCATTGAAGAGTAATTTTAGAATGCCAAGAATACTTCCTTGGCGACTGCAACGTTGAACAGCAGCGGGGTAGTCGGCATAACGTGACTGGAATGGCATATAAGAAAGGCCACTCCCAGCCAACTGATGAAGGTATTTCAATTTGGGCCAGTCCTTTAATTAGCCATCATTCGGAGGACAGGCTGATCTTGTAGTCCATCGACCCCCATCCGCCCCCACTCCTCTACAAACGTCTGAAGTGGTCCACACTACCCTAATTACATCGGCATGCTCTAACGGCACTGCACCGTCAGGCGATGCGAGAGCAGTTTTAAAGAAAAAGTCTGTCAATGAAACAGAATCCGTCCTCCACCGCTCCTTCCCCCTCTCTTCCTCCCTCCGCTTCTTCCCCATTTCCTTCCTGCTTCTTCAGCTGCCATGCTGGCTTCCCGCAGTAGGCGAGAAAGTGACGAAGCCCGTGGTACTGGCGGCAATAGACGCTTCGCCGAAGATCGATGACACGATTTAGTAGGAAGTTTGAGTGATCGATGGCTTTGTTTTGGAGTTGTGAAACTGTTCTATCAGGTGTTGTTCAAAAAGGGAAAGTATCCATTTAAGATACAGCAGCAGCAGCAGAAGCGAGATAGATATTAAGAGTGTAGCTGGAAGGGCGGGTTAGACCTGGCTTGTTGGCGTAAGGTAGCGCTAGTTTAGAGGGTGGAGGATCCGATAATGTTTGCCCAACGCGAAGCTGCATTCAAAAATATCCTTTTCCTAATAATGACAAATGAAAACAGAGGAGGAGGGGTGTGCGGATCTTCTCCAGACAGGGCACGTCACGGGACTGTTGACTTCGAACACAGTTCTGAAGGAAGAAAGAAAGGCTTCGCTTAAACAATAACATTGGGATGTCAGACTCCGGGTGGAGGACAGATCGAAGCAAAATAGCGTTTCTATTGTCCCAGCTATTTGAAACCTTATAATAATAACGTTTCCGTACTCGGAGACCAGAAAGATTAGCTACGATTTCTTACGCAATGAGAATGGCAAACATCGCATCGAATGTCACGAGCAGGCGAAGGACGTAATCTGGTGGATGACAAGAAAAGACCTTTGAAAGAATTGTGTTAAGAGAATAAATCCAACGGTTCAGCCGCATGGGAAACGACAGATCCAAACACATTTTATTCATGGCAGGACACGCCACCGTAATGGATTTAGCAACCTCCAAATTCGTCTCATCGAACTCTGTCTTTCGCAATCAATGAAATTCCATTATCTTCGTTCGTAATAAATATCGGAATATACCGTGCCGTAACAGAATAGGGTCAGAGGTCACATTACGGGAGAGAGGACGAAAAAGCAAAAAAGGTATTCCGAAGAGATCTTAGTATCCGGTGTTTGTCCGCTAGTTAGCTCCTTTTTGTGCTCAGAGGAGGGCTCGATGGGAATAACAACATTGTAATGACCCATCACTGATGAAGGGGAGTTGTGGGCGTGTGTGTTTCATTAAGGGATAAACACCATTTCTGGGATTACTCACCGGAAAAATGCCTACCATCGTGGCGCTGATGTCATCTATCTTCGTGGATATAACTAAGTGCTCCCTGGGGGGAACCAGAAAAACCATAACATAGAACTTTAATATCAGAGAGAGAGAGAGAGCTCCACGCGCACTTGTTTCTTACAGCGTTGTTGGAAAGCATCCGTGATGCCGTCCTCAGTCGAAGTAACAATCCTGAGTGCACCACACTTTTTAAGTGTGTTAACGTTCCTCTACAGATGCATTTGAACGATATCGGACGCTACTCCCTTTATGGCGTCACAAACAAACCAACCAATCAGCTTTCTTCTCCCCTAGCTGCCATTTTTCGAGGTCACATATGGCTCAGATGGAGTCAAAAATAAATAAATTCTGTTTCCACTGCAGAACGATAACAGTCAGAGGAATTGGTAAGATTGAGACAATCTTATTGAGACAAGGACGTCACCATATTTAGAAGTCACGCAGGCCTGAATATTATTTCAGTAAAACACCAAAATAGGGAAAAGATTTGTTTTCTGTCCAGTTCGGTCACTGTTCAATGAGTTCTGGAGTTGCTGGCCGAATTTTAAATAAAAGTATTCTTTTTAAAGCCACTAGTTGCACCTTCTGTCCATCCATCTTTACTTCCACATCCTGTTCATTCTTTCTTCTTAAAGTAAAACTGGCCTACTAGCATTTTATTTTTCAAACAGTTCTTGAGTTCAGCTGCCATTGCATCCAAAGAGATTGGTTAAATGACTTTATAATAAATTAAACTTTATTTTTGGTATGAACACAAAAGCCAAAGTGTTGAAATAACGCTGACTTATGCCTTGTCATCCTCCTAAAAATAGACGAGAAATTTAGAGTTATGCAGATATAGAGAAGCAGACAGTAAATTTTCATGTACTTTTAGGTCCAAAGAAGGATTTCATCTAATAAGACAGTTGGGAAGCTCCGTTACACTAAAAATCCGAAGGTAAAGCCACATATGGAGTAGGAGGATAGGAATTATTCTAAAGTTTTCCCCTTTTTTCTGATACCAGATCACAGAAATTTAAGGGAGTCTCCTGCTGTGAGGACTATATATTGAATAACAGATGTCAGATGGGGTTGGAAGCCAGCAGGTGCAGAAACTGAGGGAGTAGAAAAAAATAGTGGAATTTGGTTGAGAACAGCATAAGTCTATATCACGCACTTCAGAGGGAAACCGAATCCTGAAAGGAAAGAATCCAGACGAAGGAGATCCTTGTGGAATAGGTTAATTTAAAGTGAGCGAATTCGTTCCAGTCATCTGGCAATTCACGCATGCCAACACATGAGAACTGTGGGAGGGAAGCCACGTCCGGGCACTTATTCCCTATTAATCGGCACATACGACTATTTTAGTCCACATGCGCCAGTTCACGAGTTGACTTCCGTTTTATGGGATGAAAACGCGAAAAAACTCAAAGTGGACTTGCTGCCTCTGCTCAAGACTAACTACTGATTGAAGGGATCTTTAAGAATTCCTTCGGTTATTCCACCGTTACGGGATTTGAACCGACACCTCTTCAAAAGAACGCTCTATTGTCGTGGTGAACCAAAAGGATGTTCTCCACAGTAATAATACTGTAGTTTCTGAATTCAATAATCATCGAAGGTTAATTCTAAATTTACCTTCAATAACAGTTTTACAGACAAAATATCTCTCAACGTCTGTTGAAAAGTGTGGGGGTGGTAAATGGTTCTATCTTTTTTCTGATTTTTTTATATATTTTTAATTTTGTTTTATTTTATTTATTATTGGTTTCATTTATATAATTATCCCCTTATACAATCCTCCCACTTTGACACCTGACTTGTTTTGATTACAGAAAATTCCCAGACTCACGGGGACCCCAAATATTTTAAGGTATTCTCCCACTGGACTGGCTGAGTTTAGAAATGACAGACACACACACACAAGAATGTAGAATATACAAATTTTTTTTTTTTATTGTCATATCATATATAAGAAAATTACAATAACCTTTAACAGAATACAGTATTTAGTTTGACACTTGTTATGTTTACTAATTTTTTTAAATGTGTATATATCTTGTAATTTACAGTCAACCTTGTTATCAAAAGAACTACTAAATCCTAATACTTATATATATCTACATATATATATATATTTGTGTCTCTTCATGTTGCTCTACAAAGATTTCAGTAGGTCCGGGCATTTATTACCCTTCACAACGCACAATCTGTCTCTTTGCTCCTTAACAGTCCATGTAAGTCAATAAACCACCATCAGCCAATGAACAGACAAAATATAATTTCATAAGTGCTCGTTTCCCAACTTATTAGGAAATACATATATATTCATTCAAGAATCCTTCCTCACAAACATGTCAACAGTCAACAATATCCAACCAATTTACTTAGTTACCTTTCCGTTCAATTAATCCACTATTTCACAATTAGGGCTAGATGCTCATTTAATTGTTTACCTGTTTAATCATTTTCTACCCCAAATAAGTCATACTCACAGCAATTTAACATTCACAATAATTCAAGGACAAAATTTTTACTTCCTACTACAGATTAACTTACTCTTAAATTGCATTACTCTGATCTCTATACTAAATTGAATTATTACTCCTTAAGTATTACACTCGTTCAAATATGTGTGTATAAATATTTAGTACTTTGACATTCTCTCTTAAAATTTATAGCGTCCTCCTAGAGTCCTTTTTATTATTTAATTAGTTCCCCTTTTTACAAATTATAATCTCAGTACTTATTCTATCACTTACGCAATGGTCTGATATCCCTCCCTGCTCGGTCTGTCTTCCTATCTGCTCGGGTGAGGACTGGAAAACGAAAGGTTGCTCATCCGGGGAACACAGTAATCTATCCTGGGTTTCTCTACCGGGTACTGCACGGCTGAAGATAATACCGCATTTTATCTCCTTTCTTCCTCCATCTGCGTTGCGTCCGAGGACTGGGATACCTTCCGGGTCGACTAGTCACTCAACTGCTCAATCGAGAAATTTGTCTCTAGGGCGTTTCACCATTCTTCCTCCATAGACTGCATTAACTTCTTCAAGGGAACGATACTTCCGACTCTAGACTTTCACAAAATACATTCTTATAATAAATTCTCCCACTACAGCTTCCATCTCCCCAGGACTGCTTCCACCACCTAACTTAGATCACGACTCCTTTTCTCACTCTCTTCACCACAAATTGTCCGCTGTCTCTCGAGGAGGTCACGCGTTTTGAAGCTCCGCGCTAAGAGCCAAAAATATAGTGTTTGTAAAAGTGCACGATGATGAATTAACTACCAGAAGATTCCGTTTAATGTCAGCGATCCAATGATGGAACTTTCGTCCAACTCTATATTACAGGTAAAATTTTATTGTCATTTTTCTGTTGCATATATTGCAGACATCACAAAAGGCTTATAACCACAGTAAGCCATTCTCCCAGTAAGGCCAAACTGTGTATGTAGAAATTTCACGAGGTCAAGGTTGCCACACAATAGCGCCGTTCTAATCCCTCAATCAGTAAGTGGGGTAAATTCCCTAGTGGCCTCCTCCCTAACATCTAACGGTCTGGAAGTTCAAATAAGCCCACTTAGCGTCGCATTAGAAAATCGTCTAAAGTAACAATTATTCTTAGCTTAAATTAAAGTCATTTGAAAGCAGGATATTCTACGTTCACTATACTGTAGAAAATTAGTGGAATTTAAATATGCCAAGTCCTATTCAGAAGAATACCATATGCGCCGCAAAAAGCACGTGCAGCCAGTGCCAAAAGCCTGCGGCGCTCACCGTGCAATGTGTCAGCTGCTTACTCAGCTTAGGGGCTTGTTGTGTTTCTAATCTTTCAAAATTATCATTAGCTAAGCGAAAATCCTACTTGTGTCAAGCTTGTAAAACACCTGTACGTAAAAAAGTACAAGCAAATAAAAAGACGAAATCGAAAGGAATTGAGACCCAACATAATAACTCCGCTAATATAGATAAAGCGAAGCCTCTGTCAATAACAAACGATGGGAACAGTAATGTCAGTCCTGCTGTCGTGTTAATCTCAGAGAACTCTGTAAATGAAAACGAAACTCCATGTGAGGAGCCAACCATCAGTGAAGATTCTATGCATGGAGACATACTAATTGGGCAGAAAACAGATTGTTTGATATTGGAGAAAACACCCAGGGTTTATACTAATGACAAAATAGCTGGCGAACACAGTGCACCTGCCATTTCTACACCAAACTCTGCAATGAATTTTAATACTAGAATACAATCTCCCGTAAATAAGAGTTATGTTGTTAATGCTAACGGCAATCTTACAACCCATACTAAGCCAGTTGTCTCCAGAACCCAACTCCACAGAAATCGATGTAGACGACGGCATAATAGTGATACTATTGTATATACCAGCCGTCATAATGAAAATCTGGCTGATGTTGGTCTTAACAGTGAAAAGAGTATTGTAAACTTAAATGAATTTCAATATTCAATATGGCACTCCCAAATAAACAACAGCGCGAGTCTAGATGTCCCAAGTGAAACACCGAACTCGGTTGTGGAAGCTTGCCTAAGAACCAAGAAAAAATCTGACCATCGACAAGCAGTTGCCAAAAATCTAGAGCTAATGGTGAATGAAATAAGGCATCTACAGTCACGAAATCAAGCCGAAACTGAGAATAGTTCAGAACGTGACACCTTATGTTTAGCCCTTCCAAACTTTGAAGGTCGCCCGCTGGAGGAAACATGTCTCTTCCCTGAGAGTATTGGGCATATAACCTTCCTGATAAAACGTCTAGGGGCGCAAACTGAAGATCTCAGAGATGACGTTTTCGCTATGCGAGAACAAAATAAAACCGTCAAGCATATGATAACAGACCTCTTTGACTTATATAAGTCTGACCACAACCTTGAACAGAAGCGATTGGCAAATCCGAAGCACTTCATTCAAATGGCTGAGACTAATGAACTGTTACAAAGAGAGAGCCAGCATCACCTCGAAAATGAGAAAGGACAAGTGAGCCTATCGAAAGTTAATGATCGACTACACAATGCTTCTTCCAGAAAAGAAAACCCTACCTCTATACATAATTGCCTATGTCCTGACCACCTAGCACAACTCTCAGGGCACCTTAGCCGGTCGGAACGAGTGCTTAGGGAGCTGACGTTACCACTGCAAACCAACTTGAGTAATCTAACTGAAGAAAACCAATATTTAAGATTCCAAAACCAAGTAATTTTAGACAAACTACATAACGTAGAAACACAACTGCATGATTTAAAACAATTTGTTAGTGAAATGGGAATTCCAACAAGTCAACATTCACTAATAGAACCAATATTAAACCATCCTTACCCCAACAAACCTCAAGAGGATAGTATGCCCACTCTGGATAGTATGCCTGCTACCACTGAGATTCCACTCCATGTGAACACAGGAGAGAAAGCAAAAGAATGTGCCGAACTTCAGAAAAAAACATGCCAACAACAACTCGCTAAACAAAATTCCTACTCCACTAGGCTGCCAAGTCCGCGAAGACGTGATACACCAGGTTCCCCAACAGTGACTGAAGCATCATGTACAAGAGGAATCATAGTCCGCACCCAGACCTCTGAAAGCCCTAAAACAAGCATAACGGATTCGACTTTAATTGAGTATCCCACATGTGCGGAAACAGTCCAAATTCCCGTAGTCGAAAACCAAAGTAAAAAATTTAAGCATGCCCCATTGAAAGCTAATCTCTCTCAGCGAACTACTAATGTATCAGTTGATACGAACCTCCCATTGATTACTCAGGAAAGAAGACTGGCGGACAAATACCATATATCAGCTGTTCGCACCAGAGAAAGGATCTTCATATCCAGACTGGGCCCTGAGACAAGAACAGAGAGTATTAAAAGTCTCTTTTTGATGGAATATGGGTTTGAAGTGGACGTAAAGAAATTAAGAACCAAACACCCATGCTATGCCTCCTTCCTAGTCACATGCACATCTAACGCGACAAATACTGTCATGGACCAGAAGAACTGGCCTCCAGGAACACTGGTAAAGCCTTTTAAAGAAAGACGCCCCGTGAGGGCGCACAGACAAAACTCACAATCTAATCCAACGTAGCAACTAATGACTAGTTTGGAGACTGCATCAAAAACTATGCAATTGCGGTATTTCCTACAAAATGTCAGGAGTTTATCTAATAAGCTCCACTCCCTCCAAACGCTTTTAACTCTCAGAGAAATTGATCTCATCTGTTTAACGGAGACCTGGCTGACAAATGAGCGACAAATTGATATACTTCTTAAAACTACCCCTTACAAAGGTATCGGAAACAGTAGAGGTATGGGAAGAGGAGGGGGCGTCCAAATATTCTTTCCAATCCAGTGGCAGGCGACTAGAGTTAAAATAAGCCAGTCTAACAACTTTGAAGCTTTGTGTGTAACGCTGATGAACCGACAAATGAAAATACAACTCTGTTTGGTTTACCTCCCTCCTGACCATTCCGAAGTTACACGGATTGAACTTCAGACCTGGTTAGTAACAAGCCTAGCCCCTAATCAACAAACTGTTGTAGGTGGAGATTTCAATATGCCAGTCCCAAGACATGTAAAAGCTCTACAAGGCTTAACGTTAACCTTGAATTCTTTAGACCTCAGGAGACATATCACACCGCCAACGAGAAAAGGTCAAGCTTTAGACCTAGTATTCCACAACTTTCCCAACTGTAATAACATACCCAACCCTTTCACATTCTCATCAGATCACTCACCTATCACCTGTACCTTCTCCATACCAACGTTATCGGGAAAGAAAATTAGAAATTACTTTTCGGATACTCACTCTGATCTGATTTTTTCTCCAAAATTCCTGAAACCTGATATAGTTATCAACCATCTCTCAACCATTAATTGGGATAATTTATCTTCGCTACCTGTTGAAGAGGCAATCCAGACCCTAGTTGAGCAATTGAGACATATCGCCACGATCGGAGCGTCTAAAGAAGTCAAAATTACTGAGAGAACCCAGCGGTGGTTTCATTCGGATATGAAAATTGCCTTTAGACGTAAGCAAAGGGCATATAGAAAATGGTTAAAATCGAGAAGCAGTAAAGACCACGAAACTTTTAAAAGAGAGAGAGCTCGTTTCCTTCGCTTCAAGAGAGGAGCACATCAACAGTATATATTATCACAAATTACAAAAACCAGGAGAATTTTCCCAAAGCGCAACAACCATCTCAACATGGATCAAAAGCTATTTGATGAGTGGACTCGCATTTCATTCGATCATCAAGATGCGACCACTGAAGTTTCACCCCTACCTAGTTTAAACCAGAACACTCTTTCTGCCATGGAAGATGTTATTATCACTAAGCGGCAGCTCATTGATGCCATAAATGGCCTGCCCAACAAAGCTACTAAGGGCCCTGACGGTATACCGCTGTTTATAGTTAAGGTGTGCTCTGTGTACATAGTGGATCTTCTCTTAAACATCTTCCAGAAGATTCTAAAGACAGGCACCATACCGGAAATCTGGAAATCTTATTATGTCAAACCTATCCCTAAAATTGGAAATCCCAAGATGCCTAAGGACTTCCGTCCAATCTCCATAGGATGCACATTATTAAAGATATTTGAAAAACTCATACACCCAGTGATTATTCAACACTGTTTTGCTAACCGACCACCCTACCTCCACACAGTCCTGCACCATAGGTCCACGACCTCTAATCTCCTCGATACTCTCTTCAGAGCACAAAAAGCCTTGAATGACAGAGCCCAACTGGACATAATCTTCTTCGATATCAAATCTGCCTTCGATACTGTCTCCATTCCTACTCTTATACGCATCTTAATAGAATATTTCAAAGTATCTAACCAAATTGTCAGCATCCTGAAGTCCTTACTACAGCGGAGGCACTTAATTATAACCAACGGAACTCACCAGAAAACAACCTATGCAACGAGGGGTGTACCTCAAGGTGGGGTGATGTCGACAACCCTCTTTGCAATCCTACTTGAACCATTCCTCGCAAAAAATCCAAATTTTAGTTCCTTCGCTGATGATCTAAAATTCTTTATCAATTCAAAAGACCCCAAACAGGTACATGAAATTAACAATGAAACCTCCAAGCAAATTCAACGGTTAATTGACTTTTTACAGCGAGCTGGACTCCAACTCAACAATGCCAAGTCAGCGCACATTACAATCACAAAGAGGAAGGTCAAGAATGACATTCGAGTTATGGTTCTTGGTGAGTCAGTCCCCAAAGTTTCATTTCATACTGACCTGGGACTAACGTGGGATGAAGACTTAAATTTCGAGGAACACTTCCTAAAGGCGAAGAAGAAGACCTATGCTGCTTTCTGGGCTATCCGCCAAGAGCTCGCAGGCTGTCACAACACCAGACTGATTGGACAATACATTAATAGATGTCTAACACCCATACCACTATATGCCTCAGAAATCTGGTCCTCTGCATCTACCTCTCGATGTAATAAATTTTTATCAATGGAATATTGGATTCTGCGGTGGCTGAACCGTCTGGGAGGGAACCCCTTCACAATCTCGAAATCCATTCTCCTAGCCAACCTAGGCATGACCTCCTGGAAGCTCATTGTCCTCAAAAAAAAATCTGTCAACGCTTGCCAAGCTGCTAACTAGCCATATTGATGCCCCATCAATAGAAGATATCATCGCACTAACAAGAGTAAGAAATAGAAGCCATCACCCACTTAGGATGAAGCTATCAAACTTGGACTCCCTAAAAGGAATGTTCCCATGTAACACCATTGAACACTTCAACACCTTCTCCATTGATCCGGTAAAGTTTGAAGTCAATAAAACCTACAGAAGCCAAATTATAGACCAAATCTGGACTAAATCACCAGGATTGCTGTGAAAATTGAGCAGTTTTTATAAGAAATTTGATGATATGACCAAATAAAATGCAATAATGTAATGAATATAAATAATCTGTTATGTTAGTTACTGATAAAGAAGTCAACTTATGTATTTAACTCTGCAATTATCAAGATATGTTAATTCAAAGTGAATACATTTAGTAAATGTATATATCTATTTAATAGTTTTTATTATACAATAATTATATTGTAAAGAGCTGAAAATTTGTACAAAAGTGTATAATGTATATTTTATAATTTCTGTATACCCTTCTAGCCTACTTGCTGTACAGGGGGTGAACCTTGTGTTAATAAACTGATAGTAAATAAAAAAAAAAAAAAACTCCTCTCCGAATGCCCAGTATCAATTTTTCTTTCCCTTCTCTCCTTTCTCTCAAAATTCCCACCGCTTTCTACCTGGCCAATCGTTGACTTCCCCATCCTTTCCTTCGTGATCCTATTGGTCTCCCTTCATTTCCGTGGGCGTGCTTTCTTTTTTCCTAGTGTGACCGAACTTCCGATAGTCTGGAAAATACTGGTAATTTCTAGAAATTAAACGTAAGTTCCGGTCAGCTAAGAGAGTTTCAGGCTTTCTTTGTGACCTCACCCCCATTACTATGTCGCCCACACCTGTTAGAGGTCGAACCGTGAAATTTATTAATAGGGCCACTTCCGCACTCAGTGCCCGTTCTATAGTGTATATGCTCCTGTCTTAAGTGGGATTTGTTTCGGTCCATTATAATTACTTTTACTGACTCGCTTAAGGAATTCTTTACAACCGAGATTTGGAGTGTTTGGACTAACCTTCGAATTTCAGTGTTTCTTAACAAATGATACTTAATTGAAACTAACTATATTCGCCACAATTAATTCTTCCAATATTTAACAAAACTTTATAATTTATTGTAAGGCTGGGTCCTTACAAAAGAAAACCATTAAGTTAATCAAATCTCCTGTCAAGGAGGCTCCTCTAAAATAAGAATTCTGCTGTCAAATGCAAACATAAACCAGTTACATACACGACCTAACTTAATAACAAATAATATTCTCCTGGTCACAATGGATAAACGCTTCGAGACAGCTCATCGAAACCTTCATAAGATTCACTGAAAGATAAAAATTGCATGAAGATTCTCGGAACCATTTTAAAATTGCAACAGAATTGATGGACTCAAACATTTAAAAGGTTAGTTAGTAGTAAACAACTGGGATGGGATGGAAGGAAAAAAAATGACAACGTACTGAAATGGCGCGTGCTGTATTAGAGTACATTGTGATGGCACGTGTGTGCAGAAGCCGGTGAACACGTAGTAGTTGGCTTGCGAATGCGTACTAAGTTATCAGTAATGACCATTGTCCGTAGTGGGTTGCAGAATCCCCTTAGATACACGGGGGCATTATGCAAGCGAGTAGCAGCTTATAAGTGTGTGTTCTGCATCACAACGTACGGTTGTGAGGCAGGCTGATGGCGCTGGAAGTCGTGCAACCCTGCTCTAAGGACGTTATGTGTGAAGAAAAGAAAAAGTTTCCTCACAAGACGATGTATTATTCACAGATAAGGACTACAAAGACCGGAACAACGTAATCAAGCAAAAACTCCTTCCAAGGTAGCGTGATGTGGACCATTAGGGGCGCTTCATTACTACAGCTAGCTTTAACCCCCCCCCCTTTCTTCGTTCATGGCTTCTGTACACTTCCCCACGACCTTCCTCCCCCCCCCCCCTCAGAACATCTGCCTTTCCTGGAAGTGGCGCCATTACTGCGAGTTAATATCTCCGTCTACGTAGACACGGCCACCGTTTCGTAATGACCTTCGGTATGCTTTGTCAGTGCGGAGCGAGTGGAACAGACATGTTGGTTGTAGCAACAAGCTCCGTTTTACACGAACCTTTGAGGTAATGTCTTCATCTTTAATCGCTGCAGAGACACTGATAGAATGTATGACAAATGCACTACCTGGCGCGGTAATTGCTATTTGGACAACTTTCATCAGCTAATGGACGCATACAAATGTCTACGACACACTTATTAGCAGCCAGCGAAACTCTCCCCCCCTTCTACGCCCCTTAATAGAACAGACGTGTTGTCAGACATGAGAGCGTGCCAGAATGGAAGCGGCTATTTCAAGGCTTGTGCCCGATTTCCCAACTTTCGAAAGGTACTTTGATTTTCCCCCAGACGTGGCACTGCATGTCACAGTTCATCTCACAAGCAAAATCACGAGAAATAAGACTGAATAATCGATCACATTATCAGCTATTCAGTCTGTTATTATGTTTTGAGTGTATTTCTGTTAACCGTTTGTAGGAGCATTAATTAAAAAGCTACTTGTGGGCGCGTGATTCAGTGGGTGGAGGGATTCAATACCTTTACCTCAAATGACACTTCGTAATCTGCGAACGAGGCGCCTTTACTATTTTTATTTGGAATTGATTAATCATATAAAGAATTAATGACTGTTGGTTCCTTTATTAAGAAAATGCATAATTAATATAATATAATTGATGAAAATGCATATTCTTCGTGGAATGGTGTTTCTATTAATTTGGAACGGTATGGTACATTGAAGCGCGCTTATTCCAGGATGTTGTTGAGGAGATGAAGTGCTGGGAAAGGCTTGCGAAGCTAGAATTGCTGTCCCCTTGGGTGTAGTTGGAAAAGAAAGACGCCATATGTTTGTGGAAGGCCCGATACTGTGATGACGATTATGGTTACAAGGCAATCAAAAACTGATCACGTGCCATGAGGTATCATGAAGACGTTATACAGAATTCACAAGAGGAGAAAAATGTTAACGCATTGTTATGTTATGAATTACGAACTCTGCTCTGGACAGCACTATCGCTATGAAACCCAATAAAGCTTCCCCGCTCCTCTGTAAACCTTTCTTCACATTCAGGGATATCCTTAACCTTAATTGAGAAAGAAAATTAAAGATATCCCATCCTGCAGTTCTTCCCAGGTGGAAGTCTCTCTCTGTGTGTGTGTGTGTCCATTGAGAATGAGGAGCACGAACAGTACGATCTTCATTTGATGTCATCCCTCATGCAACCTCAATCCAATCCACATTTGTTGAAACTCTTTGGGATGAGGTTGGTTGTCTGCTGTCATCTTTATAAGCATTTTATAATCAGTGGAAGGATCTGAGCTATTTAGGATTCAAACCGCTTGCCCAGTAGATAATTGTGGGGGACGTCAAGTAGAAATCATAATACTGCACTGGGAAAACGTAATTTTTCTGTGCATTCTTTTGTACGTCTAGCAGTGTAGCGAATAGAACTTGCACGACACTGATGGCATTACTTCAACGTTTTTGATGTTCCAATTACACTAAAATGAGGATTAAAATACATTCAACTTTACTGTTCGCTTCTAAATCACTTTTGTCCCCAACCCCCCTTTCCATCAATTCCTTTCTTCCTCCCAGCTGGACGCGATTCCTGAAAACAAGTGAAGGTTTTTTCGATTCGGGTCACCAATAGATGCTCGACTAAACACACTCCACTTGACACTAATTGTACTCTAAGGCTTTAGATCATACCGTTATTTTGCAGCTTCGACTTACAAGATGAATTACCAACACAGAACATCTTTCTTCCCTTTATTTTGTCTGACCCAATTTGTAATTGTCGCAAGTTTCAAACTACTCCTTTGGAAGTGCCAAAGCATCTCTCTTCAACACTCGATATTTGGCAACAGTCCGATCTCAGCAGAGATCGTTCATTGGCCTGGCGTGTTGCCAATCAAACAACGTGTTGTATACGTTTCTATTGAGCTATAATATTGTCATATTACCAAATGGCATGACGTATGCCATGAACGTTTCATTGATAACATTCTACACCAATGAACGGCTCTCTCTAATCATGTTTCTCTGCAAAAGTTCTTTTTCAACGAATAAACACTTTGCTTGTCCTTACAAGACTGCAGCAACGTAAGGAAGTATTTTCCCCTCTATTAATTATCACTGATTAATTTTCTTTCCGGAAGGGAAATGATAGAAAGCACGTGCCTTAACAAATAAGCCCCCGACTCGCATTCTAGGAAATCCGATACTCGTCAGACCTGGTTCATAGCTTCGCGTTCACTTTGAAAGAGACGACCCGAGATTAGATAAATGTCTTTAATCTGATAACGTAACAGAAGCACGAGAAATAACGATTCCCAAACTGGGTCATGACATTAAGAAGATCGAGGCAACTTTCCTTGCACACAAACAAGTTCAATGCTATTAGCCGTTTTCTTAAAAACATCCGCTAAAAGAAAAGAAGATCTCCAAGAAATATCAAAGCAGAAATCCCAGTTCCCACTGGAGCCGTTCTCCGAATGAAATAAGAGATGGAAAAGAGAAGGGACAGAGCGAGAGAGAGAATAAAACAAAAGTGCAGACGGTTTGTCCACTGTTGCTGAGAAACATGAATCTTGTTGTCCGTGGATTTAGGAATATTCGTTGGACAAGGAGCGCGTGGCTCGGGGCGATGTCTTCCTGCTAGCTCTGATTTGTTCCTCACCTTGTCGATAAGTCTATATTTTCTTGAAAGCTGGTACTGGGCAGTTGCCCGAGGGGAAGTAATCAATCTTTCCTTTCTCAGAAACAGCGAAGAAAATGTTCAAATATGTTCTATACGTCCATGTGGGGGTAGCTGAGTTCGCACGCGAAAAACATCGTAGTTTCTGTAATGAATTCGTGTACTGTCACCCCAAATCGAAGCGTGGGCGACAAAGAACATAATTACGGAAGTTGTCTCCAGATGTAAAATGTGACGTCGCAGTGGACAATTTTTTTTTTTTCTTTTATTTACCCGCGCCTGAGGTAATGGGCCTTCTGGAGATTATCGGCAAGGTGTCTTTATGGATAGTTACGTCATACGTGATGGACCAGCAAACCTAATGTTCGGAGAACTCAGCATCGGCTTGCTGCGGGCATTTTATTCGGGATGTGAGGAGTGTGGCCTCGTGGAGGAGGATTTAGGACACCCATCCCCGGAGAGATAAAGCAAAACGAACATTGAGGAAGTCTGTATACGCCAAAGAGAAATACGTGGATATCAGGTTACTGTAAAAAAATAAATAACAAAAAAAAAAAAGTTTTAAAAGGGCCCCTGTTATAGAGTAACCTAATCAACGGGCCTTCCGTAGTGGGACTGTCAGTAATCTGGCTACGGAACTCAAATGTTGCAAGTTCCAACAGTGAACGCTGTATGTAGTCTTAATAACTCGGTGAGTGACCGATGGGGAAAAGGGGACGCGCTGAAGGTTTAAAGTTGACACGCGCAAGTTCCAAATTAATATCAAACGCTACAGGGAACTTTCCGGTAGTTTCCTTTTTCAAAAAGGGATGTGGAATGAGGATCCCCATCATTGTTGATGGCGTGGATTCAACGAAGGACCTCGCAATATAAACAAATCAATTGCGGGAACTCTTTTTGTTCATTATTGGACAATGGGATTAATAATATACGAAGACAGACTAGTCCATTATTGATAGAGGGGAAGTGATCGACCAACACCGATTTCGAATATTTTTAGAGGGACAAAAGGGGTTGGAGGGTGTGTCCAACTACTGATGTGATGTATAATCGCCTTCAATACTTAGATATACAATGTACGAGGAGGTATCAAATAGTTCCTTTTCTATGTACTCTCCATGTATAGTAACATTTCTCCCATCTATGGATCCGTTGTTTAATGCCTTGATCATTGAAGTCTGCACTTTTTGCCTGAACCCACTTCATTGATGAGTTCCTGAGAGGAATCAAAGCGGCGTCCATTCGGTGGTTTCTTCATTGTACACCCAAAGTTCGTCACTAACCGATCAAAAAAGTTCTCAACATCCGCATCACACAAATCCAACAGTTGGTAAGAACATTGCATGAGACCTTAGATATGTGCAGATGGTCATGTAAAATGCTGTGGGCAGACCCACAACTAATTCCCACTGTACTTACGTTGAAATTGAATTGTCATACGTCTGTCAACTCAGCACCAGCTGCTCAACCTTTGCAAACAATATACGATTCATTCTCTAACTGTTCCTCACGAAGATTAGAAATTTCCCGCCAATAGACAGGCCACGAACTAAAAGAACAGAAAGCCACATTTCTGTATGTAGCAACATTGCAGTGGACTAAGATATCTGCGACAGTTTCTTTTAGTCCCACTGTCCCATCCCATTGAAAACGTGTGTTTCGAGAGGATACATGCACGGCTCCCACCTTGCAATCAAAGTAGACGTTGGGGGTGGGGAGGGAACAGCACTTTCCTGGAGTCGCAATAGCGTGAGAATATGCATTGAGAAAGAGTTTTCTTCAGATATATTGACATCCTTCTTTCACTCTTTGATCACGTCGCTGCACGTTCTTACTACGACTATGACGCGTCCAAATGTGCTCCAGAAACTGTTTCAAAGTAAGGAAGAGGCTGGTCTCGTGTCTCGCTTCATAAACTCATTTTTTCGTTTTCATTTGAACGAGCGAAAGGGGAAAAAATGCGAAACTCTTCAGGAACGCCAAGAATCGATCCCTGCACGGGGAAAACGGGGATCATGTCTGTCACACAGGTAGAAAAAAAAGGAGTTCTGCCGGGGAGAAAAGCAGATAATGTATATCGGCATTGTCATTTCGGAGGACAAAGTTGAACTGCGTGGTCAGCGACACGTAACTGCTACTCGACGGCAGCAGGCGGAAGAATCTTCTTCTTGTCATTAAAGGTGCAATCTGAAGACTGCCTCCAGTTGCTGTGTCACCTAGGGAACATATTTGCAGGACCCAGAAGACGACGAGGACCTCGGTACTGCACTTAACCCTAAAAGATTTAATGGTTTCATTAATGCTGTGTTTTGTATGGTTCCTTGTTAACAAGCAGGAAAAAATACATTTTAATAAAACTGCATTAACGTTTCGTTATAGAAAATGCACTGACATCATCAGGGCAATTTGAAGAGTAGAATACAAACAGCACACTTCAGAGAAACGATCTGTTTCTTCACAAAATCATCCGAAAATAAAGACAGAATTACGTACGCAGCTTTAACAAGGTCCGAAATTATAGCTGAATGGATCGAGGTGATTTTGCGCATCCAGATAACGTTTCAAACAGCACAAATTGTGTAATGCTGCGGAGGAATAGAAAGAAGAGAACTATGATTGGCTTTACGAGATACAGGCAGGAGGAAAGAGAAATATCTTAGGCTATGTTTAGAATACTCCAGAGAAAATGAGCAAGAATTGTATTTTAAGTTTAAGGGTTACAAACGAAGGAAAAATAAGATTAAAAATATGAAAAATAAACAGAGTGGGTAGCAATGATGGGGATAGAAATATGGAATATAGAAAGAGTGACGTACATTAATTCTTAAGAAATCCACATTATTATTCGCATTACAATTGCATACGTTTACATATAAATTACTCCAAGTGAGATGTCTACCCAAAGTCTCCCCCTTATGCCTCCCCTGTATGGAGCTCTGCTTTCAACATTAATCTTAGAAGATTCCTATCTGTGGAATAATGGAGGTAGCTGAACGGCTACCTCCAAAAGCTATTTACTATCTCTAGAAGTATTTTTCCCACTACCCTGAACTGGATCCATCTCCCAACTAGTGACTCTTGTGGCTACGACAGAGGTTTTTCCTATGGTTCCGAGGTCCACTTTCTAACGTTTACCAACTATGGATTATAGGCGTTCTGAGTTTGATTCGTGTATTTGTGAACACCACAGAGAACAACAGAATACTCGAAATTGGGCACGACCAACTCAAATTGTATGACATCGATAAAGGAGGAATAAATATTCCACTCATCTTCTCCTCTGCGCAGTAATTTTGGAGATCTTGTTCACTAGTCCAGCTTACTAATTTCATGCCCGTGTTTTTAATGATTAAACTGGCTTTTCGAATCCCCTGCAACACACATTTCGATTTTTGAATACACCATGTATTAGTAATTTCGGTTTTGTGCGTAAAACTAATATCAGCAAAGCTGGGGGCCAAAACCCATTAGATTTTTATGCACCGACGTGCACTCACTCATTTAGAAGTTCCCTTTTCATTCCACGAATAAATGAACACGTCCCAAATTGGAACAACGCAAATGTTTCATATTAAAAGTAATTATCTTCTTTTACCACCATAACTTTTCAGAACTCTTAATACAGTTATAAAGCGAAATAGGTCAAGGGAAAAAAAATTAAATTTAAAAGCATTTTCCACTGCTCTAACAAATCGATTAATTTCCTTAATAGACTCTCTCTTAATAGACTGGCCAAGATAGTAAATTAAGGAGTTCACTGGTTTTTATGGAGATAATCTGATCGCAAGTTCGATCTACTTCAGAAGCGCTAAATAACTGAGAATTTAATAATTCACTCATCCACGCGGCTGTAAATAATTCGAATGAATTCCTTCACACGAACAGAAAAATCTTGACTGCACAATGAAATGAAGACGTTGGCAATGCTCAAAGACAGTTAACTAAGTAAACGGGTATGCCTACCGTAAGGGATTAGTGTAATCGCCCAAGGAATACAGCGAGCAAAATTAAGTTGTGCACCTGATTCGGAGTAGATCACCTTGATTAGACGAAAGGCCGGGAACCCGCGATAGGGGGAAGGAGATGGATACGGGGATAAGAGGAAACCGAGAAGCCATAGAAATGGTGGAGAAGGCGAAAGTGTGTTGTGCGCGAAAGAACTGCATGACGGAAGAACATAAAGGGAGAAAAGTGTGGCAGTATTAGGACAAAAGAAAAAGGTCGTAGTGAACGTGGCAGGGCATTCCCAGTCTAAAGACTTCGCCAAGAATGGAATTAAGGAAGTGCGATATAAACAGGCGGAAAACCCCAATAAAATCCAATGGACTACCGTAGCTGTGGAAATAAAGATCGAGCGCAAAGTGTCAAATTCTTGGCTTTCGCTCTAACTGTCGCACACGTTTTGATTGTAGTAATGTCATTTGGCTTACGCAGAATATCTTCAATATCCTGTTTTCATAAAATTGGATTTTTTACTGGAATGAATTCTTAATTCAAAACACCAATTAAGAATTCAAACACCAATGTTTTCAAAGACACCACGCATTTATTCATCGATTAAGAACTATTTTACCATTCATGAAGGTGTTTCATTGTTCAATTTCACGGTCTGTCAACTCGATTCAAAAGGGGTCAGTGTTGAAAAAAAATCTCTGGGATATTTATGGGGAAGTGTGTAAAAGTAAGATGATTAGCACGTGTATTTCTGTCAGTTATTTGGAATTCGTGTCTTTCTCTCTTTTTTACCGATAATGATATCGGACAATCGTGCGGTCTTGGAGAAGAGCTACAAGCCCTCCCCTACCCTGTCTCTCAGTCCTTATCGGAACATAATTAATGGAGCGAGTCCCGTCGACTTAATCAAGTGAATTGGGCAACCTTGCAATGAAGACCACGCATGACGCATTCCACTGTGACGTAATAAGACGAAATGCTTTCGGTCGTGTTTCCTTCTGGATCCCATTATATACCGGAATGAAGGTGGAACGTTTAAGAAGTTGACCGTGAAGAGTGTGAACATATTTGGAAGTTACACGCTTGGTCCTGCAGCTCACCGAAACACTTCAATTTCATGCGAGGGTTAAATTAACAAAACACAAATACTACATTCAATGTTAAAAGCATGTGCAACCCATTTTCAAGACATTGCTCCAGAGGCCAGTAACGTATTGATCAATTAAAATAAGGAGGGACAAAATTTAACTCTTTCAATTTGTTGATTATTTTTCTCTTTGGGAATTTTCAATCAGACACAGCATGAAAGAATGAGACCACCACTAGTGAAGTTTCAGTAACATTTGGAAAAATTAAAATGGTTCAAAGGAAGGGTTTCTGCCTATTAGGCTGATTCATGCTTATTTGGACAGATTTCTCATCAAAGGGTACGTAATTCCTAATTATGGTAATAAAACATATGCTGATAAAGACCATAATATTGATAATATAAAAATGCAATAAGAAAACAAAGTTAAGTTCTTCAAGATGAGGGTGAAATCTATATTGTGCCCATCCATTAAAAGTAACAAAAAAAAAAAAAAAAAAAAAACCGATCGGATGCTAAACAGCTTGCGCAAAGAACATGTAGAGAAAAATCAAGGATGCTGCCAGGAAGTAATCAGCGGTATTATGAAAGGGATTTTTTCAAAAAGTAGTAACAAATCTGTTAGAATTAATAACACTGTACGCAAAGCAGAAATTGTTTATTAAATTGTTCATCACACAAACAAAAACACCTCCCATTTCATCTATCCATTCCCTCCAATAGTCTGTCTAACTCTTTCTTGAATTTATTTAAACTATCAACTTCCACAACAGATGGAAATTTGTTCCACCAATCAACAACCCGGTCCCTAAACGCAAACTTCCGTACATCTATTCTGTAACCACCCTTCAATTTGCATTTGTGCCCCCTCGTGTGTGGTCTGAAGAAGAAGAATAATCCCATCAGCATTGAAGCTTGCTCAAACCATTCAAAAGCCTTAAACGCCTCAATGAGATCACCTCGCAGGTGCCTAGTCTCCAGACGCTGCAATTTGCAGAACTGAGGCCTTTCTTGGTAAGGTTCCCCCTCACCAATCTCGTTGCCTTTCTCTGTACTAGTTCCAACAGCTCTACGTCCTTCCTAAAATGAGGCCTCCAGACCTGTATACAGTACTCAAGATGTGGCCTGACCATTGCCTTATTCAATGGGATAATCACCTTGTCCTTACTAGCAAAAGTCCTATTTATCATTCACATAACCCCATGAGCTGTCCTGGCAGCTAAAAATAATAATGTTCACAGGCTTTCTAAACAAACTGAAATGCACCAGATATGAATTGCACTCCAACCATTGAAAATTGATTATTGACAATCTTAGTTATCCTGCGGACTCCTTTAGTTTCATATAGTTAATAAAGGTTTAAATTTTCGCTATTGAAGAATATCCAAACGAATCAAGACGTTGCCCATATTTCACAGATGCCTAAAAATCCAATATAAACATTAATTTTACGAAAGAGAGAACTGAGATTCGAGCACGTAAACAAAATTAACTTTTAATTTTAACCATCCTTCCGAATCAAAGCAAGAATAATAAAATCATTAGCAGAGAAGGTCGTCAGAGGCGTAACAACTCGATATTGCTGGAAGAAATAAAGACAATCGCTGGAACCTTGACAAACAACGGGTCTCCATAAACCTTATGAAAAAACGAGAATTAAAAAAAAAAAAAAAAGAAACGATCGGTACGATTAATGAAGAGAACAGACCTAGTTTACCAAGTTAATCATTCATATGCGAAAGGTCTGAATGACCAAATAAAAAACTGGGAGAAAAAATTCGAAATGAAGTTTGTCTTTCAGCAAAATCTAAAACAAGTTAGGGAAAAAAGGGAGGGGGAATGGAAAGAAGTAGCATCATTTACGAAATTACATGTCCTTGCAAAGTCTTTGAAGATTTCTTCAAAGAGGCATGTGGAAAAAGAAAGCAATCGACAGTTCTGTTGAACAGAGAAGATCTGAAGTTTGACTCCATTTCAACTTCAGCTGGAATACGTTGAATTTCTTGATATTTTTTTACTTAAAGAAAAAAAAGACTATTTGTCTAAAATAGACTGATATATTATAAACAAAAAATATTTAAACGAAGACCTTATCACTTCGGTAACTGCCTTTATGAGGTTCTAAATTATTGGCAGGAAAACGCTATTCTTTCTATAACTTGGCCATTTTTAAATAATTTAATTAAAAATGAATATTAGCAGCAATTGAACAAAACCGATTTCATTTGAAAGTGCAGTTTACTGTAAATAAATCAAAAAATAATTACGCAGTTACAACGGTAAAAAAAAGAAGCAAAGTTATAAATTATATTATTAATAAAGTGTAAATTTCTGGTCTGATGATGAACATTGACAAGCTAAGGTATTAGATAAAACATTCATTCACAGGATAATTTAGACAAAGCTACATGTAGTCATAGCTACGTGTATTGCAGAACCATCCACAACTACATTTTGCACCATCATCTCCCTAACTTATTTCGGTCTTAATCTGAACTTTACTTAAACTGAACATTTTTAGGATAAAACAGAGTTGGCAGTTGAGGGCGTTCTGTTCTCTTCATCACTATGAATGCGAGAGACATGGGAATTCAAACTAAAAGGGTAGAAGGGAAGGATTTCATTTCAATCACCAAGATTACCTTGGCTAGTTGGGATAAATTATATCGATTTTGAGAAATTTGTCGACAAGATTCGAGTGTTGGCATTCGAGGTGAGCGGACACGCTTCTGCAGGGCTCTTCAGTTTAGTGGATTGGATTACTGTTTTTAAATATTTGATTTATTTAGTATATCGTTGGATTATTTTGCTATAGGTTTTCCTGTAACGGTTTGATTTTTTTAATATTATAGATATCATTTTTAAAAGTTAATTTTCATTTATATTTGGCTATTTTTATAATGGTAATTACGAGATCTGCCTTAAACACGTCACAGGGTATCGTGACTCACACGGAAATAGCCGATGGCGATTTACGTGTGAGTCATGGAACCTGTGGAATGTTTTCCAAGGTCGACCTGGCGACTAATCATAGCTCACCTGGGGATTATTTTCTTTGTGATCGATGTAAGGAGTGCACCGATCTTAAATTACAATTTGGTGCACTGATGGAACAATTTGAGTCACTGAAAAAAAACATGTGCTTGCCCTCGATTATGCATCTGGGACTCGTCAAGACTCCAACAATCTACCAAGTGATGCAACTCCCGATTCAGGCCTCAAAACAGAAAAACCAAGTGCAAACTACTCTGGTTCAAAAGGACATTTTTTTATTAGGAGACTCCATTGTCAGGGAAACGGGGAATATTTTTTGTAATAAGGATAGGTGGAGTAGAACCAGGGTATCTGCCGGGAGCAATTATCGATGATGTCACCAACAGACTGTCAGATTTTAAGGGGGGTAAAGAGAATATTATTATTCATGTGGGGGACTACTGATACTAAACGTACACGATCTGACGATTTGTTGGAAAAATACAGGACCATGCTGAGAAAAATGTCGCGAGCTAGGCCACAATGTCTATGTATCTGCAATTCTGCCAAGACATGATAGGAGGGTTATATGTTAAAAGCCTTGCGGATTAACTCAAGACTTCAAGGGCTCTCTCTACAAGGCTTTTGAGGGGAAATTTCTATCAGTTTGGTCCACACTTGTAGGTAGAAGGAATTTGTTTTATAGAGACGGGATACACTTAAACAAAGGTGGTGCAAAAGTCTTTGCCAGTATTATTGAGGATACCTTAAAGGTTCAGGGAAACTGCTCGCTAGGGGGGATGTGGGTAATACTGACACACGTTTATCTGATAATATTGGTCAAAGTAACCCTTGCACATACCTTAAGAGTTCTTATCTGTCACCCCAACTGGACGTATTATCTAGATGTTCTGGGGACAGAAACGTTTCAAGTGAGCAGGTACCTAATGCCAGGGAAGAGAGCCTAAAAAACTTAAAGGGTTGTGTTAGGGTTGTTAAAGATACAAGAACAGTAAATCTTAATTGTTTATACAGTAACGTTAGAAGTGTCGTCAATAAAATGAGCGAATTCGAACTGCTGGTTAAAACAAGTAACGCGGACATAATAGGGCTTACAGAGACGTGGTGCCACCCGGAAATTGGGGATGATCAGTTTCAGTACGGCTTGTATAATGTATTTAGGAAGGATAGGTTAGATAGAAGGGGTGGTGGGGTAATGCTTCTTATCAGAAGCAGCCTGAGTGCGACGATAGCTTTCCCGGATTCAGACGTTTCACATGCTAGTATAAAATCTGTATGGTGTGAGATAGTTGGAAACAAAAGGTATAATGCGAGTAGGAGTAATCTACAGACCAGGTGATTGTGAAGATTATGACAAAAGCCTCTACATGCAAATGGAATGGGCAAGTAAGCGTCAATGCCTTATTATGGGTGATTTCAATTTGCCTCTAATTGATTGGAGTAAATGGGAAGGAAACTCGACATGGGGAACAAATTTTTTAAATCAACTAGATGACTTATTTGTATCAACATGTCAGGGAAAGTACTAGAGAAAAGAATATCGTAGACATCATCATCACACATGAATCAGATGACATAACAGGGCTGACAGTAGAGGAACCAGTAGCAGGAAGTGATCACGAAGTTCTACGGTGGATGATGACGAGAGAGGTAGCAGAAGTAAAAGGCAAAGGAATGGGTTTTAATTTCAGAAAAGGAAATTACGATGCCTTAAGGTACCATGGCCTCTATTAACTGGGTAGATATCGCGCAGAGAATGAATACAATTTAACTGTGGTACGCTTTTAAAACATTAATCACAGATGCCTTGAATGCGTATATACCATTAAAAAAATACTCCACGAGAAGGGTTCCAAGTTGGATGAATAGTGAAGTTGCCACATTACTTGAGCAGAAAAAAGGCAGCATGGAAAAGTTACAGAGCAATAAAAAGTACTGAAACCTATAACAGCTACAAGGTGATGTGTAATAGAGCCACAGAAAAGGTTCGACAGGCAAAGGCAGTTTATGAGAAATCACTAGCAAACAGAGCAAAGAGGGGGGATAAAGAATTCTTCACATATATAAATGCCAAGAAGAGCAGGACAAACCAGATCGGACCTTTACGTAAGGGAATAGTAATAAATACACCAGCTGCCGTTGCAGATGAACTCAACAGTTATTTTGCATCGATATTTACAAAAGTAAAACCTTTTTGGCAATGGCAAATTGTGGGAGAGAAGTTAAAAAATATGTAATTAATGATATTGAAATTTCGCAAGATTATTTAATGAAAAAACTTTCGAGCCTACAGGCCAGTAAGGCTCCTGGAGTTGATGGAATATACCCTATAATATTAAGGGAGGCGGCAAGTGAGTGCATTGAACCATCGAGGCTAATTATGCGAGCATCACTAGACTCTGGGGAGATTCCCTTGGATTGGAAAAGTGCCAATGTATCTCTCATACATAAGCGTGGCTCTAAAAGTGAAGTGGGAAATTATCGACCTGTCAGTCTGACTTCAGTGGTAGGGAAAATCATGGAAGCAATGATTAGCCAGCCTGAAGCCATCCTGCTATCCTTAGATGGATAGCAGGATGGCTTCAGGGCAGGAGGCAGAGGGTTGTGATAAATGACTATTCCTCAGATTGGGTTGATGTAAGAAGTGGGGTTCCCCAAGGATCAGTATTAGGACCACTGTTGTTTTTAATTTTCATAAACGACATTGATGAAGGGATAGAGGGCGTGATGTCTAAATTTGCAGACGATGTTAAAATTGGTAGAGTAGTTAATGATCACTGTCAAGCTGAGCTTCTTCAGAGAGACCTAGATAGACTCAGGAATGATCATAAAATGGCAGCTATGCTTTAATCCAACAAAGTTTAAGGTATTGCACCTGGGAAACAGTAATCCCAAAAGAACTTATTCACTTGGTGGAGTTCAACTAAACCCAGTACTGGAGGAAAGGGGCTTGGGTGTTACGATACGGTCAGACATGAAATTCTCTGAGCATTGTAAACAGGTTGCAAGGAAGGCCCATGGTGTCCTATCGATGATCTATCGAACTTTTGCAAGTAGAGATAGGGACGTGATAATCCCATTATATAAGGCTTATGTTAGACCACACTTGGAATACTGTGTTCAAGTATGGAGACCGCAGCTAAAGAAAGACATCGAGCTTCTTGAAAGGGTGCAAAGACGGATAACTCGCCTGGTGAGATCGGTAAAAGGGCGTCCTTATGAAGAAAGACTTCGAATATGTGGGTTGCAGAGTTTGGAAACTAGACACCTTAGAGGAGATTTGATTGAGGTGTTTAAGGCTCTGAGAGGCATAAGCAAAATGAATGAGGACGAAAGTTAAGATTAGAAATGGTGCTAGAACTAGGGGACATAAATTCAAGTTACGGGGGGAAATGTTTAGATTGGACTGCAGGAAGTTGTATTTTAGCCAGCGAGTTATAAATTATTGGAATGTGGGTAGTAGAGGCTGACAGTTTGGGGAAATTCAGAGGTCATCTGGATAGTCCTTCGGGGGAGGGAAACGCATAGGATGATAGGTTTAATTTCCTTTTCTTTTATTAATTTTCTTTATCATTATTTTATTCTTTTTTTTTTTTTTTTTTTTTTTTTTTTTGGCTAGTGCAGCATAAGCCATAGGCTTTCTTGCAACATGCGGCCATATTACTAATACTAAGTTAACGGACAAAGAAGGGGGGGACGGGTCAACTTATTCTCCAGCGTCGGTATTTAACATCAGTAATGACCATAATACATCACTCAATTTTAAATAAAACTACAGGTGGACATGTGTTATTTTTAGGGGAGGCTCCTAGAACGTTAGTTCATATCCGCCTCGTATCACTGTAATTTTACAGACTCTGAAAAAATGGGCCAGATGCGTAGTATTGTTATATTTGTGCAGGCCGCTTGGCTACCCAAAAGCAGCAATTATCTGGAAAGCTGCTTCTGAGTACCCGTCCACACCATGGGAAGATGGACCAGTTCCAGTAGGTAGAACGCTTAGGGTCTCAGTTTGAGACAACAAAAAACCTCTTGGAGCCCACTCCAAAGGGGAAGAAAAAAAGGGGGATTAAATTAAAACAGGAAGAACTTAAAATTCTTAACACCTCTTCACTGAACACTTATGCATTGTTTTCATTAAGTATTTTATACTATACATATTCTTAATATAAATTAACTATCCACTCAAGATTTTAACAACAACCTAGACCTATCAAAGCCATTCGTATCAATGGCTTTGGATAAGTCCGAAGGGAGTTTCAATAAGTTGTCTCTTGACCAGGAGAAATTGTTCCCATAGTAGTTTCAAGTTGTCCTGATGTCCAAATAATGTGGACAGTCATACAAAACATACTCCAATTCTTGGCCTCTTCACAGAAACAGAAGTGAATTGCTCAATTCGCACTTATATTTCCTCTTAACGAACCATGTAAGAATATAAGCGCGGAACATGTTCATAGAGCACCACTTATTTGTCCGTATCTCCATCAAATAAGAAACCCGAGGAATAAATACCTTAGTCACTAATCCAGCTTCGAATGTATCCCATCTGTCTTCCCACCAACTCAATCCAACGCCTTTGCTTTTCTTCTAACATCTTGTTGTATGTCAATCTCAATACTCATGAATGCAGTTGGAATCTGTTTACGGATATGAAAACAGTCCACGAAATACTAAGAAAAAATCCAATGGTGTCACTCCAGCCAATACGTGCAAAGCATCTGTCGATACTGATCGACAAACACGTAAAATAGCCAACAGCAGTCTTTTGCAATTACATGAGTTATAATTAAAATCTAACAATTACTGCTCTATGGTACCATGCTCCAGTAGCATAGGGAGGAAGACAGCAGAATAATATAACTTAAGTTTTTCTCGACAATCCCACTCTGCTGATGACATCCTAAAAATAGCTACAGTGAACTTCTTAACTTTACCAGATAAGAAAGATGCGAATAGAAATTTACCTTGTAATCAATTGTCACTCCTAAATATTTCACTTCAGTTTTAGGTCTAATTTAGTCTTAAAAATAATCATCTTAGTTTTAGAACTAATGGTAAGCTTGTTCTGAAGAGTCCACTTATACAGACTCTTTAATACATGGTTGGCAGAGGACTCAAGCCCTTCGGGAATCACCTTCAAGTAAAATATTCAAATCATCAGCATATTCAACAAGTCTAGTCCTGTCAAAAATTCGCACTAACCATTCCTGTAATACCATATTCCCCATTAACGGTCCCAAAATCGAGCCTTGAGGGCACTCTCAAATAACCTTCCGCTCTAATCACAGAAATTAATTTCACCAGTATTTTCCTTTGTGAGAAATAACTTAAGTTATATAACTGGTGAGGGCAATCAGATTGACAGTCTTACGAGGGAGCTCTAAGGTATTTATGAATGTGTGTGTATGTATATATGAATGTGCGACGTTTTGTTGTGTTCAGTGGCCAGCATCAGGCGATTTAGAAGAAGCCAGGAGAACACAAACCTGGTGTTTGTTTTCCCTTGTCTCCAGTCCCTAGCTGCGCAGAGTCACGTCAGATTCATCTGTTAGTTCCTTCCGGGCATTGCCAGAACCGAGGGAAGACCATGGAGAGTGGAAGGATAGTAGGGAGAAGAGGGAATCCCACAGAAGAAAGGAGGAATTGTTAGTTAAAATGATAAAGTAGAGTGCTGGATCCATTGTCCATCGCTCTACTCTACCACAGGAAGATCAAACCCCAGGAAGATCGGAGTCTGCAATGTTTTCCGCAAAGGCTTAGCTCTGTAGGCGAAGCGAAGTTTACATCAGTGTTTATTTCTACAGATGAAGATATTCCACTCCCGAGTGGGGGGGGGGGGATCAGCACGAGGATCTCACATCAGCGAGTCTAGGATCAGCAGTCCTCCCCACTAGTGATAAAAATCACTCCCTAACACGGAGATGGTGCTCATCGATGTTCCTTATTGTGCTGAGGTATCCGTCCTTGGGAGTATGGTCAAAGGTTGTATCCTAGACAGGTATGCAATTGGTTGCATGGTCCAATGGGGTCAGGTGAGGAAGGAAGCCAAAATTATGTCGTTATGTCCAGCAAGAGAAGATCTGCAGAGACTATGTTGCATCACGTGGCCACGAGTGACGACTTCTTCGGTTACGTCCTGCAGCTGCACTGCAGGACTTAACCGAATCACTGCAAGTTTGTTTTCTCGCTTCAGTACGTAAGATTAGTTTGGTCACAGCCGGAGGGTTGGTCCCATTAATGTTTGTCTAGTTAAGTTGATCTTGTTGTTGGAGTTTGCACGTCACGATATCATTGGCGCTATTCTCGGATATATCCGCCCTACTCTTGAAGAGGGCATTAGCAAACCTACAGAAGGCTGCATAGTTATCCTGGATTGCAATTAATTCGAGTGCTTTATCTTGGGTGTAGCAGCCAGACTCAATTTCAAGTTGTGTCCGGATGTCCATTTATAGGTGACAGTCGTACATACGGTGCCTCAGGTTTCTGTTTCCAAACTGGGGTACCTGTGAGGCCCACACTAGAGTTTTCATTGAAGCTACCAAAGCCCAGTCAACAAAAAGGGGGCGTGGACCTGAAATGAGTCATTTAGTGCAGTTTTTACAGGTTGTCAGCTACTACTCGTAAGAATTTATGGCGATTGCTCAGTGCTGTGCGTTGTTCTATTTGGAGATTAAACAGCATTCTTATCCTACTCAGGTCTTGTTTAGCAGGATGTTGAGCTCCATCTGGACGTTGTGAGCGTTGTCCAGTATGTTTCTTTTGGGAAGAAACATATCTGGTGATAACAGAGGGTAATAATTGCATTAGTTTTGTTTTATTTGTTTTTTCCCCATTAAGGTGGATCCATTCTTAAGATTTAACCATTTAATTGATAAGCCTTACTGAGTGACAAATTAACATCAGATGACTTTTTTTTTCGTTTCTAAACTATGTTTTATTCCTCCACAGGAAATCGTCTTGTTTTGCAACAGCGACCCAGCGAAGCTGTTGAACTGCACGAAGGAATTGTCGAAGTCCTCTCTTGTAGATTTCATACCAAATGTGATTTACATATGATGATAAAAATAGAGTAAAATTCAACGAAGGCATTGAATATTATGATTTCCAGTGGGTGCAGGTTTTCTTCATAAAAGTTATTAAAAGAAATAAAGAAAAAATATGACAAATACTTAAACGTAATAAAGCTAAGATTTCCTGTTCACTGAAATAATTCCTTCAAAGTTAAGCATCTTGACAGATTGCACAATGCCTTGGAGGATAAAGGTCAAAGATAAAGTTTCAGTTTAACGTTCAGTTTATTAAATTCCCTTCTCAGTGAGATGTTTTGTCATTTAAATCCTTATTTATACCATTTATTTTAAAAAAATGATCTGACAAACGCATAATAATAAACAATAAACACGAAACGAATCCATCCATTACGCTATTGGTTCAACTGTTACCAATGTGCTTCTAATACCCTGATTTAAAATGTTATTTAGTCATCTGCCCAAGGGCTCAATTATATAATTACATTTAAAAACGAACATATTAAATTCTGGCAAATATGATAACTCAATTGCTGGTTGAAACTTTTTCGAACGATATCCGATTCATCTTTGTAGATGCAAAACTCGAGGTCAGCATTTTGAACAAACGTATTCAAGAGTCCCTGTATGTCATTAACAAAACGCCATAAGCGGACAGCTCATGGAGTTTTGGTAGCCTGTCTGCATTGCTCAGAGAATTTCATATCTGGCTGCCCAATTACCCCAGGTCTTTTTCATTTTACACTACGTTGAGCTTAGTACCACACGGTTGGTACATTAATCTGGGATTACTGCTACCCGTATGCAGTATCATGCATTTGTCAATCTTCAGCTGCCATTTAAATGGAAAGCCAGGTGCAGAATACATTAAATTATGCATCAACAAACTAGAGCCTTTGATGCCTTCAAACACCATCCGTGTTGTCTTTTTTCTTTTTTTTTTTTTTTTTGTTCGGGGGATTGCAGTTCTGACATTCTTAGACTTATTTAATCAAGATGGGATTGATTCTAACACTTCAGATTTTATTTGCCCACGTTGGGTCCAGTTTTACCATTGTCTGTTACAATGACCTCAGGAGCATTCGGGAGATCTAAGCTGCGAATAGATCTAATAATGGCTTCTGTTGTAAGGATTCGCAACTCGATTTGTTTTCGGTTGCATTATTCCTAGATGATTTGATTCGGTGTGATGCGGAAGACCCATTTCCGCACTATTCAAGTGGTTGTAGGTGGTGGAAACTTTAGCAGCAACGAACTCTCCACAGATGGTGTTGTGCTTGAAGGGAAACGTGTCAAGAGAACGTTCTGGGATAATAACAGTAATAATAATTGCAGTATTTGTAGAAATACGAAGGCACGAAAGACTCGTATATTGGAGTAAGTGGACAATAATACGTCAATTGGGGCAGCCTCGATCTTCTTTTACCTGACGTATGTCTTCCATTATAAGCATACCAACATTGCACTGAAATCAAACCTAATGTCGCTTCCAAAGTTTTGCACAGGCGTGCAGATAAAGATGGGTTATTTTCCTGTGTGTTCAACTGGGTAAATCTTTAACAATATAAAAGATTCATAAACATTGCAGAATAAGATTATTTACATATTAGAACGTTTCAATTACCGGCGAATTTGAACAAGGAATTTCAAATGATTCTGCAAGATGGCAGCCACGATGATGCCCTTCGGGTAACTTACAGTTCTGGTTCTACCTGTTGGAGGGAATTATTACATGGCTCTGTCCACATTTGTTAAGAGAAAGTAGTGAGGCAAGTGAAAAAGTTTGGAGATGGGGATACCTAAAGTCTAATACTAATTGGGAGTTAAACGATTTTATAATAATGAAAGGAAGCTGGAAGGGAAATTATTGCAACTAAAACGAATAAAGCATCTGGGGATGATGAAATGTATCCAATTATATTGAAGCAGCAGAAAAAGAATTAAAAACTTTATTTGCAACAATGAGAAAATCCTTAGATTAAGGGGACAGATGTGCAAATGTCCCGTCGCCTTTTGAAAGCTTCCCTACTCACAAAGGGGATGGTTTAAAGGGCGAAGTGAGTAATTACAGATTTGTAAGCTTAACCCCTGTTCCAGGAAAAATAAAGGAGTCAGTGGACCATCTAAGATGCAGCTATACTGCAATCACAGCATGAATTTATTAAGGGACAATCTTGTCCACCCCATCTGGTTGGCTACTATGATGCAGTAGCAAAGGAACTGGATGCAAACAACAAATTGGGACAGAAGACAGGGGTGGTTATAAATGGACATTGCTCTCCGTAATGTTATTAGAAGAGTCCCCCACGGTTCACTGCTGATCCTCTCACTGTTTAAAATATTTATTAATGATATCGATGAAGGTATTTGGAGTTTAATGTCTAAGTATGCTGGTGATTTAGTCGTTAATGGGCAGGGTTGTTAATGATGGAGTATGCTATTCAATCCCAGAATTAAATGTCAATTGAGTGGTACCACACTCAAGATCGCGAAGCATGGAAAAAGAGGAAAAAGACCTAGGGATAATTGTGCAGTACAATATGAAGTTCTCTGAGCAATGCAAACAGAGATGATCGCCTCCTTGCAGGGGACAAGGAACTGATTATCCCGTTGTATAAGACAATGATTGGGTTGCACCTTAAGTGCTGCATAGGTTCGGAAGCCTCATTTTAAGGATATGATCTCTTGAAACGGGTGCAGAGAAGAGGGAAAGATCTGTTAGGGATATAGATGAGTATTTGCTCTTACTAAGACAGATTAGCGTTTGGTAAATTACAGCGTCTGGATACCTTAAACTAGAGACTTCCTTATTGCAAGAAAGACGGACAAACGCACACGGAGGAGAGAGGAAATAAATTTGAATTTAAAACTATGGTTTCAGCTAGATGCTTGCGAGGAAATGTTCCTTCAGCCAGAGCGTAATAGACTATAGAAACAATTTGCACTTAGTATTGTGTAAGCGGATAAATTGAATAAATAAGGATTGTAAAATGAAGACCTTTTTAATTGTTGTTATTATTACTGTATTAGGTTAGCTATCTTGCATTGCCCAATAAGATACTGGAGGACTACTTCGCGATCGACGAGTTAAATAAAAAAAAAAAAAAAAAAGGTACAATGGCAACTAAAGAGGACAGGAAAATTGAAGAGAATATGGATGCTTAAAAGCAAATAAAGTAGAAACGTAAAAAAAAAAAAAAAAAAGTTTATGGAAAAGAGATAAAAGAAGCCGGACTAGGGTTGCCCGTGAGCCTTAACGTAATCAGTAATGCAATATTAGTTAGCAGACGATTGGTAGATGGCGACAGGAAGGGCCTCTGAGAGCAGGGCATACGAAAACGCATCGAAATGGAGCGAAAGACCGAAAAAGAGGTCTCCGAGACATCGAGGCACCAAAATTAATCCGATTATTTCTGTTATCGACCACTAAGAAAGTTTTGTAGACAAGCAAGAAGAAGAAACGCGCACAAATGAAGGCGCAACATTTATACCGGCAGCCAGCCCACACGAGTGGCGGGCGCCAGATAGCTGGATCGAGATGATGGCCTGCGCGAGACATATGTTTGATTGTATCCCTAGGTGCTTCTCACTAAGCGTGTACAATGTGAAGAGCAGTTACGTGACCTCATGCAAGGAATCAGCGACTACACCCTACACTCCGGCGCGGTCCTTCCGATGGCGACAGAGAGGAAACAATCAATAGCGAAGTCGTAATGAGTCGTCTTTTTCTTAGCGATTAAGACACGAGCTTCGTTCCACTGTCGGCGGCCATTTAAAGCGGGGTATTCGAGACAGCTTCCCTTACGGCACACGTGGCCACCAAATTAATGGCCGCCGCCCTTAAAGAGGTGAATGGCGTTCAGCTGAAACATCGCGGACCGGGTCCTGTACCTGAGCGTGGAGGAGCGCCGAATTCCGAGCACGTTTCCTGTTGTTTGAGTGCGTGAGGATTTATTTGCGCGTTTTAAACACCGAGAGGAAATGGATTCCTGCATCGCGAACACGACTGGGATGGTTTGTCCGCTCGCTGTTGACACGCGCACCCACTTCTTGGTCATTAGCTGAAAATGTTTCAATCGGGCGACAGCTTGTGACTTTGAAGCAGCGCCGAATGAATAAACGAAAGCGAAGACATTGCCGGAAATGACGTAGTTTTTGAAGACGAATAAAACACGTTTAAACCGGAAGTCGTCCACGTGCTGTCTCACACTTATCCGTGCAACTATGCTGGATATCATAAACTATTCGACGAGAGGGGTGGGGTGGGGTAGCCGACCGAACTGGCCGATGTGCATAGTTAGAGTGGCAAGTCAATTTGTTGATAATCCCTTTGGTGTTGTCCTGATTAGACTTCGGCTGTCCGAGGAGTTGTTTGAGATAGAGCTTATGAAAGTAAGATATTGGTGATTTTTTTTTTTTTTTTTGCTGGTCTAGTCCAGCTATCTTATTACTGGTCCCTGGAATGAAGGGGTGAAGAAGTTGGCCTTTGTGTCTTCTATTATCCGTTGAACTAATTTTCCTCGACAGCTATTTTTGTTCGATGAGATACCAGATTTCTTTTTCCATGGGAGCCAATTTATTAACAGTGAGCTCTACATATAGAACAGACCCTGCATCCATACATAACTAATTTAACTAACTATCTTAACTCCGCAAAACCATCGAAAATCTAACAAAGGCACGCTCAAGCCCACTAAACGCCAGGCTCAATTAATGCACGGGTTCTTATCGAGAACATCCCTGGATAAGAACCCTGGCATTAATCGAGCGGATAAGAATCAGTGGTGCAGATCCAATTTATGGAAGAATTGTTAATTGTATACACAACACCCTTCACGGCCAGGGGTTTACATGAAAGGACAACACAATAAACAAAGATCAGAAAAAGAAAACGGTATTATTATTAATTATACAACTGTATGATTAAAGCTTGGAGCATAAAAAATTACATTTAAAATATATACAACAGCGTGTTGGCAAGTAAAATTATTTTTAGGGAGAAGTCCTTTTATACTGCAGAACAGTAATCTGAGCAGGCGCAGAAAGGTTCGAACACGGGAGTGATGGATCCCTGCCGGTGATTGAGAGGTCCTCGAGAGCAGGTTCTAATGTCCAGTGGCGTGGGTCTGAGAAGGAAGTAGATGGAGCAAGTTCTGCCTATATCTTAGGCAGGAAGTGGCCTGAAGGACTGGGATCCTCCATCCGCGGTTAGTGTGGTTCATCATTCACGAGTCTTCTGTCGCGAATGATGGCAGGAAGATGTCTGATGTTGAGTTTCCACAATCTGGGTGGTCCGTGGTGTTAAAGGGAAGCCGAAATTCCCATATGGCCCGCTTCAATAGCCAGAATTCCCCCACGAAAATCGGTCTTCTAAGAAGATCGTATCAGTTAAAGTCCATAGAGAATGATAATACAGAGAACGTATTCTTCCCAGTATGTCTCATCAAGAAAAATCAAGAAACACAACTCTCAATAACTGATAATAAAATACTTTGTAATACTATAGAAGATTACCGAAATTAAAGCAATTGAATAAAATGAGTTTTCCGAATAACACCATATTTAAGTTTTATGAAAACAAAATAGACGAATAAACACCACCCTAATTTTCAAATAAAAAAACAAACGAATTAAAAAAAAATACCGAAAACTTTAATAGTGAAAAATAGTTTTAAATAAAAATAGAAGAAAATCAAAACTTCCGATGTCTTTTAAAAACCATCCATCGTGTACATCTAAAAGGCCTACTGAGGAAGCAAAAGATGATTCCTGCTTCCTCATTTGTTGCGACACACAGGAGGAATAAAGGCAAGAGTTCCATCATTCATTTTCCTCAACTTCGTGGCTGCTTCTTTTAAAGCAAGTTTAGTTAGCTTTTAAATTAAAAAATACATAAAATGTTAAGGATCTCCTCCAGGTAGGTGAAACTACCATACAGACAGGTTCGCCAAAACGGGGGGGGGGGGAGCAGACAAATGGTTTAATATTGTTGTTAAAGATCACGAGGGGTGGCCCAGAATTCATAGTTTCATCACTGCTTTTAAACCAGTTGATTGACAAATATTTTAGGGTTCTCCCCCTCCTGGTGGCGCTTTCTTCTAAGGGTATTGTAGAAGAAAACTCTTCCTCACGAGGAAGACTTAAGAAAAAGCCATCTCCTTGAGGGCCCTTCAACACGGAATGAACCTTATTTTCACATAAAATCGAAACGTTCGAACGTCGACAAACCGTCTCCCGCTTTATACGATAAAAACTTCGGACACGAGAATACGGTGTCGACGCCGCGTTCGGTTTAGCACCGCACTCTCTCGTCGCTCGTGGAAATATTAGAAGCGCGTTGACGTTACATTTTCCGTCGTGCGTTAACGAAGGCGCATCGTGAAACACGTAGGTCTCACGCAAATAATAGCTCTAAACATCCCTTAATTGAACATCCCTGGAGTATATCACGCCTGATAGGTGTCAAGTGAGAGAGGCGCTTTTGAAGGCGAAAGGGTTCACGAACCTCTGTAACTTAGAAATGTTATTTAATTATGTAGTCGCTAATAGGAGGAAATTCGAAGCTTCTCGAAGAGAGAGAGAGAGATCAGATGTAGCTGGCTTCCACGTTCTGTCTCGCTCAATGCGAAGCTCGCGTTCATATTATTAAAGAGGAACGCGTGAACATTTTAAAATTATCTCTAAAATTATTCCTATTCGCCTTAATTTAATTCTACTGTCGGTTATTTCCACCCGATAAATGCATTCGTTCGTCAAACCATTCCAATTGACTGCTGCTGCCGTCTAGTGTTCGTAATCGGTTTACTTTTTGTTCCATAATTTCAAAATATTTTAAAATGTCGATTTTGTTTCTGTATTTGGACAGCTTTCGTTATTTTCGGGACCAAACTCGTCTAACTTCGATAAAATACTCTCGGAAGCAAACGGTTTTCGAATTCTTAGAAAGATGCGCCAAAATTAAGCGCATAAATTAGCGCGAGTCTGCTTTAGCCGCGTTATTTCCACTTTTGAGGGAAAGTGGATGAGAATCCATGGCCATACCCATCGAGGAAAGCGCGCATTCTCCACTACAGTCTTTGTGCATTAAAAAAGAAAAATAAATCGAAGGCAGATTGATATAAACATTGTTTTTCGTCTGCCATAAATCACACGAGCCGAGAAAAATGTCACTAACGTTTTCCCAATGGATCGCTATCTGCCTGAATCCGGCCTCAAGTACTTTATAACAATTACACGCTCCATCCAGAGCGCTGTACACGAACGAAGTTAGTTTCCACCCTTTCTTCGGTCTAAACTAATTGAAATACTCCCTTCTTTCGCCACGATATTTACAGAAAGGCACGCGCACTTTTCTTTCTTCGATGGAACAACACAATTGCAGGAATATTCGACACACGCGCTCAAAAAAAAACGAATAAATAAATGAAAGATAAAATAAGAGAATAATGACAGAGACACTTGGAGAACCGAAACCACGAGCTGTTCTTTACAAAACAGGATGGCTCTCAAAGAAATTGCACAATGTGGCTGTTCTTAGTGAGCAGTTTCTTGGCCTGCAGGGATTGGGTTAGTTGTTTAGATTTCCACAGGGGGAATTCAGCCCACGAGGCATCTCAGGCATTATTGTCAGTAAATTGCACTTATCCCCAGAGTCGGTTTGTCTCTTTTTTTCAAAAAACCCGAAAATTTCGGTTCTTTCTTTTTGTACCCTACTAAAAGAAACAAACGTGCTCTACTCTCCTGCAGGAAATTGCAGTTTGGCTGATTACAGGCAAATCGTTCGTTCAATCCCTGCCGAATTTCTCCAGGAACTTTCTGTTCAGTCTTCAGTTAGATGGTCTTTGATTACAATCCTCAGCTTATCAGCAAAATTCTCCGTTTCAACTTCGCTATTTGTGGTTGGCATTGCAATATAAAGGTTTTGTACCTAAGAAAGAAATCCAGTAGTTACAAGCTGGAATTAAAAGTGGCTCAGAAATTATGGGTCACGATTCAGTCAGACAATTTTCCACGCAGTGTAACCAGGTGCCTAGGAAGGCATATTATATCCTATATAGAACTTTCACACTGAGAAGGACGTCACCCCCTTCGTATAACATGATGGCAAGACCTCATTTAGAATAATGCGTTCAGATTTGCATTTAAAGAAGAACATGAAGCTTCTATAAAAGATTCAAAGAAGGGCAACCGGGTTTGTAAGTGGTACTAATCGATGTCCATATGAAAAACGACTTGAAATGTGCGGGACTGCAAAATTTGGAAACTAAATATTTTAAGAGGGAGCTTATAGAAATGTATACGGCACTGAAGGCGTGGTCAGCCGTCAGCACCACAAAATGTGGTCCAAAAGATTGATGAAGTGAAACAACTCTCAGATTTCAAGGACACAATTCATTCATGGGGGGGGGGGGTAGCAATGACCCATGTTGATTGCTTGTTAGAAAGCAGTTGCGGACACGTGGAGATTTGATCGGCAAAAGTCATTGAACGCAATGGGGGAAAATTGATAAAATTTTCTTTTGAGTTAATTTTCCAAATTAATCAACGAAAAGCCCGCTTTTCGATAAAACCTATAGTTTTCGAGTCATCAGTTTTTAAATGTGGGGAGGGCTTTATAGGTACCCTATATGCAAAGTATCTTATGCGTACTGAAAACGATTATCTCAAGACGAATGATAACATGGTTCAAACTTTAACACAGGCAGAAAGAAAACCAACACCAACCCATAAACTTTAGGAAAAAGGACAGTTATGAAGTGAGATAGTCCGATAACGGCTTAATATCCAATGCACGTAGACGAAGCTACCGAGTGAGAATTGGCTGCTTTGAAGTATGGGAGTCAGGCACCAAATCTTTGATTCTTATGTCAGACTTCTGGACAAGTGGACTTCAGTACCACCGGGACTTTTGAACACTCATCAACAGCATGACATTGTAAGATGAAAAATCTTACACGTTTAATATTTTAGAAATGAGTGAGATTTGTTTAAAATAAAGCTTAGGAAATAGCAAAATAGGACAGTAAACATTACCAGTCACTAATATTATTCTAGGTCACTCACAAGGAATTAAAATTAGACAAGGTTGAATTAGAGAAGGGAGCAGTAAGCTGTTAGCAATTAGAGGTACATTTCAGTTCCCACCATGGCAAAGAACAAAGGGCTGTAGACTGAACATTGTCGGACATCCCTTTGACCAGTGAAATCGGTCAGGTAGTAAACACGGGTCAAATTGCTCGGGTTAACAATCACATTGGCGTCCGACTGTCGGCGATGGCAAGGTTGTTAGATCGTGTAAATTAAATCCGCTAGGTTTAACCAGGGGTGGCGAAGATGACGGCGAACTTCAAAGCAGCGGACAGCCTGGGAAATTTTGCAAATTTATTAAAATGATCTCTGAAGGTACAGCTGAAGAAAAGTTAAAATGCACGAATAGGAGATAATGAAAGTGGATAAAAAGGAGAAGATTGGTTAAAAGCGAGAAAAAAAGGGGGCAGGCCTGACATACATGGGCGGTAGGTAATTGAGATGGACAAAAAGGGAGAAGAGGATGGAAAAAGGGCTGTGCTGTGAGCTTCGGAGGAGTTTTTTGTTGGTGTTTGGTGAAGATGAGTAAGGAAGAAAAAAGTTGAGTTTTGACAGTGTTAGTGGGAAGTGAATTGTGTAGGGTTAGATAAGTCATGTCCTGTCAGCGAGTTGGGAAAGATCTGACAAAGTTAAGATGGAATAGTGAAGGGTTTAGATAAGTTTAGTGCAGTCAGTAAGTTAAGAAAAGTTAGTGGGGTTTCACAATAGAAGAGAACAGTCGAGTAGTCCGTTATCGGAAGGCAAGGGTTGTGGCCCGTATGCAAACGACTGAAGTGTATGGAGAAATAATCCTGTCCGTTATAGGAAGGTAGTGAAAGTGGCCAGCGTGAAAATAAGTAGTGTAAGGCCAAGGAAAGAAAAATTACCCTAGTCGACCATCTGAAGGCAGTGATAAAGGCAAGGCACAGATAAGTGAGCTGAGAAGATAAAGTTGTAATTCCTAGTCCGCCAGAATAGCTGAACCGAAGGTTAAGTAGCAGTATCGAAGACGAGCCCATAAATTCCTAAAAGACACAATGATGCCCTATCCAGACGTAGACTACAGCCCATGGAGAAACTAGAAGTCCTGAGATGAATGCAGTTGGCAAATGATGATGCCTTTCCCAGACAAGGAGCTGAAGGACCCAAAACGGAGAAATCCGATTCGTAAAATTAAGTAAGTGACTAGTCATATAGTATTCTCCCTCACAAATAAAGGACTGTTGGAACTCTAATATCAGATTAGTATAATGTTTAAAAAGATGTTAAGAGAAGGGTATACAAAGATATAAATACTGTATATACATCAATATAGAGATAAGTCAGACGATAGTTCGGGTTTTGAATAATGTATAATTAGACATGAGTAGGAAAGTAATGGAAGGAAATTAGATATTTGTTATTGTCTGACACAAAGGTATGATATATTTTGGAAGGGAAGGGTAGAGAAACACAGAGAAAGAATTAACCTTATGAATGTAACTAATCCTTGGGACCAGCGTTAGTCCAGAAATTGATGTCAAAAGTACTATCTGTCTTGATTAGAGAAGGTTGTGAAGTAATATTCCCCAAGACAAAATGGGGCACTAATTAAATTAGAAATTAAGAGTTAAATTCCTAAATCAATTTATAAGGTAAGAATAAGATTTACATAAGAGAGTCAGAGAAGTTTCCTTTTTTGAGAAGGTGTTTTTTTAAGAGTGAACTAAACCTCTTAAGTAATTATTGTTCATGTGTGGAGAAAGAAGAAACTAAAATAAGTTTATGTAATGATATTGATTGGGTTGTATTGAAGTGGATAACCTTGTTTAGAGTAAAATCACTGTATCTAATTGCCATATATAACTGATAATACATAGGCAAATTTGAGTAATAATAATATGTGCTTGAGAGTTGATAATTTTTGTATTGTGTATATAAGTGTAAATAAAAATGTTATGTTATATAGTAATGTGTGTGTTGTTTGTCATTCTTGAACACTCAGCCTGTCCGAAGGGAATTTTAAACAATTGAGAAGTTCCCTCCAATTTGGAATTCTCCTGTAAGGTAAAGTCAGATGAGTAAGTGGGGAAATTAAAATAAGGTGGACAACAACCACTATAAGGGAACAAATAAAAAACAAAATAATAAATTAAATAAAAAAATAAATATAAATCATATATATATATATATATATATATATATATATCATTAATCTTAAAGTTTAAAATTCCACCCCCCACAACATCTCTTCGTGAGTGTTGCCTGGCTGTCGGGGTGGTAACATCCTCCTTATTAAGTACAGCTTTCTGTGCTGGGTACTCATTTGCCAAATTGCATTCTTTATCCAAAGATCGCTGATGGTACCTGCGTCATAAGATAACGTAGTTCCATGCCGAATTTCGTTGACTTGTGTTGTCGCCTATTTTGCAAACTTGTGCACTTTTTCGTCCTTAACTTTTGCCCATTGGTGTAGTAGAATTCCTATTATAAGAGGACGCTATAACATTTCCCATCATTCACTGGAGGATAGTCGTCTGTGTACGCAGTCATCTGGGCTTTAATTAACGGTCATATTGGAGTGTTAGTTTACAAGTTGCATTGGGTTTCCCGAAGTTCAGAGAAGCTTGAAGAGGATGCAATCAGTCGATGCACTTTATCCAAGGTGAATAGGCAGTCAATGTGAAAGATTTCCTTTTGAAGATTACGTAGACATAATTAAATAGCTGAAATCCACCATTCTATCAATTACAGGCATTTTCAAAGGAATGGCAAAATTCCAATCGCTTGTTGTTCTATCCATCTATCCTATCGTTTGTTTCTTTGTGTAGAGAGCAAACATTTTGAATAAGCAACCAAAAGAAACGATATTTTTCCATATTAACTGTTATGTTGGCGAAGGAGATGTCTGCTATAAATCTCACCAATCGAAATAGCGCTATCCACCCGAATCCGGCCTCATAAGTTATATACGACGCAATGCCAAGGCAAACGGGGTGCAGCGCTGCCCTAACCCATAGTCGGTAAGAGGGTGCAAATAGCGCAGTTCGTTCCATAAATGGAGAAGCAACGTTGCGTAGCGGTGGGATGAATTTGCAACTACCAAACGACAAAAGTACACTCACTCAAGAATATAAATCGGCACGTGAATGAGCATGCGTAGATTAACGAAACATTTCATGGAGATTTTGTGACGAATGATAACGGCTCCAAACTTTACGAGCAGAATGCGTAATCGAAATCTGTTTCTGACCGCAGAGAATCCATAGTTACTGTAGACTCGATATTCCGCGATTCCGTTAATCCGAAGATTTCTAAAAAAAAAAAAGGAATTTTACCCATGTAATAATTTCATGGATTCTCATAAATATCAAAATAGAAAAAAAAAAATTTCATTAAAAATACTTAATCATCTGAACTATTTATTTTTGGTCGCTTTGCGTGTATTTTTTCATTTATCGTATTATTAATATTACCATGTCTGTCATTAGTTTAAAGATTTTAAGTTTAACAAATAAAATTACAAAAACTTAATTACTCATTCTTTTTAATCCGAGTTGGGCTCGGATACAGTTTACTTCGGATTAACGAGACAACCGTAACAAATAGTTACGGTGTTCCCCTTGCTTTAGACAAAAAACAGTCTTATAGTACTTTTAAATTTTTCTGTAATTTTCGAACGTTTTTTAAACTCTAAATTTTAGTAACAAGAAATGTGGCTCAGTAAGTCGTCATGCACCTCATAAATCATACCAATCAGTGCTATAGCAAAAGGGGAATGTATTCCTGCCTTAGCCCCCCCCCCCCTTTGACACATACAGAAAATTACATTGCATATCACCTTGTAGCACCTTTGGGGAATTTTATTGAATCTAGTGTAGGAAAAATGCCTATTTAAGTATTCAACATCGTCTTGGAAGCTGATGTCGAATACCTTTCTCCTCGCCGAATGCCCACAAGCAGCCCTTAGAACACACAGCATTCTGACTCTTCATAGAGTTGCCTCAGTGCTAATCTAATTGTGCTCTCCTACACTGCTGAAGTTGGCCTCTGTTCTTTCTTCTGAAAACTTAACTAATCCGAGCTTTTCCACCCTGCATTCGACGCTGTCCCTCTCACTGTAGTAGTAGCAATAAGAGGCATTTCATTTAAGGTGCGATAATTTATTTAATTATCGCATCTTCTCTCTATTCTGCATCCTGCCTTTAACTAATTCGCTGACCAAGTGTTACCTTCAGCCTTCGGCTAGTCTTTCGCACAATTGTTCCCCTCTACTCCCCACACCTTGTTCCTAACTGAATTAATCGGTGTCCACAGGCACTATTCTCCTTGTTAAATGAATTCTAATCGGACGAGGTTGCAAGCGCGTGGTTTAATGGCACTCGGTGGCAATCAGCGTGTGTTCAAGGATTTGGGAAGGTCACCAGACTCGCGCAGTTCCAGTCGAATAGAAAATATTCATTCACATTAAAAATTCTCCCTTCTTCAGCATGTGGACAAAAACCTCACTTCTTCTACATAATATATTAATGTTTCTTTGTTCGTAATTTCCTTTGAATCTTCAACGACTTGCAGGAAGAAAGCAGTTGTACCTCTCTTTCTTTCACCCACAGAAATGACCATATTAAATGACCGAAGTGTAGATACCATTGGGCGTATGCAGACGGCTTTCCGCGGAGGGACTTGCAGATTAGACTCCATAATAGTCGCTTCGCATGACTCGTAGCAACCAGTTTAGAATCAGCGGTAATCCTTTCCTTCGGGAGTAGCCTCATAATTGCCAGAGTAGAGAACAGATCTCTGACAATGAGAAAGATAAGAATGCTTAAAACAGATTCAGTCGTGTCGTCTGAATGCCTTCCAGGAACTCCGATCTAGGACTAGCACTTCTCAGAGGCGACTTTATTTGATGTTACTGACGTCCTTACTTAGTAGTGGACGTAAACCAGGTGTGGTAGAAGCAACCTGGACGAGGGTAAAAGAATGGGATGAGGATTTATAGAGTTGTTCTGTCTAGAGACAGAAGCTAATGCTTTATTTCTACTGGAACACCAACTTGGCACGTCTGCTCATAAAACGAGATTCGCTCTAATGTCTATAAAGACAACGAGGACCCCCTAAGCACGAAGTGCACGTGCTCATTAATCTGGCATGCTGCCAATCAAACACCTTTTGGGCTGTCAATATTCAGGAACAACAAATAAAACCATATTATACGCTGTTTGTCGATAGCACGCCAGTCCAATGAGCGACCTTAATGTAAAATAGGTCGCTGTCGTGTCCAGTAATCCCTTCAGTGTTTCTCTCAACATCAGCACCCGAAGTGCCACCTAATTACTGTTCTGGTGGACCATAATTTACTGCCAAGGGAACCCGCCTCTTGGAGTGAGTGACGTGTTAATAAATAATGTATTTAAATTCTTATTGGCAATGCAGTTAATTTCGTTACATCCGGCCGTATTTCCAACCCCTTTGCTGAATTTAAAAAAAAAAAAGAAACGTTAAAATATTTATAAATTAAATTTTAATTTCCATCTCTATTAAAGCATCAGTTGGATTCTGCTTTATTACTCTACGATGCGTAATATCTTTAGGGTCTCGATTTGACGCCTTCTCACTCTAATTTGCTAGGATGCATCTCGTCCGTGCTCCATACGACACTTCTACCCTCCCCTTGCCTCCCACTCCAAACTAACAACGGTTATGTCGCAACTCGGATTTCGCCCATCTCGCCCTGATAATTGCCGAAACTCCCTCGTCAGGACCTCTAAGCGAAAACAAAATTAGCAAATGGGAAGCTGAACCAACCATTCCCGTCATCCCTCATTTGAATTCGAGTGAATGTTGCATTTGAGACAGCCGAATGTGTCTAATCAAATCCCAGTTTACCGGTAGCTGTTAATGCACTTCTAATTGCACGTCGAAGTGTAAATACCCGCGACTTCAATACGCACCAAGCGATCCGAGTAGCGCGTGAACAGAAATTAAAGGGTACTGCGCGTAACTCTTCTTTGGGGAAAAACAGAAACAGGCCAGGCCGTTGGTTTTTGCTCAATTATGGAGTCCACTCTTGTAATATACGTCTTTTTAATAATTCATAAATGTTTATTTTGGTAATTAATTTGTAGTTAAAGTTCGAGCAAAGCAATAATTCAAAAAAGGTCACAAAATTCTCCAATAAAAACCCGACATTGGAACGAGATTTGTCTTATTTCATCGCAGGTTATTAAAGCTCTCGCGCCATACTTTAATAAACTCTTAGTGGGAAGCCTTCATAAGGGAAAAAAACTTCGAGCTTCGTGCTGCCTGAAGGCGAGGTTAATTATAATGGGACAAAAGTCCTTCACTTTTTTGTACTTGCATCAAAGTTATTTTTAGCGTAATCACATTTTAGGCGACCAAAAGAGTGGTGGATTTGTTCATTCTCTTCTAAAGGGAGAGAGATTTAATTTTTATTGTCGAATAATCATGTAGAGCTACCGTAGTTTAGATTCTATTTAAATTCGCAGGAGGAATTTGAAGCGGGATGCGGATTCCTCTATTTGCACACCAACATTTTTTCTTCTACCAACACTTCAGCATTCAACAACCCATCCACCAAGGGCTATTCTGCAGAGAGAGAGAGAGAGAGAGAGAGAGAGCGCGCGTTCAAGAATTAGCAATCCATGGCACGAGGGCCAAAGGCAATAGCTGAGATAAGATCGGATTGGCCGTACAACACAGCCTGAAGACCAAGAGGAGTCTTCAGGATGTTTCATCTACAACCATGTCTCCTAGCGTGAGTAGAGGTTGATCCTCCTGACATCAATAATCATTCATTTTTCAAAGACCAACAAATCACCGCCTTCTTCATTCCTGGAACGTCCAGTTCCCAAATGTTGTTGTCAGGAATCTAAGGCGTTTTACTTACAGCTAAATGGATGGGAGGATAATCTCTTTCAGAGTAGCTTCCTTTAGTGCTAGTTCCACCATTCCTCCCTGTACTGGAAGTAGCTCTCAAACTCATTTTTCGAAATCATCAAAAGCTGCTCCATCGCGTTTTGACTGTTTCGGCATCTTCAGATTTGCCTGATGATTTTCGCAAGTTTAATAAATAGAAAAAAAAACCGTCATAAGGAGCCATATATATTGAATATGAAGTTGTCATTGTGCACATTTTTAGGCGATAAAGCCGTACAACTGAGCATTCGAAATCTTCAGCCTAATGCGTCATAAGAAATGCCCACCCTTTTGATAAAAACATGGAAATGTTAATTCCTTAGATGCTCAAAATGTCTGCCCTCATCGCTCACACATTTGTGGAGTCTGCGCACATTTTGGCACAAAGATCTTTGCATCCACTTCCAGAGAAACGTCGGCGATGGAGCGTTTGAGATTCATGGTACGAGGTTTCCGGCCATACATCTTGTCCTTAATGAGTCCCAAAAAGAAAAAAAATCCATGGGCATAAGGTCTAATGATAGCTGAGGCCGTTCGATTGGCCATCGCTGGCCTATCTACCTTTGAGGAAGTTCATGGCACGCACGCACGTCTCTAGCATAACGAGGTGGAACATCAGCCTGCTGAAGAACAATTTCGCACAATTGCATTGGTGCCGTTGTGGCATGACAATATCCTTCAACGTGTCCAGATACACATCTTGTGCTGTCCTAGAAAAACAGATTCATTGATTCCAAGACATGAAATCCCACTTCAAAACCAGTAAACACACTGCGCCTGGTCTGTGAATCTTTATACATCGCCCCTGCCCAGCGTGCATGATATAGCGAAAGCGCTAGTGAGGCGTTTGCCTTCAAAGACCTCCTATTAAACTCTATATTCAATCTTACAGGCATTAAAATATTTTTTGCGCATAATTCAGTTATAACTGCATAGTAGTTAATAGTAACTAAACTTTAAGATGTTAAATGGTTTTGCATCGAAAATATTATACATGATATTCGTTTATAATTCATCTTTTCACCTTTTCCTATATCGGTTAATATTTGAATTCCAAATGTTGTCTCACGAATGTCTGATGTGGCATCCGATGATTAGCACTTTTTCAAGCCTCCGCGATATTTCTGCTACTTCCTGCACACTTAAACCTGTTCTTGCTTTACATACATTTTGTTCACCCCAATGGCTACATCGAGGTGTTTGAATACTTTTTTTTTTTGGAGTAATGCCATATCAATATACGTACTTGATACTGTTCACTCCAGAACTCATTTGTGTCGTTGTACAGCAACGGTTTGTTGTTGAATCACAAAAAGTCGAGTAATTACCTCACGAGGGACAGTCAGTTGACCCGAAACTTCAAGTAACGTCTCAAGAATTACGTTGGTGGGAAGAACTGTTGCAATTACGAAGAATGGAGCTCCATATTACAGAATTCTTTAAGAAAGTTCAGTTTGTCTTATTGCTTTCCACTTTAATCGGATTAGGTGGAGGCCCACATTAGTGAGAAGCCGCTCTTGTCTTGTCACCACGGGAATGTGCAAAGCCACGATGTTTTCGTGTTTCGGAACAGTTAAAAGAAACGCAGCTACGTATTGCCTGTTGTTCATTTACTTCCACTCCCACCAAGCACAGAACTACTAATATCAATATTCAATTGGGAACTTGACACGCAGATAGCTACAGCAGAAGTACGATACTGATATTAACTCGAGGGAAAATAAAGGGCCGGATGTGACCACAAAATACTTGGGGCCAGATCCAGTGTGCGAAATTATTTTGAGCTGTCAAGAATCTCCCGAAAGCTCCAATAGTATAAGATTCATCGTGGAATTAAAGTTAAAAGGGGAATACAAATTGAAATATGACGTTAAAATTTAATTTCAATACTTTCACGAGAACTACGTAGTGGAGAGGGCCAAGTGTGAATTTTCAATGGGCAAAGATGTAGTTCTGATATGGATGTATCATGGCTGGGATAGATGAGTCTTTTCACTGTTGCTGAGTGAAAAATGGACTGGACGTAGAAATATTGGCGAAGATTAAGCTGAAGTACAATCTTTATAAGCATTATAGTTTTAAATTGGGTGAAAGAACGAATGAGGATTTCAGTTGAAATAAATGAATTGAAAGTAAAGTTGAATAAAAAAGGTAAGAGTAAAAAAGGATAATTTAAGTTACACTTTGAAGAAAATTCAGAAGTCCGTCCATTTCCAATTACTTATGAGAAGAATTTATTCATCCATCGAAAGTTGAACAAGTAACAAATTATTATAAGCTCTACTTTCATGAAATTTCAATGGGGGTTGAATAAATTCTTCTTGCGAGTGAATGGCTTCCTCAGTCGAGTTTGTATTGAGTCGATCTCAGACGAGAGCAGGGTTTTCTGCCCGCAAATCAGCCTGTGAAGACGCACATGGGCCACAAAGCATGTAAGCTATATGAACTGGGCACTAAGACCAAAATCGTTGGTGTTCCCAAAATGCAATTAAACGCTGACTGACCTCTCGCAGTTAGGAAGTCAGTGTTGACTCATTTCTGATTGCCTTGCTTGAAATGGAACAAACAGCAACGGAGGTCACCGGAAAAAGATTCTTTGGCAAGTTAGGTGCACTGGGAGATCCCACGTTGCCAGTTACACGGCGACAGAGGCTGTCGAATGTGTTGTGAAGAATTCCTTGATGACCACTTCAACACCGCAGACGATAAATGCCGCTCCACTTGAAGAAATTGTACTTGACCCTCCCACTTCATCTGCGCTGTATAACGAAGTTACACTTGAACGTTATTCTGTGTACACACTCTCTTCAAACATAACAGAAATAGTTCTCTCTCTCTCTCTCTCTCTCTCGATCTGTCTTTCTAATGTCGGCTCAGTTAATCGATAAAAAGAAGAAATAAAAAGCAAAGACTGCAACACACGACAAAGCAATGAAGAATCAAAATGAGAAGAAATCCGACCCAATGTGAAGCTGCTGTTTAAATGAAGGAGAAAAACTGAAATTTGATTTGTTAGTTTGCATTGCTGACAGAGACAGTGATGGATGACAGTTTCTCTAAAAAGAAAAGGGGTGTTCGTGACAAAGAAATCCATGCAAATGCCCAGCACGTACCCACGGCACTCCCTTTGTCTCTAACACAATGAATTTCAGCGAGAACTTGCCCTCTGTAGTCTACCATTTCATGATTCCCTCGAAATTAGCTTCGACTGAACAATCTTTCTCAACTCACGGCGAAGTTCCTTAAGGCCAAAGTTATTCGAGGGGGTGGGGGGGAGGATTCCGATAGCTCGGAAGGGCAGACAAAGAGCAGGTGACGATTATAATAAGACGATGCTTGCCCGAGTGAGCGAAATGTGTTTATTATCGTGTTTACAGGTAGCGCGTGCGTATGTTGTTGTTGTTATTATTTTGGTTTTTAGGAGCATTAGCAACTAAGGCCATATTGCTCCGTTGCGGTGGTCATTCCCTGACCTTTCCGCATGCTCCCTATTTGGTGGTGACGGGCTCGAACCCCGGTCTAATCAAGAAGCGTGTGCTACGCACTGCTGCTCCTTCCCACCTGGCTACGGAGACGCCTGCGTGCGTATGTGTTCGCTATCTGGATGTTTGTGTGGGAGGTAATTACCGCCCCGAAGAATATGCATTACCTGCCCTTATTAATTTGTGCGTTATGAAGACACAGTGCTCGTATTAACTGCATTGTGTTCAATTAGCCGGTGAATTGCGGCTCCTGTCTATTTCGGGCCTCTTTTAATAGGATGCCGTAAATGTATTTAAGCGCCGAAGTTGCTAATGAATTCCGTCAACTTTTCGGGAATATTATTGTTCGAGCGAAATAGCGGGCGTTAATAAAGTTGCGTAATTATCGACGCTATCTGCTAATCTATTGAAACCAAATAAACTAATAAAAGTCTGATGGTTCATCATCTTTCTCCTTCGCTCTCTCAGTGTCTGTCTGCCATTGTAACCCGCTAAACTGTTTCCTAATGGTGACGATCTGCTCGCGAACATCATATTAATTAACGAACTCTGACGACTTCGTTAATAGCTTCCTATAACTTCGGGGCTGTGTGTGTGGTGTATTGCAGGCGCGGGCCAGCCTGCTGGATTCCTAAGAAATAAATTGCTTCGTCTTGAAACTTGTTTCGCTAGAAGAGTATCCACGTATATGCAGCGTTGTGTAATTCTCCAGTGAAGTTAGGAAAGATGGATGGACAGACAGAAGATTGCATTCGAACGGGTCTCCAAGCCGTTGAAAGCAACGATTTTTGCCCTTTGTGGATACCTGTAAGAGGTAAAATCTTACATGTTTAGTATTTAAAAAAAAAAAAAAAAAAAGTGAGATTTATGTAAAATAAAGTTTAGGAAATGGCAATATGGGGGAGCGAACCTTACTAATCAAGCAATTAAATTAGACAACGTTTATGAAGGTCAGCGTTAAGCTTGACAAAGGCTAATGGCAAGGAAGGGGGTATACTTCGGTTCCCAGCCCACAGGAGCATCCAAAACAATGGAAACTGGTCGCAACTGTTATTAGTAAAAGGAGTCAACTCTGGTAAACAATAGCGCGGTGGAACATGTGCTGTCGGGACATCTCTTTAATCGGTTACACCTGGACAGTGAAAACAGAACAAATGCTGGGAATTAGATATAAGACTGGCGGCTGGCTGTCGTGATGGCAAAGTAGTTAGATCGTGGGTAATTAGTCTGCCACAGTATGACTATAAGCGGCTGACTTCAAAAATACAGACAGCCTGAGAAATTTACAAAGTTCTTAAAATAAGAAGGGATAGGGCACTAAACGGACACCGTGAGAAAGATTAAAATTAGCTCTGAAGATACATACAGCTTGAGAAATTTTAAAGGACGAATAGAAAATAGGGAAAGTGGATAAAAATGAGTAAGATTGGTTAACTGTAAACTAGAGCGGAATTTTGGCATATGTAGGCGGTACAGAAATTCAGGGTAACAAAAAGGAGTGAACAGGGGGAGACAGCATCACTGACCCCGAGTTGAGCTTTATGCGGGTTTTTGCTAAAATGAGTTAAGGGAGGACACAGTGAGATTCTTGTGGGTGTTTGTGGAATCGAGTTAAGAACGACAAAGTTAAGATCCTTGTCGGAGTGTAAAATGAGTTGGAACAGACAGTTGGGTTTTTCGTCGATATAGGTAAAAATGTGTTAAGAACATGTACAGTTGAGGGTTCTGTTGTAGTAGAAAATATGTGTCAGTTAACAGTTGAGTGTTCGGTCGTGTTGGAAAATGGGAAGGGTAGCGCCCTGGGAAGTAATCTTCTGGAAAGAATTTTCAATAGGTGGAGCGGAAAAAAGCGAGGGTAGCACCCTATGAGCTTTCTCCTTGAGAAAGGTTTTAATAAGGTGGAGAAAAAAAGAGCGAAAACTGCAGAATTAGTAGCTCGATGGAGGAGCGAAATCCGCAGAATAAGTAGCTCGAGAAGGAGCGAAAACTCGGAATTAGTAGCTCGATGAGAAGGAGAGAAACCGGAGAATAATTAGCTAGAGCGGCAGGAGCGAAACCTGAGAATTAGTAGCCCATTGAGAAGAAGCTTTAGCGTTTTCGTTAAAGATATTCAGTTTGCTGTATAGGAAAGGAAAGATAGCAGTCCCATAACGACGGAGAATGATCGTACCGCTAAGTGCCAGTCCAGTCCAGAAAGAACAAGTGTAAAGTGTATTCGTGTCAAACGGCACCAGGGGTTTTCCCCCATCTCCGCGTAGTATACATGGTGGGTGTGAAACAGAACACTGTTGAGGCCAGAGATTTAAAAGTGTATGGATTTTGTACATGTGTACTGTCGTGTACCGTTGTTCATCTGGTCATTTAGCCGCTGGACCCCTACTGAGGCCCAACGTTGCCCACACTTGGCCCCGTGGAGGCAGACCTGGTACACCAGTATTACAATTATTTACTCTGGCAGGCCCTGCCACCTAATTTCCTGAGATTTCGATGGCTAGGACCTATGTAAAAAAAAAAAAAAAAAAAAAAAAAAAAATGGGGTAGACACTAGAGGTTTAGATAAGGCCGAGATATGTTTTAAATGAAGGTTAGGTTTAATTTTTCATATTGAAGTTTAGCAGCTTGCAGTGGGACATTCACGGTCGGTAAAGGTAGAGTGGGGGAAGACTGAAGATTGGGGGGAACAGGTAGAAGTATGGGAACGAAAGAGAAGGCGATCCCAGGAGTGTCAGTGGAGCAAGCCCCACCAGGGAGAAAAGGGGGGCAGGGGAGGGGATGAGACAGAGGCCCATCTCTTCCCCTTCCCTGCCTAGGGACAGGGTTTTAAAAGTGAACTGGGCAAAGGTGCCCAGTTCAGAACGCCAGGCGGCGGGCTGCAGCAGAGTTGCTGTGGTCATGTGGTCCAGTCGTTGCGTCGCACATGGGAGAAAGAGTCCCGTCCAGAGAGAGATCATTGTCTAGTAGGAGTCCGCATATATGGTGTCGGATCGCCTCTCATTTGTGATGGATGTTCAATCCTAGGAGAGGGAGTGAGTTCCCACCAAAACGGCCATAGTCTGGTTCAGTTTGGATGCTCATGTGCAGGGAGCCCTGGGCTAACGGCGTGCATTATTGATTGCAATTTGTGTTCTCCTTCTTGCAAATAAGTCTTGTGCAAATTTGGCGAGCGCACTATATTCATCGAAGCTGTCCAGAAGATGGTGTTCCCGGTCCTGAGGTAAGTAAGTTAGTCTGGTGATTAGGATTCCACGTAGGTCGTCGTACAGTGGACATTGTGGAGGACCCACATGGACAATGTGGGTCCTCCACAAGCCGAAAGGCTGCAAGTTTTTCATTGAAAGGTCCGTAACCCGTCAGGATGTAAGTGGAGTGCAGTCCTGGGTGGAGCCAAGGCGGTGATTTAGGGTACACTTTGTGTATGTCTGGAAGAAATTTCCTTGTCACTTCTCCTTTGGTGCTGTTTGTCCAGCGGGTTTGCCATTCTTGTTTTAGATGCCCCAATAATCGGGTCTTTTCTGTCTTTCTGTCATTTGTAGGTTCGATGGTGAACCCCATGAATGTGACGGGCATCCCTTTAGATAGGTAGTATGACAGGCCACACCTGACAATCTCCAGGTCCAGTGGGAGAACCCCCGCCAGCACCTGGAGCGCATGCGTACTGACAGTCCTGCATGCACGGGTTATTGTTAGAAGGATTGATCTCTGGATTGAATCAAGAATTCTTTTATTTACGGCCATGGTTGTCTTGTGGAACCAGATTGGAGCAGCATATGAGATTGCTGGTATAAATGTAGCCTTATAGTAGAGAGAGAGTGTTCGCTTTTTCAGGCCCCAGTCACGCCTTGTAACACGGGCAACCAGTGCAGAGTAGTTTCTAATTTTTATTCTTAGTTGCTTGAGATGAGGTTGGAAGGAGAGATTGTTGTCATGGATAACACCTAGATATTTCATTTGGGTGGTAAGCTTTATCGTTTTTCCTTTTATTTTAATTTGCGGAGGTCTTCTGATATTTAATGATCCTTTGAGAAGGATCGACGTTGTTTTTGTCGGTTCAATTTGTAGGAAGTTTTCTTCTGCCCATTGTTGTAGGATCTCTAGGGCATGGTTTGCCTGTATCTCCAGTTGGGCCCTGGAGTCTGCCGCCACCATCAGTGCAAGGTCATCTGCGAAGGCTTGACACTTTACTTCCCCCAAGTTGGTGTCAAGGAAGTCGTCGAAGACTATATTCCAAAGCAGGGGGCCAAGAACGGACCCCTGCGGGCATCCTCTATGGATATTTCTTGTTATTCTTTGGAAGGGCGCTACGACTTCAATTCTTCTTTGGGACAGGTATGCTTTGATAGTATTGTATAGGTTTATGGGCGCATGCGCTTTGCGGAGTCTGCCAAGGACGCTTGGCCACCAGAGAGAGTCGAACGCCCTAGCAAAATCCACAGCGATCACCAGAAAGTATTTACTTTGGCATGCATTGACAGTATTTATAAGGTTCCTGATGGCTTCGATTGTTGACAGTCCCGGCCTGAAGCCATATTGGTTTGCTGCCTCGAGGTTTGCTGTGGAGTAGTACTGTTGAATCCAGAAAGAACAGTGAGTTCAGCTGAGTACGAGAACTCTGACCCATACGAAATTTCCTCTAGATGTCCTGAGACGAATGCCCGTGACATATGATGATGCCATTCCCAGACAAGGAGCTGAAGGCCACAAAACGGAGAAGTCCGCTTCGTAAAATTAAGCAAGTAACTAGGTATAAGGTACTTTCACTTACCTATAAAGGACTGAAGGGACTATAATATCCGATTAGTAAAGGGTTAGAAAGATGTTAAGGGGAGGATGTACAAAAATATAAATATATTAATATAGAGATAAATCTGATATGGGTTTGATTAATGTATAATTAGACATATGTAGAAAGGCAAAGGAGAGAAAATTTGATATTTGTTATTAATTATTGTTTAACATATAGGAATGATATATTTTGGATGGGAAATAGAAGTCAGTGATACCTTTTAATAATCCTTATGATAGGTAAATGAATAAGTATTGAATTATGTAAGAATTAATAGAAAGAGGATTGTTAATTTGTTATTAACGGTTTTAATTGCTGCATGATCAATATCTGAAGAAAATTATAGAAAGGGATCGATTTTGTTATTGATGGTTTTTAAAGGATGCAGGATTGAATGTATACAGAAGGGAATGGAACTGGATTGGTATTGTAATTGATGGTTTCAACCAATGCAAGATTAAGATAGATGTATATAATAAGATGAGACTAAACCATGTTGTCTTAGGTATAAATTCAATTATTATTTGTTTTTTTAATTATGATATTTGGTGGTTGTCTATTAGATAGTTAAGGACTCGGCAATGTAATTCTTGAGAAAACTAATAATAACTTCCTTCAGATGTAGTCGCTACCTTAGGAAAGACTGGGAAACAAACACGTTCTTGAAACTTTCAGAGGAAACAAACTTGAAGGGGAAATTCTGAAGTCCTCGTTCAGACGGTTAACTATAGCTCAACTGAGGACTTCGGAGATTCCTGAAGTCGTCAGGAAATGAACCCAGATCACTCGAAGGGACGGCAGACAGCGCTTCATTGTGCCAACTAAGCTGTCAATAAGGGCTACGAATGATGCTATGAACAGAAGGAACAGTGGAGCATCTTTAGTGAAAAGAACTTTTATCTGCTGTTGAAGTTCCCAATGTAGACAACTTCATCATTAAATCACTGCGTAGTTCTACGCAGAAAAATATTCTTACTGGTTAATAAATTTCTGCAATTTTATTTTGCACTTTACAATACTGGACGAAAACAACTTGGCGAATCTATGCAACCTTTGAGGAAACAATGCAACTCGGAAATCCCCTGTACTTTAGTTAAATTCACAGGTGACTCACCATCACTCCTCACAAAACCTTCTCTTCCACAGTATGGAGTGGGAAACAAAGCTGGTTTTTGGCAACCAGTTCTCAGAGAAGACGAATTAAAACGGTTTGAGTACCTTATAAATCCTAAAGCTTTTCCACAGCAGCAAGGAGGTTTTTTGGCTCCTATCATATCTCAGCTAAACCTCATTTATCGAGAAAAGGTGTCGGAAGGCCTCTAATCTCATAAGTTGTTCGTAATTAGAAGAACTGTAAACACCACCCATGAATTACACAATCCATCACACACCCATGATGGATTGTGTAATTGGAAAACGGTTTAACATTTTCCTAGTTCGTGTTATGTTCTATAATGCCACCTTCATTTTCATATCATGGAGAACGTGTCTTCGCGTTTAGTATGATACGCAACCTAATGTTGTTCGTGTTATTTCAGCAATCCATTGCCTGCTCCACTTCATGAAACTTAAAACGAAACACGACAGACAGAAAATACAGAACGGAATGAATTAATATCGTAAGAGAAACAGCAGCCCTTTTGAGGTAAGACAATGCTGAAATAAAACTCCAGTAACCACCTCAGTCATTAATAATTAGGAAATCAAATACAAGCTATTTGCATAAAAACAAACTATTCCTAGCACTAACCTAGCATTTAATACTTGAAAACAAATTACAAAACACACTCGCCTTGGTTTGTTTGTTTCGACCTTCGATGAGAACGAAATTTTTATGTCCACAGTTCTTTTCGGTGGGTGTAAAACGTTGTCTACAACAGCCATGGGCAATCTTTCTTTGATCGTGAGCCTAGTGGAATTTAAAATGTCCATGGAACCAAACTATAAGCCACAATTATTATATTACGTTAAAAATATTGTAAAAGTCGCAGATGGCAAATTCACTGTTGAAGTATAACCGACAAATCCGCAATTTAAGGACCTACAGATCTTCCATTCTTGCAGACATGTTTGCCTTAGTCATGCTCTAGGTGGACTCTCTGTGATACCGCAATATCCACGCTTCGATGTATCCGGATGCACTTTTATTTGTTGTAACTTTATGTGTTTGTATCTTCACCAGTGGCTGTTTAAAGCCGTATATTGTATCTGACTCTGTATGCAATGCATATGTCTGTATTTTATGTTTTTTCTCTGTATATAACTCATGTCCTCTAGCTGCATAGCTGTAAAAGGACATTTCTTCGGAAATAAATTGATATTAATAATAATAATTTCAATCAAACAAAATTTAACACGAAACACTCAATGAACGACAGCTACTGCACTGAAACAAGCTAGTCACATGACCAGCTAAGCTCCCCTACCCTAGTGCACATAATTCAGCGTAGGCCACAATTCCTAACGACTTCTCACCTCCACAGAACGTTACGATTGCGCCATAAAAAAGGGAAATGCAAATGGCTGAATTTGTAAAAATTTTATTGCTAATTCCAACCTGAGTCTGCTCTGGTGCTTCAATTTTTTGCACAAAATGACGAGTAAAATACATACACACACACTTACCAGAAAATACGAACATTTGTATTAAGACAGTGAGAGACAGAAGAAATGCGAATAAATGGTAATAGATGCAATGAACTCTGACGTGGGGGTGGGGGATGACGTGTTGCCTCGTTCAGTGAAAAGACTGCAAGGCTGTTCGACTGCAGTAATCTGAAGCTAGATTACTGTTGGAGAAAATGTGTGATCTATTAGACTTTGAAGTGAGAAAAAAAAGAGGTCTTAACGTGCACGTTTAGCAGGAGACAATTCAAACAACCAAAAACATAACTGGTTTCTCAAAACCATCCATCTCAGAGGTTTTAAATGACTGGAAAGCTAAGCTGTTCTTCCACATCTCAAAGACGAAAATATGGCAGAAAAACAATACTTTAAGAGTGAAGCCTAAGGAGGTCTGTATGAAAAAATAGGGCATCCAGTGTGAAGAAAATTACATCTGAATTCAAACCAAGCCCAGAATTCAACCCATACCATAAGAAGGGAATTGAAAAATTGAGTATTGGCAGTCGCCTGCCTATTCGGAAGCCACCTGTTTCAGAGTAAAACAGAAAAACCCTCTTGCAGTGGTGCCAAGAACGTTGTAATTGGACAGTGGAACAATTGAGGAAAGTCATGTGGTCAGATGAATCATGATACACTGTTTTTCACTGATGGTAGCCAGGGAGTATGGCAAGAACGAAGCGATGGACCCTGCTTTGCCTTGTTAAAACAACCCAAGCGTTTGGATATCATGGTATGGCGAACGTTTTATTGGCATTGACTGAGCCCGTTGATACTTGTGGAAGGTCGAATGTGATCTAGGGAGTACATGAATTTTGTGTCAGATCTACTGCACCCTGTAATGTTACTGGTACATCGACTGCCTTAAAAAACAGTTACGATGAAGTTGCAGACTCCTATGGCTATCTTGAAACTGTATTCGATTATAAAAAAGAAACTATTTGTTTTAAAAACTCCCACAAACTTGGGATCGTCTGTGAATAGTGTACGGTCTCTTCTAGACCAAACTAGATAAGAGTTAAATCTCGGATATGTACGAGAATAATGAAAAGACCGAGAAAGATGAAAAAGAAAAATAGATGGAAATCTCTCGTCTGCTTCTTTGGAGTAACCTAATAACTCAGAAGAAACGGAACTACAATTTGACAGAAAACAGAACAGAATAAAAAAGAACAGTTTCTTATTCGAAAAATACAAAAACGACGAATCCTCTAATAACACAGCTACTTTACAACCAGGTGTTCTATTATATGTCAGCCCATTTTAGTTTTATCTGCACTGTACATACGATAACAGAATAACGCAGATGGACTTCAAATGAACAAAACACGTAGAAAAAGTGGAGGTATAAGAGACATCTATAGGGGTTGTATAAGAATTACCAAAAAAGGGCACACTACAGAAGTTGATGCAACGTTCTAGAAAATATGGTCATATGACATCAGTACGGTGTATGATCCCCTCCAACGGATAAACAAGCCTGACAGTGGTGAAAACAAAGGTATCTATAAGATTCTGTGGCAACAATCCTATTCTTCCGCCAGCACAGACTTTATCTCAACAAATAACCGACGAGTTGGCTGTCGGCATGCAATGCGACGCCCAACGGCGTCCTACATATGTTCGGATTTAATTCTGCTGATTATGCTGGCCATGGCAGTCATTGAATATCATCAATTTCAAGATATTCCTCCATCACTTGAGCTCTATACGCAGGGGCGTTGTCGTGCATGAAAAGAAATTCTGGGCCAACCGCCCCCTTAAAAGTCACACATAGGATTCGAGCATCTGTTCTCGGTACCTCTGCGCAATTACGATACCTCTATCAAAAACACGAAGAGGGGTACGTGCGGCCATTGATCATTATTCCGCCCCACAGGAGAATACCGCCTCGACCGAAAGTGTCCCTTTCACTGATACTGGAAGGATGGTACCGCATTCTTCGTTGTCTCCGGTTGAAATAACGTCTAGAATCTGTTTGTAGGCACAAACGGGGCTCAACAGAAAACAGAAAACAGAACTGTACCCTATTTGTCAGGGCTCCAAGTGACATGCTCATGGCATCAGTTGCGACGAGATCTGTGGTGGTTTGGGTTTAATGGGATACAAATGGCTGGCTTCGTTGCGTCGAGCCCACTTAAATTGAGCCTTCTTAACACAGTCCGGTTGGAAATGTTTTCACCTGTGACCGCGACAACCTCAAGAGACAGTTGATGACAGCACAGAATTACGTCTTGTTGTTAGAGCCAGATAGCGGTCTGTTCTGGTTGACGTAGCCCTCGGGCGTCCTCGGCCAGCTCTTCTTGTAATGGTTCCTGTCTCCTGAAACTGCTTCCATAGTGTCGAGACGGCACTGCGTGGTACATTAAGCCAAAGTGCCACCTCCGCTTGCGACTCCCCGGCTTCCAGTCATCCAACGGCCCGTCATGTCAAAAAATCATCTAAACGACGATAACTTACCATCCTGAGTACTGGAGATGTGGCTGTCCCACGAGAAAGCCAAAAACCGGGAATGAAGTGATATGGTCATAACTTGTGTTTTTATAAGCATGAATAATTTGCATAATGTGTGGGCTCTAAGTTGGTACAGCGATTTCTATTGGATACTCGAAATTTGAAAGGATGCCTGTTATATCAAATATTTGTCTTCGGGCGAACTGTTCACAATAAAATATTCATGAAAACATTTTGTTCTGTTAATTTTGTCGAGCAGTGCAGATTTGTAATATGATTCAAATATATTCAGAAGAGAATAAGGTGTACAAGCGTGTACAGTTTGCTCGTGTACTTCCGTAGCACTTAACTTCCTCCAAAACGTCCGTATTTCCTATCAGCATCCTGGAGTTTTCTTTTTCCAACTTCTTTAGCAGGTAACGTGCTGTGAACTTAAGGACTAAGAACAGTCCTTAAGACCAAATGAAGACTCCTCTTTTCTGAAAATGGAAGCTTTCCCGCTCTTTGCTCAGTTCATATTTTCTTTAGCGAAGAGGATTTTTCTATTTATATAAGGGATTTTTCATTCTGTCTGAAGTTTGTCTGCGGTTAGCATATGTATTTGACGTGTAATCGAAAAACTTTCCTGTTGGCCATCTTAGTCGGGGTGATTGCGAAGACCCTAAGTTTTCAACGTCGGATTTAAGACGCGTCCAGTGATGAAACGCCTGAATTTTTCAGTCCTGCATAAACATATGAGAGTATTTCATATATCATTAATTTTTTATGAAGTAATAGAAAGTGTCTTAATAGTAAGACAAAATACGTTTCTTTGCACAATGTCCAATTATAAGAAACCGCAGTATTCGAGAATGCGACTTCGGCGGTGTCATTTCTCTGGGAAAAAAAATTCTTTTTGATGGTCTGAGAAGTTTGGAAAAACTTTGCTAATGCTGTTGTTTTTTTTTTCCAAAAGGATTATTCCATTTTTATTTGTGCGGTAATTTGCTAGAAACCCACGATGGAGTGATGTACTTGAGGTAGTTTTTTCTTATTTCTAACTCATTACGTTTCCTGTTGTCGTAGCCTTTGTATCCACTGAGGGATGATCATAATATTCCTCAGCCACGTCTGAATAGCAACGAACGTCATCAGCTGAATTTAAGAAATGTTTATGAAATAGAAGTTGGTTTTTAAAACAGCTTCATTGATGTGAACACGCACAGAGAACATCCAGCGTTGCATGTATGGTCCAAGTTATTTCTTCAATGTTTTCTGAGCTGGCAGCTGACCTTAAAAAATAAATAAATAACGTGGTACACGCTTTTGTTAGATAGATGCATTTATAAGTAGGATCATTCATCAATCCATGATCAATCATTGATCAGCCCTTAAACAAAATGGCTAAATATTTAAAGATTATACATTTTAAAAGTTCTTTAATGAATTAGTATGTCAAAATGGTACAAACTTGATGCCAAGTCATCAATATTATCGGATTACAGGGACCAGTTGAATCCAAGCAGATGATGCTTTCCAGCCACATGGAGAAAATCACATTTACCGTTACAGCTTAGCCAATATAATTACGATGCACTAAGGTGTTCTGTTGAAATTCCAAATCTATATGCTGAGTTATTCAGGAGATGCGCAGATAATTGTAAATATAGAATTTCCGATATTTAAAGTTTCCATCTCTATCTACTCTTTCATGAAAATTTTTGATTTTGGACTCATTTAAAATTATTTATGAGCTTTAAAAACAATTTTAGACTATTGATGGATCAGAGTCCAAATCAGTGCTCAGAATCAGTTTTTAGCACACGCATTTCGTAGATAAAAATACAAATCTCCAGATACTTACCAGTTCAGCATTCCTCCTGCTTACGGTAACAAAGGCATCGCAACAGCCCTCTGGTGATCAAAATAACACGACAGGACTAATTGGAGAACCTTTACACAATTATAATTTAAGATCATGGATCACTTTCTTCGTAATCAAGAGGTAATTCGAATACTTTATGCAAACCTGATAAATTTTCCGTTGGCAAAACTCGCGGAAGATATTGAGGGGACTGTTCAACTATCTCACCGATGCCTTGCAGCGTGGTACAGAACGATCAAAAGGCTTCATTTCATTCGAATAGTTTAAGAGTTCATACACAAAGGAACATCGGCCAGGATGGAAAACCTTAGTGATTGGAACTTCTGTTTAAGATTTGGCTGGCGAACCGTGTTTTATCACGTGATTCGCTCCATCTCCACAATGCCCACAGTCTGAGCGAGGTGTTCCTCCCATGGGTTTGAGTAAATCGATTATGAAATGGTTTGCTTGTCAGTGTTGCTACCCCCCCCCACCAGAACCCTCTTTACATTCCAGATCAAGGATTCTTTCGATTACTGCTTAAGTAGATTCAGTAAAGAAGGTCATGCAGAAAAATAAGAAAGCTAAAGACGCTGACAAATAAACGGTAAGACTTAAGTTCCCCGAGGTTACGTAATTACCGACTCCCCACCCTCGCCCACTCTTGCTATCTTACCTGCACAAATCCAATCTGATTGCATAATTGAATTTGGAAAGAGAGAAAGAAATACTGCCAATTCCGAATGCCGTTAGCTTCTTTTCTACTAAATTCGGCCTCTGGAGCTTTGCGTCACGCGACTTCAGCTACCGCCCAAACGCAATTTCTGCTCGAGATCTGGTTTAGAAGTTATAATTGATGAAGCAACATAAAACATCACCCTGTTGTTGTGTAAGATAGATTACCCAATTTAGGGTTATCATCAGAAACAATCTCATTTCACACGCAGGCTCCTCAGAGCGCGCGCGCAAAACACACACACGTACGGAGTTAAGTTATGTGTACCAAGTCCAATAAATAGTTTTCCTAAATAGGATTTAAACAGCGCTTCCCTTAACAACGACTTCCTCCTTTGTGTCTCACTTTTTTCCTCGTTCTGTAAAGTAATCTATAAAGAGAAGCTTCGTTTAGCCGAATCTCCGAATCAAATTGGACATCTTTTCATTTGATTATTATTAACTGCATCCACCAGAGGGTAGTTCGTTTAGGCCGGAAGTTAAATCCATAGCAGATTATTTACAGAACTCCTGTTTAAAGTTTACGTTACACGATGATTGAGATATCTGGATTATTTTGGCGATTTTATAATTTCGTTTTATAATCATCCGTTGTCCTCTTCGATCTGCAAATATGTATAATAAATATGATCTTAAAGTATAATAAATATCGCATATAAAACATTTCACCTTTGCCAAGCACAGCCTCTGAGCAGACATTAAGAAATACTTATTTGCACACATCCCATTGGGCGAATGAATCTGTATTGAGGCAATATTTTTCAAAGATGAGAACTGAGATCGACCAGCCTTCTCTCAAAACACACCAAGAGAATCATGTGACAATTGGCTTGCATGCTCTTCTGCTGAATCCTTTACAAAGACGGCTGAATTTATTTGCCCAGAGCTCAGCATCAAAGAGAACTATAATATCATGATCAAACACTTCATGGTGGACTCTCTAACTCATACTTACAGATAAAAACAGCTGCCCCCTTCCACTCAGATTGGAAAAGAATGGAACGTCGACTAGGTCCTCTGCTTTTTTTGAAAGCAAGAGTGTTCAATAAAGAAAAATCAAATGCACTCAGGAAATGGAACTTTCAAAAACCTTTTAAGGAGAAAGAACATGGAAATAGTCCCTCAAGCAACGTCTTATCTCCCCTTTTTATTTTTTAGCTACAATGCAGCACAAAGTTTCTTAATAAGAATGTCCCTGAAACTTTTCCGTTGGTGAATAAAAACTGATATCTCTAGACTCGAAGGCATTAAAGCTGTTAGTTACCCTCCATCTACAGCTGCAGAAGCACGTACAATATACACAATATACCTCAGTTGATCATGAAGAGTACTATCCTATTTATTGTTAATGCGGTTGTCCATGTCCACAATAAGGTTCTAAAGAAGAATTTGTTCCCATCTGAGTGGAGTTCCGACCATGTTTTTCCCAAACCAAAGATTCACCCACCAAAAGAAGTAAGATCCACTAAGCTATCTCCAACGCCTCCGTTTGCTTCTGAAAGTTTTTTGGAAAAACTCTTCTCACTCTTATAAGACAGGTACTCCTTAAACAGCAACCACAAATTTATTTTGCACTTAACCGAAAGTCAAAGGTGGCAAATCTGTTTCCAACAACCAAGCAAATGTTGAAGTCGTTTGAAGCTAATACAGAACTTGCAGTAGTTTATCCAGTCATCTTGTTGTAGTAGAGTTTTTAGGAGCATCAGCGACTAAGACCATATTGCTCCGTGTATACTGTCTGTAAATTGTGTGGGTTGAGTGGTCGATTTTCTGTTTGTTGGACGTATGGTTTTTTTCGGGAGAAAAAACCATGCTACCCTCGCCTGGAACAGACTAACTCAGCCACGTTGTGAAAAAGGCCCATAAAAATTCCTCCCGTCATGGACGGTATTCAAACTTCGGTCTTTTCCACCCGGTGTGGGGAAGATGGCGATTCTACCAACTGTTCTACCCACAAGGGCATCCAACCATCTAAGCAGCTTTATATGCAGTCGGCATATAAAGTTGCATCCATCAGCCCATATAGGAGTCTTTCAGGGAGGAATGCTGTTAACCAACTCTTCACTGCCGTATTGTAATCCATAATTGAGGATGTCCTCTCTGTCAGCTATTGCTGACAGAGAGGACATCCTCAGTTATGGCTTTTTAACTCGACTACCGCTACTTCCCATCAGATTTCTTAAACAATCAAAAATCATTAAACAATCCACCACCACAGATTTGGGCATCACTTTTTACCACCAGCTCCTCTTCCATGGCCATGTACAAGCACCACATGTAAAATCCTGCACTTACAAATGGTAAGGGAAACATCACTTAACTCCATGTCCAAGATGGAGTTAAATTTGAATTTCTGTTATCAGAAATCGCGTACAAGGGAAGGTTGTTCTAAAGGACAGAAGGAGAAAAGATAAATGAGGAAGAGTGAGTCTGTGTTAAGCACCAGACAAATCAAGGCTATGAGGCGATTCTGTGATTGTAAATTGTGTATATTCTTTGGTCAATCTGCCTGTTTTCTGGATGAAAAACCAGAGTTTCCGGAAGAAAGAACCATGCAACCGTCTCCTGAGAAACTAATTCAGCCACGTTGTGAAAAACGACCATAAAAATTCCTCTCGTCCTTGACCCGGTTCGAACCAGATCATTTTCCGCCGGTGTGGCCGAGGACAGTAATTATATCCACTGGTTACCCAAGCGAAGAAAGAACTTAACCATGGGGAAACCTAGCATTAGCTGGGAAGTTAGAAGAGAGAGAGAGAAGGAGCAATATAACACATCACACGCAGGAAGCAATCAGATTAAAAATAGCTACCCAATCCAATAATCGTTACAAATTGAATAATCGTTTGAAAGGCTTTTTCAGAAAGCCTTAGAAATGTTGAGAATAACTGTTGAGTTTCTCCAAACCGTTCCTCGGAATTTTAAAATGATTAATACCACAGTCGAGCCATTAGTTTCAATTTTCCGATCTAAAACAAATACTTGCACAACTAACCTTGTATCAAATAACATCGTTGTGTATATTGGAGGATAAAACTTGCTGCGAATGGATCCTATTTGGTTTTGCAATAATACTGTATTAAAAAAAATTGATATTCGCTCTATCTGCAGTCAACTTAAGCGAAATTTTCATTCCAACAAGCTGAGACTAAAACTATCTTTACCACTTAAAAATGAAATTAATAATAGTAAATACCGTATTTAGTGGCATCTTTTCCATCTCACAATGTCCAACATTTCTTTTTTGGGATAAAATTAAGGAAAAAATATTTCCCCTTTAATTTTAGTGGAAGCTTGATAGTATTTTGAGAGGGTAGCCTTGTACGTAAAACAAATTAATTAAACATGTACTGCAGTCCGCCATGATGAAATTTTCTGACCCTCTAGGTGAGGACATAAAATATCGCGAAGGGGAACAATAGCGTGGAGGTGAATACGATGTGGACCATTCCGTGGACAGCATTATTTATTGTGTTGAAGAAACTCTTCTGACTGTTTGGAATTCAATTTTATTTTTTTTTAAAATCGCCCACTGACAATACTATATCACTGAGACAGACGAGTTTAATTTGTAATATACCACCCGGGGGATTTATCGTACAGAAATGGTCCATCGCAACTCTGTGCCGCTTGTGTTGCTATTTCTGCCAAGTGCTGACACGTGAATGGATTGTCTGGGAACTTGGCAGAATAGCATAAATATCCACCATAAATATTTACGCTAGTCCAATATTTACCTTGCAGCCACTTCTGTGAAATGAAGATGCACTTCGCAGCAGGTCAGTGTGTTGACAGCAACTCCAAAGGCAGTTGGGCTCGCACAACTGTGTACTGTTTCCCTCTGAAAGGCAAAAGGTAATCAGCTGTACGGAGGACGTTTCTTTGACTGAGGTCTGTTTATTTGCTCAGCGCGTTCTTTCTGCCTTAGAAATGTTGAGAGATTTGTCATTTAGAATAGCTTCGTTATTTTGGATCATTTACCGACAAAATTGATAAACGTATCCTTTTATTTACTTTTCTCTTCTTTCATTAAAGTGTAGATGTTTATTTACCCTTTCTGGTCTTTCATTTGGGATAGTTTTTATACTAATCAATTTTTCTTTGCTTTTGTATCATAACAAAAATTTTTCTTCTCTCAAATTTCAAATAATCAACCAAACGTGTTCTTTGTTTACCTTTATCGCTCCAATTTGATTATTTAAATCTCCAGTGCGCGTGATTTATTATAAAATTCTTCATATTTATGCCCTGATCCAAATAATCAGAGAACAGCTCGAAACCAACCCAATTTTGCATCCAAATATTTTGCTATTCACTCATACATTATATAAGAAAATAGGCAGAAAAAGTCGTATTTGAAACCAAAGGAGTTTCATAACCATCAAACGACAGTGAAGAAAAACAGAAATTTCAATAATCACTTGCTAAAGTTGGCTTCATCTTCTTGGTATGTTTCAGCCTCTTGAAATCTATTGCACTCTACTGAGATCCAATAATTTGACCAGCCTTGAGGGCTCTCCAAAAGCCGATTTTGGATAAATAACGTTGAAGAAGCATCTTCAAAAATGGAATTGCTGGATGAAACGTAGGTCCACCACTTTATGCCCACTTGCGATGGAATCATGTGGAAGATGGCGATTCTACCAACTGTGCTACCCACGAGGGTAATGATCCGGGCTGTTGATACATGCGTACTTGCGATTTATGACAACGCAAGTTCGCATATAATGCATGAAACCCAAAAGATCAGTAAATAAATAGGAATGGGACCTATTTGATTATCCTCCCAACAACAACAACCTCTGTAAAGTGCAGAGGTTGTAACTTCCAGAACTTATGAGTTCTAGAAGTTGATTTGTTTGTATTTATGGTTAAAACAAAACTGGGTTTTCTATAGGAAACTACGACCTCTGTCTAAGACTAACTCAGTTCTTCCAGTTATGTACAGGATTCTTTTCTCATTCTTCGAGCATGGTCTGTTGTCTATTCATCAAAGCGGTTAAAATGAGAAAGTAATAATTGCCTTCTACGAGTATATTCCAGCCAGATTTAGTTGGGCTATGGAAGATACCATCGACATATTACAAGAACGAAAAGATTGCAGAAGGAGTGAATGCCAACGGCGAAGTGGAGTTGGAGTGGAGAATAAATTATGAATTGCAGTCAGAGGCAAAGAATATATTGAAAGTGATTATATAATATCGGTGTAAATTCACCATAGTTAACCCATATATTTGAGCTACGATTGTAGCGTCGAAGGCATCGTTTTAATTGTATCTCATAATGTGGTTGCCTTCACAACAAGATAGCTACTATTGAATTACTTCAAATAAATAACGCTTCTCTAGTAGAGAAGACTACTGTTATTTATTTTCAGCGTACCACCACCCAGACGATCGTTTCGAAGCTTTTTGGCTTCGTCATCAGTGGGCGGGTAGGTAATACAATATGCCATCTCAGTTGCGAAGTTTTATCCACATTATGAGAGATGCCAGAAGGGTGTGGTGGTAATGTATTTGGAAAATTAAATGCACTAGGCATAATCCTTATGGGTTTTGAAAATTAACTATATAATATCGGTGTAAATTCACCATAGTTAACCCATATATTTGAGCTACGATTGTAGCGTCGAAGGCATCGTTTTAATTGTATCTCATAATGTGGTTGCCTTCACAACAAGATAGCTACTATTGAATTACTTCAAATAAATAACGCTTCTCTAGTAGAGAAGACTACTGTTATTTATTTTCAGCGTACCACCACCCAGACGATCGTTTCGAAGCTTTTTGGCTTCGTCATCAGTGGGCGGGTAGGTAATACAATATGCCATCTCAGTTGCGAAGTTTTATCCACATTATGAGAGATGCCAGAAGGGTGTGGTGGTAATGTATTTGGAAAATTAAATGCACTAGGCATAATCCTTATGGGTTTTGAAAATTAACTATATAATATCGGTGTAAATTCACCATAGTTAACCCATATATTTGAGCTACGATTGTAGCGTCGAAGGCATCGTTTTAATTGTATCTCATAATGTGGTTGCCTTCACAACAAGATAGCTACTATTGAATTACTTCAAATAAATAACGCTTCTCTAGTAGAGAAGACTACTGTTATTTATTTTCAGCGTACCACCACCCAGACGATCGTTTCGAAGCTTTTTGGCTTCGTCATCAGTGGGCGGGTAGGTAATACAATATGCCATCTCAGTTGCGAAGTTTTATCCACATTATGAGAGATGCCAGAAGGGTGTGGTGGTAATGTATTTGGAAAATTAAATGCACTAGGCATAATCCTTATGGGTTTTGAAAATTAACTATATAATATCGGTGTAAATAATGTGGATAAAACTTCGCAACTGAGATGGCATATTGTATTACCTACCCGCCCACTGATGACGAAGCCAAAAAGCTTCGAAACGATCGTCTGGGTGGTGGTACGCTGAAAATAAATAACAGTAGTCTTCTCTACTAGAGAAGCGTTATTTATTTGAAGTAATTCAATAGTAGCTATCTTGTTGTGAAGGCAACCACATTATGAGATACAATTAAAACGATGCCTTCGACGCTACAATCGTAGCTCAAATATATGGGTTAACTATGGTGAATTTACACCGATATTATATAGTTAATTTTCAAAACCCATAAGGATTATGCCTAGTGCATTTAATTTTCCAAAAAAATTGAAAGTGATATAAGTGAAGATGGAAGCGGAAAGAAGGGAATATATTGGAATTGTGAATCTCTCTCTCTCTCTCTCTCACACACACATGAACAAAATCTTTTTTAAGCAGACTTCGTAGAAGAGCAATTTCGGGCACGGGAGGAAATTATTTTTGTTCTTCGCGAATCTTAATCTTGGAAATCCAAGAGCACAACGCCAGTGGGCGAGGGTGATATTGGTGGAAAGAAAGGAAACAGTCGAGAAGTGCAGTGTTGTACTCCGACTGCCAGTGACTCTTAATATCTTATCTGAAGACATGCCTGGAATTACGCAGTCATTCATGTCCGATCGATGCAGTCGTAACAGCGGTCCGTGATGAATAAGACCTTTCTCTGGGCGAAGTGGCTGAGGACAGTGCGCACTAACCCGTTCATCAACCGATGGAGGCGGCTAAGTTTCCCATTCTGAGATCACGATAGAGTACCGCGTAACGTGACCAGCAGACGCTTCGCTGTGGAGAAAAGGTTATAAATAACTCCCGGTGAGTTTAAAGGTAGAAATGGAAAGGACGAGGGTGAAAGGTTAGACGGGAGTGGGAATTTTATATTCGAAAAGTTTCGCTCAAATAAAAATATTCTTCCCAGTTAAATAGGGGAAGACATAACGAGAGTGGCAGTAAACGTCAACTCGCGGATTGATTGACCTGTCGTGGCGTATTTATTTATTTCGGAATCAGTGCCCCGTAAGGACCAATGGCGCTCGATACCCAGAAGCCTTTTCAGTGGTAGCAGACGGATGACCTCTGTGTTTACAACACAACGACGCCCGAAGAAAGAGAGAGAGATGAACTACGCTGTTCTGGACACTAAAGTGAAACTTGACGAAGGAAAACCAAATTATGCTGTAAAGTCCACTTCCCGTGTAAAGCGTTTACCCTCATGAACGATTTTTGTTGATATGGTTGCGCAATAAAACCCCACTTTCTTAAAAGAGATTGCAGCTCTATAGGTTACCAATATACAACGTAAAATATCAGTTGCAGCAGCGGGCAATCTTATATTTGCCACAAACTGTTTCATCATATTTAGCCATTTTATTATTAGCAGATTTGAAAAGAGCTTTGGACTTTGTAGATAGAGTTCATGTCATAATTTATGTTATTTTGAGATGAGTAGAACTTTATGGGTCTCTGTATTAGTCTGTCGAGTAGCTCTGCATAATTCTCTCCACCCCTCCAACGGGATGTACGCTAACTCTGCAAAACGGTTGATATGTAATCCTCCAACAAAAATTTTACCTGAAATGTAAGGGTCAACTCTGAATTATCTTTGCTTTCGCTTATCCAATAACTACATTTTGTGGGCCAGTAGTTATCCTCAATTGCAAATTGCTTTGGTTTTTAACTTTCCCTGAGATTTCTTTAGGAGAAACTTTTTAAATTCTAAAGTTGTATTATTTTTTGCAAATAACAACAAAACTTGTGGGTTTTTGAAATGAAAACAAAAGTCTGCGTGGTGGAAATTTAATAGTTATAAAAACAATTGGGTCTTCATTTGCATACACGACCAAGGATAATGTTCATTGTCGTATTAGAACTTGTAAGGCCAAAATAACGACAAATCCGGGTACAAATCCTAATTTGGATTGAGGTTTGGGACCGTAATCATGGTCACAACATCACTAAATTGTTTCTTGATGACCAAATATTGTTGTTCATTCTGTATGGAACAGCATTAAACGAAAAGTATCACTTCATATTCGGGACTTAAAGAAGTATGTCCTTTAGAAACATCGAAGGTTATCGGTTTCTTTTGGATTGGTCTTGGTTCAGTAAAATTCAAGCCGTAGATTTGAGCAACGAATGCGTTTTCAGCTCAGAAACGGGTAAACGGATGTAGTATCCAGTTAAAATGTCGTTTATTGAAATCCAATGAAAGGCCAGACTGTTTTTATGGAAGAATTCCGTGTCGATTGTGTGACTGTTTCGATGAAACCTGTACACCAAGAAAATAATTTTTTTCTTGAGATGAAGGCATCCTGGTCACCAAATGACATAACCACAAAAACCTGCGAGAGTTTTCCTGCAAGATTTAACCTCAAATTACGAGAAAGATTCGATTTATAGTTGTGATTGCTGTGGATTTTTTTCGATATTTTTCCTTATTTTAACGTTTTGTCATGCCTATTAGATCCAACAGTATCTATGGACTTTCAAAAAATTATAATAAAATGGTTATACTGTTTCTCTCTTTTCCTTCTCTTTCTCTCTCTATAAAATTTGGATGGAATAAATGTTAGAATAAGTGATTATAATAAGCGATTCTACAACTAAACACAAAAATTTAACAAAAATAATTATTTTCCGTCAAAATTCGCCTGGTATACCTCGTGACCGAGATTTAAGAGGATTATAAATTTTACCCAGTTAACTCAATGATCGTAAGACTCCCTCTTCTTATTTTGCGCAGTTAACCCCCTGACTTCATGACTGATTAACCATTTTGCAGAGTGTATCTACTCCGTCCTCCCCCACATACAAAAAATTCGGACTTTTTATCCAGCAACACAAAACTATAAAAGAAACTACAAACACTAAAAACCACACAATTTATGGACACAATACAGTTTAGCTGCCTGAGTGTTTATTACGAACAAGCCTCCATTCCCTGTTCACCATAGAATCTCAGCAAATGAAATTCACCCGCTGTCTTTCCAAACGTAATCCCATGTTCTACCACCGAATTTTCTACCCAAATCTCTGTTTCTACTTCAAGCTTCAATATTTGGAAACTCTGCGAACCGTTCTCGGTCTAAAACAGTTGTACCATATCTTCACAGGTTCAACCTACCTGCCGGATTTTCTATGCCATATTGATCTTCACGCTCCAGCAGTGGCTACTGGGCAGACGACTACAATCCACATCGGTAACTCTAGGCTAGAGATATCCAAGAACTCCTTTAATAGAACTATGGCACTTATGAACGAGTACGATCTGGATATGGCTTTGGACAAGAAAGAGTTTCACAGAACTATCCGGGCAGGCTGGATGGTTGACGGATGAGTTCAAAGTTAAAGATGTCCTCATCAATGCTTGTGTGTGTGTGATGTCTCCTGCAACTTCCTACTCTCTGAGATACTCTTCTTGATACTGTACTTTTGACTTAATAAATAATTTTTTTTCCTCGAGTTAAACTTTTCGGTTGAAAATGAACAATCATTATACTTAGTGTATATTCTTCTATTTTAAACAAGCAAGCCTCCCAAAGGAATCCATAAAGGAATCAAAAAAAAGTCTGCCGCCTTTATTATTGCAATCAAGGTGAGCAAAAAGAAAAACCAGAAGACCGATTCTCTGCGCTTCACAAACTGAAACGTATCCTTTGAACCATTTTCTGCTCGTGTTAAAGGGTGTCCAAGATCCCTAAATCAAGACCTTAACCTTCATTTTACGACGTTCCATTAGGAAAAGCTCGTGCGAAGTAACTTTACAGAAGTGATTTGTTTCGTACTGTTAACTGTCAGCTTTCATTCTCGCACTGTGGAGCTTCCCTCACTTGGTGCTGCGCTTGATAAACGACCTCCGGCGTCTTAAATGACGAAACAAATAAAAGAACGTCGCTCGCTTCAGGCATGCGAGAGTTGGTAGAGTAGGGAAGAGCGGCAATTAATTAGGTCGCCCCCCCTTCCAGAAAATAAAGTTTCGGTGCTCACAAAGCTTCAGACAAGCCCATATCTGGTTGGTTGTCACGTGGTACACAAGAGCAAATGTCGTGGATCACCTACTCGAACGACTGTGATCACGTGACAAAATTTACGCGAAACTGTGCTGGAGATGGTGAAGTACACGACCCAATGGTGACAAATGCCAGGATGCCGCTTTATACGATTCGTTGTCTCATTGGATCCCAGAGACAGAGAGCCCAAGTAAAGACAAATAAAAAAAGATGCTACAACAAATGCGCTTGACATACAAAAAAATGAAAGTATCGTCGAACTAAAAATAGAATTGTGCGCGTGTGTGTGATGTATGCCATCCAACCACGTAGCATCCAGCCTGCTAGACAGGGTGCCATTCTTACGTGGCTGTATCCAATATTGATGGCATCGTTATTAAGTGTACAGCTGTTGTGTAGTCAGCTAACACATAATGGAACCGATGCTCATCCGAAAAGAGGTGCAAAGCCAAATAATTCCAGAAATGCTATAACAACTTGGCGCCTTCTTTTCTTTCTTGGAATAGCTACTCAGCTATCGACTAGTAGATGAAAGAGGGAGTCTTTTAGAGAAATTTGTCTGTTGGACGTGCTGAAAATCCAAATATGCCAGTTATTTACAATCTTCGGCGCCATGGGCCGACTCGGAATTGCGTCATTTGGCGCAAGCGGATTTTGCGGGTTATATCGCTGTTCCGCGATCATAATGCTATTAATACCACCACCACCTAATGCGCTACTCAAACTTCGTTCTCATTGGCTCTTAACAATATCGTGTTAATTTTTAGCGCGATCGTGTTAGCATCTGTAATTACTCGGTGCCGAACCATGACGTCATTGCCATCCTCTTCTTCACGGCGAGTAATTAATACTTAAAAGAGTTTCAAAAGAACGAAAAAATATTCTGCCGGAGTCTGCCAGTTAAACAAAGCCTTAATTAGTCTATTCACTCGCTGTTACCATCACGCCACCTAGATGGCATTCGTTGCAATCTATAAACTCCGCTACTTCTGAGATTAATTGCACGACCGAGATAAAAATCCATTGAAGTATGTCGTAAAGACAGTGTATGATGGCGGCAAAAGATGCGACACTGTAACCCTGTCGCACGCTTACCATAAGAAGAAACAAGAAACTGCGAGTCAATTAAATGTAAAGGAGTGAAGCGAGAATAGAGTTTGGAACGTGTCTAAACGTGTTTAGCGCAGTTATTTGCCAACATTCTTAGAATTTGGGTTGCATGAAAGATTTAAGGGTTGGTAACCTTTCTCATTGTATCACTTGGTCAGGTGGATGAACACAGAAATAATTCGAATAAGTATCATTACCATCGATGGACCACGAAAATCTTCAGCATGTAATCTGCTGGCAAGCGTACCTAGGGTTGCCGATGTCTCTTAAGAACATCAATTGGTGTTCCAGTTTTCAACGAATGTAATTTTTAAGCTAAATTTTGGGATAAGCAATTCAAAATCGGAAGTGAATCATTATTGGACCATTCAGTACTGTCTAAACCAGATGCGTGTATCTTATTTATTGTTTTCTACACCTTGAAGAAATACTTGCTGGACCATTATTATTCAAGTGATTCTGATTGAAAATATTTCATAATTCTCATTGAACTTCAGATTTAATGAATTATATTTGTAGGTAGTTCAATTTCTTCCTCTATGGATCTAAAAGAATCCAGCAGGACGTATCTATGAATTTCTTGACTACGTTCACTGCATCCACGCGTTCAAAACAAATCAACTATTCTATAACTGTAAAATCGTAATAAAATAAACAATATTGATCTACAGGGTGTTTTTGCATTCATCACATCTTGACAATTAAAGTAGTCTGGTGGCTAAAATTCCCTGTCTTATTAATACCAGGTAAACTTTATGATCTATGAAATTAGTTCATATTAATCATACAGGGACCAATTTATTGAATGAATCGTAATTGCGAACCTTTGTGGTATAGATCTGCAATGCTAAATGAATTTAGGCTATCGGCTGGATCACCTGATCCAGACTTCTAGTGTGGACTTTCGCCACAGCAGACGCGTATAAATATACTATAAGAAATTACAGTACTATAAGACAAAACTATTTTATATCGTTTACTTTACACATAATCAAATCTGAATATAAGCACCAGTATTGTCACAACCTTTCTCAATGTAACCACTACATTTTCCTCTGAGCAGGAAAGCAAGTCCACAATAGCACTGCCAGTCTCCCTCCATCCTTTCCGGAACATTTTGTCTCAAAATGAACTGAAGCCCGAAATACAAATAAAGCTCTAGCATGAAAATCTTCGGAAATATAATGAGAGTTCTCTACAAGGGAGTTTTAGCCCTGTTGTTTTCAACAGCAGAGTATGGTTCCATGTTCTGCTGCTGAAGAATCCAGACTAGCCCGATTGATATCCAGCTCAATGAACCAGTGAGTAACAGAGCTATCCGTATTTGTACTCGAACAAAATTGAACGTAATCTTCAGCCCTACGAGAAGCACATTTCTTCAGAGTTTTATTATTAATGGCAAGATTGAAATCTAAACATGCTTAGTGAAACTCTGAAGAGAACCTCGCAAAATGAAGGTTGGTTGGTTTTTTTTTTTTATTTTTTTTTTTTTTAGGAGCATTAGCAACTAAGGCCATATTGCTCCGGGATATGCGGTGGTCATTCCTTGACCTTTCCGCAATCCTCCGTATTTGGTGGTGACGGGCTCGAACCCCGGTCTAATCAAGAAGCGTGTGCTGCGCACTGCTGCTCCTTCCCACCTGGCTACGGAGGCGCCTCAAAATGAAGGTAGCATACTATCTGGAATCTTGCCAAAGCTCAACGTTTTGCATTATCACAAATTGGATTAATACAAAACATGTTTGTAATACTGGAAGGTCTGGGAATTCAGCGTTTTCTAAGCAAATGCGGAGCGTTTAGTCTTCTAATGCACAAATGGTAATTTGCGAACAACGCCAACGATGACTGTGGAACATTTCCAACGTTAAAACAAACTTCAGTCACTGGTATTCGTTTCGTTGGCGACCCTGGCCTCAAAGGACAGAAGACTTTGTATTTATGTCCCTCTTAAAATATAGCAATTGAGTCATGGACATTGTAACCAGTGACACAAAGTGCCATCCGCCTCCAACCCAAAGAGCCCATTCACGAGGACCATATAATTGTCAGTAAAAACTACACATCTTTTTTTTCTTTTGATTATGCAAAAATCCAGCCTTCTACACAATATAATATTGTCTTTCGTATCATTTCTATTGCCCATCGAATTATTTTCTGATATCCTAGTAAATGAAACATCGATTAATTTATTCGGATTTGTATGTATATATTTTTTTTTAAATGTACTTGCAATGAACTTTCCTTTTTTCAATAATTGCGCACAAAATGTTTAATTCTACCAAAACCAATCACCATCTTGGAAAATAAGAAATAGCTTTTGTATTTTCAAATATCAAATTAATATTTCATGTTTCATTATTTATGCATTTTCTCCTTTGAAGTGGGGAAAGGACCCTTGTACGGAGATTTTCTTTAGGGTCACAAATTTATAAATTCTGTCCTGGTTGCTGAAGTGTCTCGTTCATCCTAGGAATGCTGCGCAATTTAAACTGGAAGGTATTAGATTCGAAATGCAAGGTGCTGATATGATGAATATTTGTACTTTGTGCAAGCATGAGCAACATTTTTCTTACGATGATGGATTCTGCGACTTGTCCCTCGTCTCGAAGAGTCTTGCTCATTTATATTACAAAAACCTCTTTTCAGCATTATGATAATGGATCGCATTTGGCTCAATTGTCATCGCACACAACTCTGCACTCACGGCATGTCTTGGTCCAATAGCTTCCACCTGCCTACCAAGAGATCAAGGTTGTGTCCAGGACTATCTTGGGAAAGAAGTGGTTGGTTGTAGGGTTTAGGCGCATTGGCAACTTACGCCGTATACAATATGTTTGTAAATGGCGCGTGTTCTGTGGTCAACTGTTTTGCTGGACAAAAAACCCCAGTTTCCTGAGGAGAGAAAAGATTCTACCCTCGCTGAGACCGGCTAACTGAGCCACATTTTGAAAAAGGCCCATTAAAATTCCTTGCGTCATTGACGGGATTCGAACACAGGTCTTTTCCATCCAATGTGTGGGGAGGAGTTGGACGCGATCAAGTACTATATAGTTATTGATGGAAAGAAGACGTACTCAGAAATACACGAAAATTGATTTTCTTTGCACAATTCCAGACAAGAACCAAAACTCTGTTAAGTTTTTTTTTATCAGAATGTTAGAAGTACAAAGCGAAAACAACGTTACTTGAGCGCACTCAGTGTGAAAAAGTTGCACTAAAATTAAGAAAAATAGTTTTAGAAACGTACGTGCCAGGAGACCATCCGAGATTAACTTCTAGCGGACTACTCTTAAAAACAGAATGTTACGATTGACCTCTTCCCTTTCCCGTCTTATTATTTCCGGCCTTACAACTCTTTTTTTTTTCCCCCTTTGCTTTTCGTTCAGTTTTTCATGTTCTGTTTTACTTTCGCCTTTTTATTTGCCTCATTAAGCTTTCTCTCCAGTTCTTTTTTCATTTACTTCTTCATTTCCTTTTCTCAAACATACAAAGAGAGAGAGAGAGAGAGAGAGAGAGAGAGAGAAGAACGAACACTGCTTCGAACAAATACCATCGCCTTCTACATCCACCGTATTGTGTTCGTGCGTGCGTGCGTGTATGTTGTCCTGTGTGTGTGTGTGTGTGTGTGTCAACAAGGGAGAGAAATGATGGTCGTATCCAACCATATGGACTGGCTGGATGCACGGGATGTGTTCTTCGTGCCTGCAGCTACAACCGATAATTCCATTACACCTGTAGCAATGAACGGCAAACAAAGCGAGCATTAGGCTACTCGTTATGCACCGCTAAAGTTCCTGTGATTTAGCAGCGAGTCGCCCCGGTAAAAAGTTAGCGATATTAATTCTGTGAACGTGGCAATTGAGAACGCTCGCTGTGACTGCACGTAATGAGAATACGTGATGAGCATACTTTCTTTGTCGGCCTGCACAGACACGCATCTAACCCTTAACACGATTTGGTGCTGATTAAAAAATGTCTTCTAGCGTGCTCACCCGCTATTGGATCACCCGCAACACACCGAAATCCAATTGATTTCGGTCGCCGCGTAATTACGGACGTTTGACAAAACTTTGAAGAATTGGGATTCGCCTTATTTATGTCGCGCACACATTTCTGGTCCATCTAACGAACTCTGCCATTTTTCTAGTTCCACACCTCGCTCCGAACCCTTCATTTCGCTTTAATTCGCCGTGTTTCTGTTCGCTCAGCGATATTTCGGAAGTTCCTTTTCATTTCCGTCGTCTTTCATTGCTCCAGGGTCTTCCAGGAGATCAACGGATGTCATTCTTTCTGATACCAGCTTATACATTTCATCTGCTACAAGTTCCTTTAGTTTTCGGACATCAGACCATTTTTATTGCCTTATTATTATCGACATTTTCCGGAAACTTCAGTTTTTCATCCAGAAAAAGTCAAATTGACCATAGAATGCTCTCAATTTACAAACATAATACACTTACGCCTCGTGGCCTTTGTTGCTTTGGTACAATAACAAACAACAAAGATAACTTCGCCTGAGATCGGTTAAGTACCTTAAAGAAATGCCTCCAATCTTCTGTAACAAAATACGAACACCAACTACTCCAAAAGAACAATGTCGAAACCAATAAATTGTTGTGGAAGATCAATTTGAAGTACTTTGCTCGAGATTCTCGCATATTAAAGTGAATTTTTATGGGACGTCTCACCAGCGCCTTTGCCCAAGCAATTTAATTCTTCACGAAATTATGAATGCTTTAAGGAGTTTAACAAGTCGTATTTTCAAAGTGCCTAAGCAGACTTTGGTAATAGGATCTTTTCAAGTTTGTTTGGTAACACAACCGACTGTGTTTGCTCGTTCAGTAATGTTACTCGATAAACCCGAAAAGCAGGATCTTGGGGTTAAATGCAACTCAATGAAGTTAAATTTGAAATTTGCTATGAGTGCTATCTCTTATCATTTTACCATAGAAACTGCCAATATTCTTTATAGAAAAGTAAAATTCTTTTCTTAAATAAAAACAGAAACTTTCCTAATATCTTTTTCATGTTTCTAGCAATCTTGGAGTCTAATGAGAGAATTAGGAGACTCCGGGAAGACCCCTTCGATGGGAGAAAGGCTAATGTCTCTCCAGTACAAAAAGGTGGTAAAGAGAAGATGAATATCTATAGGCCAGCGAATTCGACTTCTGTAGTAGGGAAGATCATGAAGTCTTGTTAAGGATACGATTCGAGACTATCTCGACAAGGATTGTATCCTAAATAGATCCCAGCACGAGTTCGTTAAAAAGGTAGGTCATACCTGCTCAATCTGGTAAATTACTATGATGTAGTCATTAAAAAGTTGGATGCAGATAACAATTCTGCACCCATCTTTGTTTCTAACAATTAGAAGCAAAGCTTTTAATATCGATCCTCATGGAAGGCTGCTATACACACCGGAAGAAATTGACATGAATGGTATGATCATAGGCTGGCTAAAAGAGAAGAGACAGTGGGTTGCCATAAATGTCTTCCAAATGGACCAGTGAAACAAGTGGGGTCCCTCAGAGATCGGTGTTCTGCGTACTTCTATTTCTATAAATGACAATGACGAGGATATCCAAGGGAAGCGTCAAAGTTTTCTGATGATTTGAAGGCGGAAAAGATAGTGAACACGACCCAGGTCATGACGCCTCAAAAAGACTGAGATCGGTTGCATGTGTGGCCCGAAAAATGGCAACTAAAGTTTAATACTTCTAAATATAAGGTAATACATTGGGGGAACAGAAATCCTGGAGTCACATATAAGTTAAGGGGACAGAAGCAGAAAAATGGTTGAAGACGAAAACGCCTTAGGCCTTACGATTCAATCTGGCATGAAATTTTCCATGCAGTATAAACAGGCAGCTAGGAAGGAACATGGTATCCTGCCCATAACTTGTAGAACCATTGCTAGTAGGGAGAAGGACGTCTTTCTCCATTTATACAAGAGGATGGTTAGACCGCTTTAGGAATATTATAGTCTGCACCTGAAAAAAGACATTGAAGTTCTGGAGTCGGTTCAACGAATAAATCTGATTGGGGAAGATCTAGGGGAACAACTGGGAAGGGGGGAATATCTGATTGAGGTGTATAAAGGAGTTGAGTAAAATGAATGCAGAAGGTGTGTTCTTCGCTGTAGGTTAGACTAGAACCAAGGAGCACAAGCACAACTATAAAATCTCAAAGAATTACAGAATCTCAAGAATTTCTCTAGGCAGCGGGTTGTCGAACGCGGAAATAAGTTGCCTCCCATGGTGGCAGAGGCAGTGAGTTTGGCTAAGTTGAAAGCGGAATTGGTTGGTTGTCTGGTGGAAATAGGAATTGTATGCATATTCTGTTTTGTTTTTTGTTTTTTTGACTGATGTAGAAAAAGTCCGCTTTCTTTGAACATTACTTACTAATTTGTCGCACTCATCGGAATCTTTAAAATAAGGCGACCACGAGAAGGGCAAAACAGATAATGAGCTTTTTGCCTCACAAATGCAAATGTAAAATGGATTGGCTTCTGGTTTCTTATGATTACTGACTACCAAACATACCAAAACCGTTTCAAAAAAAGTATAATCTGTGTGGATCGTCTCCACCTGTCCTCTCTTCCCCATTGCAATAGTTAGTGGAGAAAATTGCCTCGTGCAATTCATTTCACCTCATCAACTGTGGAGGACTCTTCGCTCCTTCGTCCATTATCTCCAGCACCTAATGACAATAATTAAAATATGCGGATAATTAATTTTTACCTCAGATTAAATTTCCTAATCGATGTTAAGCATCTCATTTAGAACGGCAGATTATTCATTTTGTCACCCATCTTAATCTTCTCTTGTACTTTCGGGTATTTTAGGGACAAAAAGTAGAAACGGTGTCACGCCGAAGATTCAGGTCAGTCGGAAAGAGTTGGTTATTATATTTTTTTTAATTACATCTTACTGCGGTGTGTGGGGGGAAGGGGTGGGTGGTAAAAACCAATTAGCCGAAGATTAATTACCTTCTTCTTCTGGTTTCTATTACATGACCGCATATCGCACTTACTGCTCTAGACGTCACCTTTCTTTTCCCACCACAAATCTCATTATCATAAACATGAACGGTATGAGGATGGCCAATAGTACGAGATGGAGTTTCCCGGTAATAGCAAAGTGCCAGCAGCAACATAGCCCTTGTTGTTGCATTTGGCGTATATATGATGGATGGGTTAATTTTGAGTCCCCGTTTTTCAGTTCGGTAATTGAATGTTTACAAACCGGTTTCGTACTGGGAAATCAAGTGGAATTGTAATGGATTATGCCAACAATTCTTAATTTTAAAAAAAACAACAAAAAAACCCCCTCCAGTATGCCACTTTTGATCATTTTTAAAGCGTAATGGTTATCCCTTCCTCTTCAAATAGTTGGTGCTTACTACCATCTATGGTATAATGACGGTACAATATGATAATCTCCACATTCCTACTATTAAATAGTACTACGAATAAGTGATAGTCGAGATCTGATTGGTACATGCAACGAATGGACCCTCTTTCACTTCCCGAAGCTCAATTTGCTGATATCAATCAAAATAACATTATGATATCATTGGACAATTCAATGTTAATCAAATTCTGTGACGCATGACGTTCAGTTTCATGTAATAAAACGGAAATTAGTTGTGTAATTAGCAATGTCAGGCAATGAGAAAACAGAGATTATGACAAAGAAACACGTGGTAACTTGTTTTTATTCGCAATCAATAACAAGGCAACATTAAAGAAAATATATAACTTTTTTTGGTAGTACGTAAGTGTTATCGGGTAACACAGTTTAAAAAAAAAAAAACAATAGTATTTCAAATTTTAGGTAACCTAGCCTTTTTACAAATAAATAGATAGACTTCGTAGTATTTAATGGTATTAGTAAAGGTAGGTGTGATTAAGGTTAGATTTTAAAAGAAGCCAACACTTTGGCTTCTTTGGAAAGAACGTCGGAATGCTGTTCCAGTACACCATACACCTCTTAACTGCTTTCTGTTCTGTTATTCCAACAAGCGTCCCGTTTCGTAAATTTTCAATTTCGAGCCCTGTTTACCAGAAATGCGTTATTTAGACAGGGAGGGTCTGTTGCTCAAGGAACGGAATCCGGGCGAATGGGTGACTTATGTTGCACTCGCTAATACGCCACCGGTAGAAACGCACTTAGCACACGTGGAACGTCTATTAAAACAGATGAAACAAATGCAATAAGAAAAGAAGTGAGAATTAAGTGCTGCGCTAATTAAAATATCTAATTAAAGCGTTGTTGTACGCCATTAAACAGTGCTGGTGAAACTACAAGAGACGCATTTTTACCACTTAAAGAAACAGTTGCGCGCATATATTTTCGCCTATTTGTATTACGTTGTCACATAAATAAAGTTTTAAGCGTGGATTTATAGGGTGGTGTTATTTCCGAGGAATATTCCCCACGCGGTGTCACAACTACATTTATAACATCTAAACTTAAAGTCCCACTGCGACTCTTGAACAGACTTTTTTTTTTTCTTTGAAAGATTCCATCAAACTTCGGTAGAAGTTTGGAAACAAGACGAGCAGAGGAGGAGGCAGTCTTATATATACAGCCGATGTTACAATAAAAGAGCTAAGCGTTTGGATTACATGTCAGACCACGAAGTCGAGTCACGTCCTGAAGGACAAGACGAGATCAAAACGCTATTGAAAGGCTCAAGTCTTGTGGCTATTTCTTTCGTGTACTTCTTACGTTCAAATATAAGTCTATAGGGAACCGAATGTACGCTGACCTTTTTATAAACTCAAAGACTAATGGAGAGAACGTTCACAAATGTGCTGACAGAGCTAAGCTTCTCGGGGATGTGACCGGCAGTGATACAACGCCTTTCAAGTGTTCAGTACTCAGAACACATTGAGTTTGTGTTGGCAAAGCCCTGTTCTTTTTACGCCATTTCACACCGAGATATTCGTATTAATTCGGGTATATTGACTACACCCGACTGCGTTCACCAGGGACTATTACGTTTGCCTCCACAGAAGTAGCCAACTGTCTCCACCCGCTCTTGTACCACACACGCATTCAACTGCGCATGCTGTGGGGGAAAAAAATAATAATCATCACGATAATATTCAAATATGACCGATTGTCACACACATCTAGCTCTCAGTCTTATATCGATACTTTATGGTGGGCGCAGTCTTGAATAGTAGAACTTGTTTAAGAAGATTCTGCACCTCCTAAAAGATTCGAAGTGTTTAGTACCAATGAATGTAAAAAAATAAAATAAATAAAAGTTCTGTCCTCCTAAAACGTTTTTCGGTTGAATAATTCAATTCACTTATTGATGATAAACGCATTTTTGGTAACTATAAGAGAATTTGCAATTTCCTAAATATTTCGAAATATTTTTCCCCACTGAAAATAAACAATTCTGGTATCACAGGTTGCTGTTGTGGAATATTAAGTTGTCGTTGTGATTTCAAATAAATACTTTCAGTGTATGCAATGTATATTTTAAAAATTCAAACTATTTCAAACTGAATTTTCAATTACTATCATTCACATATATCATCATTGTTATATCGCTTCCCCTTGAAAAAGGAAAGATCCCCCAGTGCCTCCCCTCCAGAACTATGACTTTTTCTATTAGCAACAGATAAACTACTTTTTGTAGTTACACAATGGGATACAGATGTAGCCTGATTGTAAGGAACCCTTCCCCTTTTTACCCCAAGCAGATTCATTTAATTCTTATGTATTCTATTATCTTAATTATTAACCAACCCATACTCGTAAAACGAATACAATATACGAGTATATGTTGAGTATAAAATTGCCAAGGGGGTTACAAATTTGACCAGGAATTTTGATCGTCTTACCTCTTTCATATTAGGTAGCTGTCCTGGCTTACCCTCCTTTCAGATGTGTACAAACTGATGCCATCGATTCAAATTGCCACTATCTCTGTAATATAATTCTGTGGGACCGATTCATGGCCACCAGAGAACACACGCCTGTGCTGCAGCCAAACTTCTGTGTTACTAAAATTCTTAGGCCTGTGTTTCATCACACTGGTCAAAAAACTGGGGACGTGCAACATAAGAGATATTGCTCACTGTCGCATGACTATCCTTGAATGTACTATACCAATCACACTACCCTTCCCCACCTTCTCAAGATCATTCCCAAATGCATTGCAAGTTTTCGGTGAATATCAGCCACTTGAGAGCTTTCTTTCACTAAAAGTTCGATTACATATGGTTGCTCCACCTTTCTTAATAATACGCATAAGCTGAATTAGCTCTCTTGCCATACGACTAAGCATCACCGAATTAACGAAGTAATTTTTTTTTTTAAAAGCTCCATACATGCACGTATATGGCATTCTGCCAATTTTTTTTACTCATTCCAAAGTGTTCTATCAATTTCAGTATAGTAATTTTAATTGTCCAAAATTGTCTAAATGGCGCAGTCCTAAGTGGCTGATTACTCTACTTATGTTTCGTGCAAGTTGTTGGAATTTGCACCAAAGAAGATGGCAACTTGATTGTTATTAATTTTGCAACCATGGACAGGGACTGTAATTGAGCAGGCAGCTTAAATTGGCCCATTTCTAGTTAAAACTGTTTTACAAAAAATATTGGGAATATTATTTAGGATAATTGAGGAATTAAAACCTGTCATATTAGGGTTCCCAGAGAACTAACTCATTTGCCATGATATTTCATCCATAAAATTCATTAGTCGGTGTCAGGTTAGTTGGTCTTAGGCAAGGGTTGCCTGAGACCAAAATAAAATCTTTCGTTTTCTTCCAAAGTGGATTCAACCAAAGCTATCCGGCCATCCTGCCAAAATACGGATGGAGTCTTAGGGAGTAAAGACAAATCTTTGTGATATGAAGAAAGCAGTAGCATGAGAAAAAGAGCAGTAGTGTGAGAAACACTGCAGCTGTTTCCTGTTAGAAAGTCAACCAAGAACTGGCTTGTGTAGCGAAAACTTTCGTTTACCTTTAGCTTAGAAATAATGCAAAGGATTTTCATCCAAACCTCCTTTTATTAGCAGGCTGTTCATTGTTATTAAAACAGATCGGTGGGACAGTGCGTGAAATTGCACAAAATGCGAGACTTCAAGGAGGATTCAGTAATGTGGTGAGGGAGGTGATGAATTGGGAAAACTCAGATTGCGTTAGTGCGGACTTAAACGACACGAGACGTCTGGCGTCTAGACACGGAGGGATTACTTTAAAGATCTTACTGACCGGTAAATCCAAGCACTTGCTGGGTTAAGTTGCTCTGAGATACTCAGGCTGATTTCTGGGATGAGATCGCTCGCTGCTGTGGCCTTGGCAATTTATATTCATTAAGAGGAATGGCTTGGGAGTCCCCGTTGTGGAGATTCGAAGCGTCGTTCGAGAAAAAAATCACACTTCAGACACCGCACTTTCCGTACATCCTTGACCCCAAGCACCAGGGATGCTTGGCGCCTAATACAGACGTTATCTGCAAATCTTCTCAGTGAACCAAATAACTTCCTAAGAATGCTGCTCACGCACGTGCCTTGATTTCTTTTTTTTTACTGTTAATGGTACGTTTTCTGTTCCGATTAGCACGCGCATTCATGAGAGGTACACTTGGAATTCGGATAGGTCTAACGACTTAGTGCTGTATTACAGTTTTGCAAAGCTGTTTCGTCTATGAGAAAAAGAAATCTCGCAATAGTCATATACTCGTATCTCTTTCGCAGTTAAACAGATAATCCTATGTTGACATTACTATGTAGATTTGACGCGAGATGGTCTTTCAACTTAAAACTTTTGAGTTTTAACATCGAAATGCATTACGCGGAGAATAAACTGTTATTTTGAGTACAGTGGCACCTAATATTACGTTGCTTTGCACTTTTATAATTTGTATGACGCTCTAGACAAGATATTAACTGAAAAGATAAACTATTCGGCGCAATAAACGCGTTATACTAAGAAAAATCAAATCGAGCAATAAATACCAAAGCTGAAGTTTGTTGTTGTTGTTGTAATAGGGTTTTAGGAGCATCAGCGACTAACGCCATATTGCTCCGTGTCTGTAAAATTTGCTTTTTGTTTTGTTTACTCACACCTGAGACCGACTAACTCGGCCAAGTTGTGAAAAAGGCTCAAATTCCTCCCTTCATCGACGGGACTCAAACTCAGGTCTTTTCCATCCGATGTGAGGAGGATGGCGATCCTACCAAGTGTGCTACACGAGGGCTCTGAAGTTCGTGTTACTCACTGTTTGTTTACATGGGTCTTAATGACTGTATTCCTGTGAAAATGATCTGACTTCTGTGGTTGTGATGGAGAACATTTGAGGTACAATCCATCGATCAGTGGTAACTATAGAGGAAGAGAACATGATGCAACAAGTTGACCTAACCAAGCGTACGCTGAGGTGAGACTTAAAGTGCTGCCTTATGATAATTTAATTTGGTAATAAATGTTTTTGAAAAGTCGACTGCAATTCAATATTTTAGAATGCGTGTTATAGATTTTCAGGATTAGTACGATGATTACACATTTAGTATACTTTTACAACAAATATATGCAAAGCAGTCATTTTTTAACCGAACTTATATCGGGTTCTGTGATCGATTTATCTGTGATATTTGCGATTCACGTGGATTGCAGAATGATGGAAATCAATTACAAAGATCAAAAATAAGGTTCCAGTTTAATGTTCAGTGGTTGGTTTATTTAATCAATAAATTTCTGGTGACATGCTTTTATTTATATCATTTCGTTCACATTTTCTGACAAAAGGAATGAAGGAATAGCTGGTAAAAATCTTCACTAGATCTGCATTTGATCACACATATCTGAAGTAATAAAAAACATACAAAGGTTTTAGATATTAGACAGAAGATTTAAAGAGCAGTACCGTATTTTTCAGTGCGGTGCGTAAAATGGATTTTTCCTGAGAATAAAAACAACTGTTCATTTTGGAACATAATAACGCCAAGTTACCATCGATAATTTCACTTAATAGTTAAGGAAATTTCATTGACTATTAAGTGAAAATTTGCTAGTTATTTATAAGGAAATGGCACCTGACCCTCTTTAGACGACTCAATACAAGCGAACACGTGCATTCGAAAAGACTTTCGCTTTTCCAATGGATACACACATTTGCAGATCAGGAATACATAAGAGGCACTACTTTAAATTCACTCTTCCACTCGGGCGTAAGCTGAAATGGCCAATTTCATAAAGAGGTGAGAGGAGGCAGCAAATAGAGTAGGAATTAAATAACCATATTATCGTATTTTCTTGGTTTTTTTTCATTTTGACATTTACTGTTCACTTCACTTTCAATTTTAATATTGCCAAGAAGATCCAACACGAAATTGCATCTCGGAGATGACGTTTAATATTCACTGAAGTGGAATGTCAATGATCCTATATTTGACCGTCTGAATATCATAATAACCAAGTCCAACTTGAACAGCGATCAATAAAATTATTAAAAATTATTTATTTTACAATCGTTCTTCCAGAAAGGTCATCATAATTAGATGTAATATTGAATATCTATTTTCAAAAAGGTTAATTTGTCGCAGTTAAATTAAAAAAAGGATTAAAAATTATTAATTATTCATAAAGACTTATTTTTTTTAAGTTATGAAAATAGGAATTGTGCCATTGGCGAACGAACATCATACTGTCATAATAACTTGTACATTGGAAAAATGAAATCCCTGCAACAAACCTGTTTGGTCCAGCTTATGAAATCCTTGATATCTTGTACATAAAAACAGCCACATTCTTTTTAATTATCAGTTCCATCCTTAGGTTTCGGTGACCTAAAAATGCAGAATTTAGTTGATTCTGGACTTGTACCTACAAAAACTAAAGGAATTGAATTTGAAAAATGTTATGATACGTGCCCTGCGGTATTTGCCTTACTTGAAGGGAGACGTTACGAGACCACAAAGTTTATCTACCGAATGTGGTACATATTGCTAAAAAAAAAAAGTGTTACCCATCGAAATCTTCCCCTTAATAAGTGGCCCGCAGCTATCTATTCACTCCACACGGATCAAACATCCCTTGGGATGCGTCTCTCACGAATATGCTCTCACATATCGATCCTCCTTAAATATGAAAACTGTACACCGGGTGTAAAGTAGACACACGTGTCCTAACTTTGATCAGCCCTTTTTTGTAAAAAGCACGGTGCCCTCAGGAAACCTGTATTAGTCTTCGTCAAAGTGTACAGACAGATAAAGTTACCAGCTTTTTCCGTCTCAGATTTGCTTGGTGTTCATTCAGAGTATATTCCTTCTCCCAATCTCTTTTATTGGACACGACATGCTGGAGAAAATGTGTGAAGAGCGGGAGAAGTAGTAGTTCATCTCTACTTAAAAAGAAAAATACAACGATAGGCTGGGAGAATGATTTAGGGATCATCTGAAATGATACAAGCTTAACGGATATCTATGCGCATGCATACTGTGAAAATAAATGGAATAAAAAATATACATAAATATTGAGAATTGTATGAGTTCTGATGGAAGATGCTAGACATATTTAAATGCGGGTTACAAACACAATGTATGCGTTTCGAATGATGCAGTTGAATGAAGATGATGGAAATCAAGGGTTGGTAAATATAGATTAAATTGAGTTCGTATATTGAGGCTGAATTGATTTTTGTTTCTGCTCCATCTCTCACTAAGTAAAATATTCTCACGAACTTTTCTGTTGGCAGTTCCTCTGATCAGTATCTTCTGGTCTCGATGGTGCTTGTTGATCCTTCCTGTTGTTGGCGCAAGTGCACAAAATAGCAGAAAAATACAGTTATGATCAGGGCTGCTACTGCACCGACTACCCCCATAGTGATACCAGCAATTGCCATTGGAGAAAGATCGCCTGAAAATAGAACAAAATTTTAATGATGGATGCTAATTGGGATAATATCTACAATACAGTTTATTTATATTACAATTAATTATCGAAAACCAATGTGTTAACATACAAGTGGAGGGTATATATGGCTTATAGCAACAGTGTTAATGGTATGATATTTATCCATAATAACAGCCATGGAAAATTCGTGTATTGTGTAGTCAGAACTGTCCATATGATGAACAGCAACCCAGTTGCAGAAAAAAGTGGTGAGTTTATTGGCTATGATGATTTCCCTCCTGTCCTATTTCTGACTTTAAAGAAATAATTCCAGCTTCAAATTCTAAGGGCCGCCGTGGCTATGTCCTTTCAGAGTTACAAACAGAATATAATAGAAATAAAACTGGAATATTGCAATGGAAGTGTTCAAGATTGAAATTTTTAGACCCCAGTGGATAGCAACTCTCTAAAACTCGAAACTGCAGAAATGAAATTTTATCGGTAGAAGTTGAAAATGTTTTAACTTTTCCCTTATGGTTAACTATCTGATCTTATGGGTTCCATGTTTCCAGTTCACAGAGTTCGGATTAATAAGCTGATGACGTTAGACAGCGTGCTTCACTAACATATTGCCGGTTGGATGTGAATAAAGTTTTAGTGCCATACACTGAAATTTGTGACAAATTTCCTGTAATTCGAAATGCGCAAACTTTTGTTTGAAAGACTCAAGATTTATGCATAATAATGAAAGAGGAAAAATAAACCCTGCAGAGTAATCTATTCACAAGCGTTACCTATTCCCATTGCGATGTTAAGTCCCCAAAAGAAATCTTTTAATAATAGATCCTCCGAAATCTGGCGAATTCATCATTATTCGTATTTTGAAACTCAGGGCCGTGAAAAGGGGGGAGGAGTGCATTGTATGCGCCACACCAGGGCCCCAGATCTATGGGACCCATGAAAGTCTCAACATAAATAAACCAAGCTCCTTAACCCCTTTTGCATCCGGGCTTCCAAGTACCTTTGCACTGCCTTGTTGAAACTGCTTGTGTGTGTTGCTCGGCCAATTACTCTGAGTCCTTTTATTCCTCCTTATAAGTCATTATCCATTACACCGGTCTCTCTGTTCCGGTGCCCGAATACTACCAATCAGGTATATACTTCAAAGTATTAATTCTATTTCAAGAGCATATTCTGTACTGCTAATGTACTTATATTATCTAGGGAGTGCTCTTTGATACGAGTAGACTTTCAATTACTGTTTTGTTTATATGTTGATGCATTTTTGTATTTGTGGACAGCAGTCGAATATTTACCTTGTAATGGACCTAGTTACAGTTGCTGACTTCATTGTTATTCTGAGTGTACCTTAGCACCACGGTTATGCACTTCCACCTCTTCAATATTCAACCACTGTTCACGCCAAATAACTGAGATTCGCCCCTTTATAGTTCCCTTTAAAGTTTCACCACTGTTTAAACTTACTTGTGTAAGCGGTCTACACTATTCTAGACTACTACAAATATATCAAGAGCAATTACATTTTTTCTTCCTTGGAGTTAACTGAGCACGTGCCACATTGCTGCTAAAGAGAAAGTAAAGTCCTTGAGGCGTTCACAGACATTCTCTCAAGTATGACAAGCTGGACTTGTTACTGGCGATCTAAAACACTGATTGAACTGACGTTCAGGTGACACTTGAGTCAAGTGGACCGAATTTTGGTAAAGTTCTGTCATTTTGCGACAACAAACTCCTCCTCTAATGGTAGGTAGTAGATGACTCACATAAACCAGCGCAATACCGCCACTTTGCATATTGGAGGCTTGAATTGGTGAAACCCATGTTTACTCTCCAGAGCAAAGTTTCTGGCATTCCCCCCTCCAACTCATAAATAGTAATAAAGGTTTATACTTTTCGTGTTTGGAGTTTTCATAAAAAAAATATAAATACATAAATAGACCAATAGCAATTCATCTCCAAATTTAATATTAAATAGCCAATAAAAAGAACAAAAAAAAATAAATAAAGCAAATTAAATGTCACATTAGGGTTACCCGAGAACAACCTCATCCAATCATGTGAATTATGTCCATAAATTGCGTGCAGTTTTCTGGACGAAAAAACCGAATTTTTGTGGGTAAAAACCTTTCTGCCCACGCCTGAAACCAACTAACTCAGCCATGGAGTGAAAAAGCCCATAAAGAACATTTTTAAAAAATTACTTCTTAAGTTAGGGCAGTCCCAAGCCAGACTATGGCAAATTGTCCAAGCCATTTTCCGAATTTTTAAAGTTTATTGTAAATAACAAAACGTGAATTTATTTTCTCAACTTGAATAGCTTAGTAATATACGCAAATTTATTCAGGTAGGTTTTCTTTTTAAAGATGGGCCTTAGATGGATGTATGAATTGTTGTTTTGTTGGTTTTCGGATTATTGGTATCTTAGGCCACTCATGCACCAGTCCTTCTATGATGTAACTACAAGCAATGCTGTAGCCAAGTTAGGTTTGTCAGTACGTAATCTTCACCGAATTACTCTCGAAGTAACTGAAACTGATTACGAAATAACAAAATTTATTACTTTCATATAACTTGAGAGACAGAGAGAGAGAATGACAGCATCCGACCAGCCACCAGCAGCGAGTGTGCGACCCCTGCTTTAGCGAAAGGGTGGATGTCATTTAAATTAACGTGTTGACTTGTTAGCGTATATCTCAGTAATATAAATATTCTAATTATTGCAGAATCAATGGTGTCGGCGAGTGGAGGATCGTATCGATTATACCACAATTCTTCGACCTCTAGGCAAAGGCACTCCCTAAGTTTTGGCTGTATATGTAATAAACTTTCCTTCATTGGCTTAATTGCGAGAGCTTGGAAATAATGAAACAGATTCTAAATGATACCCCTGCCTCTTTCACTGATAATGCCACAACTCATGTACCGCGTCTACGCCAAATATTGTCCAGAATTAATGCGTGGCATTCATCCATGGAATAATGATCATGCGCTTTTCTACTCTCGCTTCGGCGACTTCAGCTTTCGCTGCATATTTTGGATGATATAAATGGCAGGCCCAGCGGATACGTTTTTAAAATTTCGAACGATAAAATTTAGAAGTTGCCCGTCACATAAACACCACTTGGCCATGCACTCAGCCTGCTTCAGAATGTTTATGTTAATGGTAGATTGGTAGTCTGATGATATCAAAAACATACCTCGAATTTTGGTAAATTTTACTCTAAATAACATTATTTTAGACAGAGGTGAGATTTGTGTGTTAGTCCGGTCTAGTTTTGGGCAATTTCCTTCAATAAACATAGTTTTTTTATTATAATTAATTACCTTTTAATTATGTTTACGTTATTAACTTATTTTGCGAGCTCAATTCTGGTGTATATTCAAAAAACGTTGAAGAATTACAAGTAGAACCTTAAAAACCTGGAATTCAAAAAGTCAGGAATTTTGATATCATTTAGTATAGTACTCAGGCCTGATGTAGCCGAGTGGTCAGGAGCATGAGTGCAATAGCATGCGCTCTTTGAGTGGACCAGGGTTCAAATCACTAAATACGATTAATGTTTGTACTGATGATTTATAACCCCGTTGTCGCTGTTATGTGTATTATTGCATCAGGCATCTATGTTACTATTCACTGCCTGCAATAAAGATATTATTACTTAAGAGTAGAATAGAATGTATTTAGTTTTTAAGGCGATTCGTTTGCTGAAATTATATCGCACTATTTATACCTCACATTAAGAAATATTGGACAATCGCAGTACTCATACAGGAGGCATCAATCGAACCCGTGACTTTTATTTCTTAGGTAAGTACATTACCCACTGAACCAATCCGGGTTAACATTTTTGGCTTAATGTTGGCGATTATCGTTCTGTGGAGCTCATAGGAATTACACACAGAATTTACTGTGTCTGTAAATTCTGTGTGTGTTCTCAAGTCGAAAAGCTCCAATTTTTTTGGAGAAAAAGAACTTTGCTATCTACGCCCGAAACCGATTAACTCGGCCACAAAGTGAAAAAAGCCCATAAACGTTCCTCGCATCATCGACGGGATTCAAACCCGGGCCTTTTCCACCCGATGTGTGGAGAACGGTGACGATACCATTGTGCTATCGGCGCAGACGTAATCAAAACTACTCTATTATCTACTAAAAATAAGGAATTATCCTTGAATATTTAAGCTATGTATATAATCTTCGAAAAACTGGAATTTTCTGATATCGTCACGGCCCACAACAGGAAGCGACTCCAAGACCGATAATCTAGCCTCTGTCAAAGTCGCTGATTTGCAGGTATCGGTGTCGAAGGTGACGTCTAGGGCGGCATTCTCTGCAACCTCCTTGCACTCTGAAATCGGTTCTACGAGACAAAACTCTTAGCTGCGTTACACACGCGAAGCTTTGAACTCCACGATCTCTACATTCGTTTTTATATCAGTCGAAGCTTCCGCCCGTTCGGTCCCATATTTTAATCGTTTGTATATCTCGGCGCAACTCATCGCTTGCTGATTTGCATGCATTTCCAATCATTTTCCTTCCGTGTGCCTCAATTGCAGAGTCACCGAAGTCCGAAGGAAGTTGGCGATTCTACCAACTGTTAAATTTGTAGAATCGCCAACTGTTAAGTTGGTAGAAGAGAAAGTGAAGTTGTGGCCAACTCATTTCTGCTGCGGTAGTTGCAGGACAACATTAGAGATGGTTTCATGGTATTCGTAAGTGTATATACATCGAATACGGAAAGAATCCACAAACCAACAATGACTACTGCTATTTTCCTGATGGATATATCAAAGTTTAAGAAGCTTGCAGATCGAAAAGCTGTAGTGTTGTTGTTGTGATTTAGGAGCATCGGCGACTAAGGCAAGGAGGTTGTACATTATCTGTAAATTGTGAGTGTTCTAAGGTTGATTTTCTATTTTCTGGACGAAAAACCCGACTTTTCGGGAGTAAAAACCATGATACCCTCGCCTGAGACCGATTAACTCAACCGCGTTGTAAAATAGACCGATAAAAATTCCTCCCGTCATCGACGGGACTCGAACTCAGGTCTTTTTCACCCGTTGTGGAGAGGACAAAAGCTGCAGTGTAACCGAACACATCACCCTCAATTGCTCCGGTGACACACAATAAAAACCTGCCACTTCCCATTCCACCTTGCAGAGAAGAGTCATTAGAATTGGATGATGAATTTGATGAACACAATAATTCGGATTACACCTCAAAAGTATGTTCACATGAAGCGCCACATTTTCCTAATGAGCAAGAAATTAATGACTTAGCGAGGGACTTGGGTCTATCCAAATCCGGCGCAGAGCTTCGGCATCTCTTTTAAAAGACTGGACGTTACTGAATCCCAACAGCAAGACTTGCACAAAGAGAAATGACACGACACTTATGAACGTGTTTTATACTATGTCAGATTTCCATGTGCTACTTTTTTGACTTGACTGAATTTTATGAAGAAATTGGTATTAGTCGGAATCCCCTTGCTTTTTTCTTTCTCTTTCTCTGAGACATCAATGTAGATGAGACTGGCCTGCCATAATTCAGTTGCAGCCTGGTGCACACAGTGGAATAAACGACACCATGGTTCCAAGAAATAATCTTGCTTCCACCAACCCATATCAAGCTGGGACTGGCCAAAACAATTCGTTGAAGCATTGGTTCCTTCAAGCACAGTCAGTTTTCCAAAATTATACGATGCAAAAATGAAAGGTGGCATAGTTATTGGTCCACAAGTTAAACAGATGTTGGATTCACAAGAACTGTAAGACAAAATAACTGATGCTCAGCGAAATGGCTGTCAAGTGTTTCAGCTTGTAGTAAATGACTTATTTGGTAACCTAAGTAAAAATTACAAAGAAATAGTTTCAAGTTGATTAAATCTTACGGAAGAATGTCAGTCAAGCTCCATTATTTGCACTCTCACCTGGATTTCAGATCAAGTCGGGGTGATGTTAATGAAGAACATGGGAAGATAATCCACCAGCATACAGTCAATGGAGAAGAGATGCTAAGGAAGGCTGGGTGAAGCTACGGTGGGCGTGTCCATTCAGAAACAAAAATCTGACTATATCTGGTTCTTGTTTCTGGATGGACAAACCGACCACAAAAAACTAGAAAAATAAGTGCAAATGTATATTGAAGAACACTTTTCTGATTAACCCGAGGTGGGTTTATGCTTTTTAACTTGTAATTTTTGCTTGTTGGTGACTTGTAGCAAAGATTTATTTGAGAATGAACTGTGTGAAGGAATGGAATAGAAGTTTGTCTGAGATTCCTTAAGTCAAGATTGTACTTGTTAAATGAAACCCACAATGAGAACAAATCACGAGCTAAGTGGCGATTGCGACAATCATCATTTATACGTGAGACAAAATTTAATATCATCTGGGAAAACAGTAACGTTCTGACCCCATCCCACTAGGAAAAACGATTTTGGCGATCTAGGGAAACCGAATAGGGTCAGGTGATTAGTGTATACATTAAAAAGTATGATCCAAGTGAGGAATCCTGAAGCCTACTAAAGAAACTACAGGTGAAGAGAATCCACTTAAGAATTATTTGATAGGCTCACTTAGGGTTTTAGGAGCCTCAACAACTTAGGCCATATTGCTCCGCATATGTTCTTATGCCTGCGTTCTGTAATATTTGCTGTTTGTTGAGTTTCCGGGAGAAAAAACCATGCCATCCTCGTCTCAGATCGACTACCTCAGCCAGGTTGTGAAAAGGCCCATAAAAATTCGTCATCGAAGGGATTTGAATTGAGATCTTTTCCATCCCGAGTGGAGAGGACGGCGAATCTACAAATTGTGCTATTCACTAGGGACAATGGCAATATTAATCAAAGACTAATTTAATCGGCTTTAATCTAAGGATATAAGTCACTTAATTGTAGCCCATTCAATCTAGGATTTGAATCGTGGTCTAAATTAAATGATTCCCAATAACTATTATTTGGGGGAGGGAGAAGTCACAGTCCTAACTGCAAATAAATCTTACATTGCCTAACAAGAAGCCGAATCGCACAGTCTCAAATATTCTTTTAGTAAATATTTGGGAAGCTGCAGATCTTTTTGATTACTCAAGGTCTGCAGCAAGAAACCAGAAAGCGACTTTTTGCTACCCGTAGACAGCGGCAAAAGCAACAAATATTTTTATCGAAAGTAATTAACACCGAGATTGGTTTTAATATAAGTTAATTCGTTATTAACTGATATTAAAACCAACTTTGTTAACATAACGAATTCATAATTTCCTTCAAATTAATGTATATCCGCTAATCTAGCACTTTTCTCCCTCGACAAATGAACCCACCAACAAGTGCAACGTTTCATTTTCCAGCTGTTTGACGATTTCTCAATTTCAAAGAATGTCTTCATTAGTCCATGGTCCCTGTGTCAAAAGCAAAGATCGTGACTTGTTATTCGTTGTCTCACTTGCTCATTGTCACAATCATCTCGTTGCAAAAAAGAAAGGCGAGAAATGTAAGTAAACTAAAATCTGCCACCAAAAAAAAAAGTCCATACGCAGCAGATGTGAGTGAGCGCTGATTATGGCGAGACATTGGAATGTGTGCTGAGTCAGTTGTGCCGTAAACATGTGGTTCAGCTTTATTAAGTTTATGCCTCTGCTAACGTACTTAAGGGATGCTTATTAGAATAACATAGGTCGACCCAAAATGCTAATGTAATTAGGCAAAAACCTTCCTCCTTGCGGTCCACGTACCGTATTAAGTATGGCGGGAACAGCGCGATGACAACACTCGCTGTTTTTCTTCACGCATGGCTGTTCTCCAACCTTCTAAGTGGGTATTTCGCTGACGCATCTCTTACGTGTATAAAAGATCGCGGGTAACAAATACGGCAAAAACTTGTGTCACCACAGTTAAAACTTCCACCAAACTTCTACCGAGGGAAGGAAGTAAAAAAAAAAGTGAAAATTAAGCCAAGAATTACTCGCAGCAGAGTCGCCGCTGCTGCTGTAGACACGTTGGATTCTTCAGCAACGCATTTTCAGTCAGTCAAGCGACTTTCTGCTCCGGAACATCATAAAACCTCGCATCTGCCGCCCGATCGCATAGGCTGTGCTCTATCATCGTCGCTGTCAGTTCGTAGTTGTTGCCATACGTTAAGGATTATCGTATACACCCGAAGGTCTGACACCCCGAGGCTCACCGTGAAGGAATTCCAAAATGTCTCTCTTTACTTAAGATTTGGCTCATTGATCGCCGTGCCATCTCATAAAGGCACGCTAACGCTGTTTCGCCGGTGCTGATCACTGTACACAAGAGGCACGATAGTGCAATTCGCTCTTCCTGGGACCATCGCAACTGCCTGATCAAACAGTTTCCATCTGACACTCGCTATTTATTTCCGAGGGAAAGTCGTTTAGCGTTGCTTGTTGGGTATCACCCAGTGGCTCTAACATTATTTTGTCCAAAACTGCATGCCTCTTGATCACCTTAAGTACAGTAGGTACAATCTGCATACCGATTTTACTCCATCTACACCCTCACTGACTTTACATTTACTAGTCTGTGTTTTTTTTTTGTCAATTCCAGTACTCTAAATCCGTAATAAGGATAGTAACAGAATTGTAGAAGATATATAGATTGCTGAAATGGTAAGGTAAATCGTTAGGCTCTTCTAATTTGAGAAAAAATAAGAAATTTCCAGTTGCATGCTTTACCAAAATTTATATAAAATTCTAATAAAGAAAATCTAATTCAGGTAGAGGTAATCTGTGCTAGAATCAAATCATTACAATTTACCTTTCGTCCTTATGGTGTCCAGAGCAGTAAAGTAATTGTCCTACGTGGTGTCTCTCTTCTGTCATGCTAACACCGAATGAAAAAGATAATGATTTTGACGTGTAAAATCATTTGAAACGATGCCATCACCAAGAAGTGAAGACACAGAGGGGACAGTGCGCAATGGATTCGAGTTTTTAACCCGACGCGAGACAGAACTCCATTCTCAGCTGACTGGAGATGAAAATATTTCTCAGACCTCTCACGCGAGCCAAACACTGTCGCCAGTGCATCCCCCCTCTCCCTCTCTCTGTGTCGGAGGCATCCAACAGTAAGAGAGTTATAAAATCGATTCTTGCTGATGAATAATACTCTCCTTTTCCTTTCTTTCTTCTTCTCCCTCCCCCCTTTTTTTTCGGATGGGACGAATAACAAATTACCAGCTTGTGATGATCTAACAAGCGGATTTCTGTCACGTCTGGCTGGATATTAGAAAATACTTAGCAGGCTCTTCAAATTACACACTTCGGTGCAGACAACTTTCAACTTAATAACTCCTTCTGAAATCCTCTGCCGAATGATCTTCAAACAGCTGACAGTGCATATATCTGCAAGTGCCGGCTGCAGCTAGTGAAAGAAAGAAAGACAAAAAAAAGAAAGCAAGAAAAAAAATAAATAAAGCAGAATCGATTAAAATACAATGCCAAAATTCTACTTCACTGTTTTCTAGCATTCATTTATTTTCTTTAAAGAAATGTCACGTTATCTGAAAGATTTGCTTTCATTCTAGATTAATGTGCGTCACTAAGTACTATACTTGTTACTGTTTAACGGTGTCAGAAGATAAGCACGTGTTGTTGCTCAGTAGTCCTTCTATAGGGACAGTCTTTACGTGCACATCCACTACAGATTTACTCTGCGACCAACTACCCTCTTAAAATTCTAAAATTAAATTTCAATTTAAATATTTCAAATAAAATATGTTTCAAAGATTCTGTACACCTTATTGATAACTTCTTTATTCGCAAAATTTATTTAGAAAATTATTTGTAAGGTCTTTCATAAGAGCGTCAAGGCATAAATAACAGGAGATAAGAATTCCTCCCATCTCCGAAGGAGTGTGGATCCAGATTGAAACCACTATGGTGTTGTTTTTGTTAGAGTTTTAAGAGCATCAGCGACTTCAGGCCATACTACTCCGTGGATACTGTCTGTAAATTGCACGTTCTGAAGTCGATTTTCTGTTTCCTGGACGAAAAACCCGAGTTTCCGGGAGAAAAAACCATGCCACCCTCTCCAGAGACAAACTAACTCAGCCACATTGTGAAAAGGGCCCATAAAAATTCCTCATGTCATCGACGAGACTCGAACTCAGGTCTTTTCTACGCGATGTAGGGAGGATGGTGATCCTACCAACTGTGCAACCCATTGGGCTCCACTGTGATGCCATGGATGACATATGTAAATGACTCATTTTTCCTTTATCTGTCATATTGTCTTTTTTATATATAATTCCGTGGTTTTTTCATCTTCCTGGTCTCTTTCCCTCTCTCTTGCTTGGTATCTTCGAATCCTTTGGCTTCGGAAACAAAATTTGTTTTGAAAGTCTTTCCATGTTCACTCTCATAACGTACCTTGTTTATTCCAATATTTTACAGACATTTCGTTTCGAAACTTTTATACGATTTTCTTCTTTTCTTTCATCGTAACCGTACCACATGAAGTACTCTCTTAACCACCCTTCAGTGCCTTATTCTAGTTCGTTATGCGAATTGCTTGTTAAGCCAACTTTTTTCTACATCATTAAAACTTTCCATGTTCATGCTTCTCTGTCTAGTCCTTTATGCACTGCCAAAATTTCCTAAATTCACAAGACCTTTTAAGGTACATTACCTCCGTTACAATACCGGTACTTTTCGGTACTACTTAATGTATCCTTGGCTTAACTCGAAGTTACTTTTCAGTCAGAGGGTTGTAAGAAATTTTTTATTTATTGCTTTTAGGATGTCAGGCACTTTCGGAATAAAGAAATTTTCAATTAGGTGTCCAGAATCTTTTAAACATATTTTATTTGAAATATTTAAATTTAAATTTTAGAATTTTTGTTTATCGATACTGTCTTCTACGCACTATTAATAATTCCAAATTTATTTTACTATTATTTCTGTAAGTGGACAGGTTTAGATTATTAGAAATGTGGGGCTCCTTGTCCTTTCGTGGCTAGCTGATTTACACTGCTAAGACAGTCTTAATGCTCGCAACAAAAACTTTGCCTTCGCAGAGAGTTGCATTGGTATTGCGCTACTTCACAACTTTCAAACAGATGGTCTAGGCCGAAAGGTTATTTGTTTAAGAGACGAGACCCTTCTATAACACTACTTCGAAGGTTAGTGTAATGCCAGGATCTTCTTCTTTCTTTTTCAACCATTGTAAGTCCACTGCTGGACAAAAGGTCTCACCTTCTAATGCCACGTAACTCGTTGTAAAGGCAAACTTTGTTCCTTTGTTTTGTTTGTTCCACTGCATTATCTAAAGCCCCTCGGGAGCACAGGAAAAGGCCTGAGTTCGAATTCCGTCAATGACTGGAACAATTTTTATGGACTTTTTCACAACGTGGCTGAGTTAGCCAGCCTCAGGAAAAGGTTGCATGGTTTTTTCTCCTGGAAACTGGGGTTTTTTATCCAGCAAAGCAGGCAAATCGACCATAGAATACACGCGATTTAAAGATGCTGACACCTCATAAGTCTTAGATGCTTTGGCACTGCACACACACCCTGACGTTATCTAAGCAGTCTAAATCCTGCTGGTTCCCAAATCACGTGAAAGGAAGATATAATTCTGAAAACTTCTTAAAATTTTCCAGTCCATATGTCATTAACTATATTCTCTTCTTCAAGTTGTCTGCCCACAGGCAGGTTCAGGGCTCCATTCCTTTTAATTCCTGCATAATTTCCTCTTCCCATCCAATCCATCGTTCCAATTTTTCCTTCTCCCAACAGCTCTCTTCCGACACATCTTCCCCTCTATCACTTTCCTCAGCATGCTTTCTCTTCTCAAAACATATCCTATAAAAGTTCTTTTGTCTTCTTAGTTATTTTACTAACGTTCTCTCTCTTCTCTTACTTTCCTCAAAACTTTCTCATTACTCACTCTGTCCACCCATTTCACCCTTTCTATTCTCCTCCACACCCACATCTCGAAAGCTTCTAGCCGTCTGATCACCTCTCTTCCCAGTGTCCATGTCTCTGAGCCATAAAGTACAACAGTCCATATTAATGTTTTCACCATTTGCTTTCTTAATTCCTTCTTGAAACTTCTTCTCAATAGTCCTTTTCTATTACTAAATGCCTCTTTGCTCATTACAATTTTTTTTTCCTCCAGGCTTTCCCCGTTTTCTGTCATTATGCTTCCCAAGTATCTGCATATGTCCACCTGTTCCAATCTTATTCCATCTAATGTTACATTGATTCTTCTTCCTGGCCACTTTGAAATTAACATTATCTTGGTTTTTCTTGGTGTTAATCTTCATATTGTACTCCTTTACTTTCAAGATATCCAAGGAGCTCTGTTATTCCTCCTCATTATTAGTAATTAAAACCTGGTGGTCTGCAAATCTTTGTAAAACTATATTGCAAACTATATTATAACTTTGAAACTGAAACTTTTATATCAAAGGTCAATTCAGGCACATCGGCAATGGTGGTACGTGAGAGAATGATGTTTCAGTGATCAGACAAAAACCTTTAACTGCAATGCCTAATGAAAATGGGAGTAGGCCTACTCAAATACATTTCCTCTGCCTAAAACTATCCTCCAGAGAACTCCTGTTGTGCATCGATGACCTCGCTAAACCAGGTTAATAAAACATTCAGTGGCATGCCCGATCTATTATAATTAAACATTTTTCTCTTTTAAGTCCTTGAGAGTCACAGAGAAATACTGATCCGCGTATCAATATTCATAAATCGAGCCAAACGAAATGGCGCCATCCATCTTTGATGCGTTTCATTTTTGAACCTCCATCCGCCTGTAATTCCGCTGCCGTGACAAAAGTCCTATTTCATATTTAAAACTTTATTCGATTTAAAGTCGTATCGGATTTCTATTCGCGGTATTCGGCCATTATTTCTACGTCAGCATGCGGTTCTTCCATTTCCTCCGCGTGCTTTGTGTTCCCATGATTTTTTGATGCTTCATATTTTTATGATGCTCCATTGCTTTTAATGTTTCCACCAGCTAATAATCATCCTGCGTCACGACAGCTTCTGCCTCCTTTCTTAGTCCAATACCGCGGATCAATAAAAGTTTCATGTGCCGATTGACCTTTTCCTTTACGTGATTGTGTATCTTATTGTTGTGTTTGTCGTGGTCAATAATTCGTTGCCGATCCGCGCTCTCATTTCCTTTATTTTCCGCTGCCTTCAGTTTTGTTTCCCCAAATATCTGTTTGCTTCGCTCGTAAAATTCGAAAGGGGAAATCGCGTTGTGTCGAGGACAATTTTGCCATTTTGATGAGCCCTTAACGAGCGCGTGCGCAAGACACAGAAAGTCAAAAGGGAGCTCAGACCAGTAATTATACAAACTGTACAAATTGATACGCACTAGCCTGTCAAAATATTAGGATCGCAAATAATGGCGAGTTGAATCTCCTTTACTTCGATGACGTCAGCAGTCGTTCTTGGCATTGCTCTGCAGAGCATGCGCTGGTATTCCTCATCCTTGATGTTAATTCATTTTTGTCAGGGATTGTTTGCGCTGACCACAAACAATCATGCCTCTCTTGAAGTCGCTGATATCTTCTTTTTCCACGGTAATTCCATTACGTTTATAAAAGAATATTTTTAAATAAATGTGGTAACCGTTTAAAATATCCATAAGGCACTACGAAAAGTGTATATTTAAAATACTTTTGTAAATAAATTGATTTTATTATTATCATTTAACTACCAGGACAAAATACAGAAAGCTAAGACACAATAAACAGCTCCAATCGTGACTTACCTGGTCTCTCTCCTCCGTGTTTGGTGGCAAAGTTGTAAGGTCCTGCTTGACAGTGCGTTTCTTGCACGACTGTAAAAGAAGAAGAAGAAAGGTAATTAAGGATTTCTCCCGAGATTTCACCCGAATGACACACTACTGCTCTCAGTTCGAGCCTGTGTTATTACTACACCACGTTGTGACCTGTTTTAACATTTTTCGCATGGCAAAGCCCTATTTCTTAGTTGCTGTACTCCAACAGCGGGCTGCTGCGCTTCCTTTCAATCGAAGGTGGAAACTTTAACAGCGAATCCCGGGTTATTAAGCAGAACGACACCACATAGTCTCGCTCTTTTCGGAGGTGATGGTACAAGCTCGCCATGTCCTCTAATATGTCCCAGTTGGCCTATTGCCGTTGCAAGCCGTTATCTAAAGGTCTACTACTGTAATGGGCTCAAACTGTTTTCGATCGCAGCTTGGAGTGAACTCCTTCCAGGTTTATGGTATATTTGCGCGGCCATTTTTAGCCCTCCACTCTTTAACGATGTCACAGCCCAGTTTGTAGGTCGGAAGTTTAGGTGTAAAAGTACAATAATTAGGAAGCGAACCATTCCGATTCTACTTCTGTTTTCTCTGCAGTGATTAAAGCACTCTGCTTCCATTTGTAATTATGAAGAGCAAATGGGATGAAATTTCCTCGTAAAAGCTGTTCTTTCTCAACTTTCTTTGAGGAATCAAAGTTTTGCAACACATCGGATTATTAAGTCAAACCGCCCTCCACAATTTAATGTCTCCATAAATTTTGGAGAGACTACTCTCTTGTATTTCGTTCTAGATTTTATTTATCCGAAAAAAGAATTGTTTTCAAGGCGCATTTTAAGTATTAGTATTGTAGTGGGAAAACAATGCAGGGAAGCAAACTCATAGCATCAGAAAATAAAAGTAAAAAAAGAAAAAAAACTGCCAACTTCATTTACCCATCCAGTCCCTTCCAATAATTTGTCTAATCCTCAAATTGTATTCAAATTAACGCTTTCCACAATGCCAGATGGAAGTTTGTTCCAACAATGAACTACTCAATGGCAGAAAGCAAATTTCCGCACATCTGTCCTGCGATCATCCTTCCTCAATCTGAATTTATACCTCCTCGTGTTGTGTTGTCTGGGCAAGAGGAAGAATTCCATTAGAATTCAGCTACTCAATCCATCCAAAGCCTTAAACACCTAAATCAGATGCCCTTGCAGGTGCCTTGTCTCCAAAAGCTGCAATTTGCAAAACTGAAACCTTTCCTGGTAAGATCACCTTTTTGATTGCCCTTCTCTGCACACATTTCATCACACAGGCTTCCAGACCTGTGTGAATTACTGAAAATGAAGCCTAACCATTGATTTTTACGATGGGATAATCAGTTCCTTATTCGTGCCAGAAATATTTTCTGTATATCATTCACAAAACCCAACAAGCTGTCCCAGAGGTCTGTCTGAAGTGTTCAGAGAACTTCATATCAAGCTGTACAATTATTGGTAGGTCTCCTTCATTCTTCGCAACGTCATTGTATGAGGCAATGGTCAGGCCTCATCTTGAGTACTGCATACAAGTCAGGAAGCCTCATATAGGATGTGGAATGTGGGAGGGTATTAAGAAAAGCAGTAAGTTTAGTCGGGGTCAAAAAAGGATATCCTTATCAAGAAAGACTTCAGTTTTGCAAAGTCTCAGGAAGTGAGGAGACCTGACTGGAGTGTTTAAAGCTTAAAGGGATAAAGTATCATCCATAAACACGAACTCGCTTGCCCAGACAACACACATGAGGTATAAATTCAAAGGCATGTTCGAATCCCCTTTCTTCCAGAAAAACAGGCAAGTCCAACAGAGAACATAAGCAATTTATGGACATAATACACATGAGTTTATAAATTAGTCCTTGGGTGTCCCTAAGGTGTTGCATCTGGTGTTCTCAAAGTGGGTAGTTTGAATAATAAACACTGAAGTGCGTTTCTGTGTCGTTGCTCAGCAACCGGCATGCTTCACATTAGTTAGAAATTGCATTATTCACTTAAGAATTAAGTAAATACTTAATTCTAAGTAATCTATCATTGCCAAATCTAGCTGCTGTTGTTGTAGACTTTTAGGAGCATCTGCAACATTAATAGCAACAGTATTCGTTATATATTGCAAAGAAATCATAGGCTTTTGCTGCACTATTAAAAAACAAAAACACCAAGTAGATAAGAAAATACAAGTATATTGCTTCCCTCTTCACACAGGTAACTATCTAGTTGACCTTTTAATTTATTCAAGCTGTCATCCTCGGCTACCTATAAAGGCAACCTGTTCCATTAATCAACGTCTCGCTAGCTAAAAGAAAACTTCCTACAATCTAATCTAAACCTCAACCTCTGTAATTTGAATTTATGTCACCGAGTTCGGGAATTCTTTATAACAGTGAAAATTACACCTTCATTCATTTTAATCGGAGTCTTTCTTCTTATAGTCGTCCTTTTCCGATCTCACCATTCGAATTCCCCTCTTTGGACCCTTTCAAGAAACTTGGCGTCTTTTTCCAGATGAGATCTCCATACTTGAACACAGTATTCCAAATGTGGTCTTACAATTGCCTTATACAGTGGGATTATGACCTCCCTATCTCTACAGGATTACATTCGATAAATCATCGACATCTGGCTGCCTGTTTGCACTGTTCAGAAAACTTCATATCTGCCTGTATTGTAACTCCCAGGTCCCTTTCCTCCTCCATTGTTTTTATTTCAACCCCACCAAGAGTATAATTTATTTGGGGGGTTGCTGTTCCTCAAGTGTAAGAGCTTGCATTTAGCAGCATGAAAACATATCTGTCACTTCTCTGACCATCTTTGAACTCTGTTCAAGTCATCCTGAAGGAGGAGTGCTTGGCACTTATCATTAGCGACTCTACCAATCTTTACATCGCCTACAATTTTGGCATCACGCCGTCTATCCCTTCGTTGATGTCATTTATGAAAATGAAAAACAACAGTAGTCCAGGAACCAATCCTTGAGGGGCCCCACATTTTGACGTTACGGCAATCTGAAGAATATCCATTAATCACAACCTTCTGCCCTGCAGCCCCCCAGTAATCCATCTTAGAATCTTGTCAGTAATCCCAACCTATTCAAGCTTATACAGTAACTTCTCATGAGGAACCGACTCAAATGCTTTGCTAAAATCCAAATAGGCTATGCCGAAATTGTTCTCTAAATCCAGCTCATGAGTAACTCTGTCAAAATAGCTTACTAAGTTCGTTCGACATGATTTTCCTTTAACACAAAGCCATGTCATGTGTTCTTCAGAATGCTATATATATATGTAATTATTCCTAGATTGCACTCTTAATCATTGCCTCTAAGATTTTTCCTACCACTGAAGTCAGACTGACCGGTCTGCACTTATCAACTTACCTCTTAGAACCGTCTTTATGTATTGGCGATATGTTGGCACTTCTCCAATCCAAAGAATCTCCCCCGAATCCAAAGATGCTCTCATAATTAATCTCAGTGGTTCAATACACTCCATGGCGGTTTCCTTCTAATGATCTCCTTGTTATAACACAATACACTGGTGTGCAAAATTTAAGGACCAGTCAGGTTTTCACCTGTAGCTTCTCATAGGAGTGGCCTGGATATGGGAAAAGCATACCAAAGGAACCTCGTGAGGTACAAAAGTGGTGAAAGAAACAACAATGACACACCAGCGGAAACAAAGTGGTACAGAGGGACTTTAGTCAAAAATGGTAACATAGCATTGCCTGCCATGATACAGATGCATCACTGCCAAAGACGGAACAAAAGGAAAAGGTGGTCCTCAGTAGAAGATATGGCCACCCCTAATGTCGATGCAGGATTTGCACCGCCTGTCCATACTTAGAACAATGTTGTTGATAAGTTCTTGGGGTAACATCGTCCATTCCTCTGTCAGCGCCATCTTCAGCTGGTGAACATTTTCTGGTGGGTGTGGACGTGCCGCTAGGACGCCCCAGAGCGTCCTATATGTGTTAGATGGGATTTCAATCGGTCGGCAGGGGAACGGGCAGGCCAATCCATACGAACAATGTCCTCACTTTCCAAAAGCATATCAACAGCTGCAGTGCGATGGGGTGTGGCGTTATCATCCATAAACAGGAACTCGGGGTCAAGGCACCTTGGAACAGACGCACATAGGGAAGGATTACCTCAGTACAGTACCGTGCACCAGTTACAGTACCACCTTCCAATGTCTGGAGTTGTCTACGTCCATCCAAGATAACCCCTTCCCAGATGAGAACACCTCCACTGCCATCTCGATCCCTTTCAATGATGTTTGCGGGGTGATACCGTGTGCCAACCTCTCGCCAGATTAGCTGACGTCCAGAATCGCTGCTGAGACTGAATCTACTCTCATCAGTAAAGAGTACCTTAAGTAAAGATTTTGTGGTTGTAACCTTTAGAAATAGTGTTGGTCTTTAAGTTTTGCACACCAGTATATACATAGGGTTATTCAAAATGAAGTCCGGGGTTTCAGAATTTTTTTTTGGGAAAGCGCATGTGTCATAATCATTTGTAGCCATCTCGAAAGAACGCATAATATCTCAAGTTTCGTTCCCACGCTCGCGATGTTCGGTATGCTGCACGGCTAACCACCAGATGGCGTTGGACGCATACCGCCGTGCAGTCGTTCGTTTGCCTGTGACGCCAGTTCTGCTCTGTTGCGACATACCTTAGGAATGTAATGAGAAAGCTTTTACTGTGTTGGAGTTTCATGTAAGTAAATCTGTTACCGTTGTGCAACGCCACTTTGCTGACAGAGTGATTTTTTCTGATGAATCGATCTTCCATTTGTCGGGGAAAGTGAATAAGCAGAATGTGCGATTTCACTAAAGGCTCTCATATTGAACATTTATGAGGTATGTAAAAACACTTCATTATTATACTTGCATTCTGGAAATATTTCTTTTTTCTTATATCTGCTCATGTGTGTACAGGAATTGTTTGAAACCCCGGACTTCATTTTGAATAACCCTGCATATAGCGTCCGTTAATTGTGTGTGTTCTGTGGTTTGCCCGTTCGCTGGACGAAAAACCGATATTTCCAGGAGAAAAAAACCCCGCAAGCATTGTCCAAGATCGACCACTTTGATCCCATAACAAAACTTTCTCGCTTTATCTGTGGTATTCGAACTCAGGGTCTTTTCCTCCCGGGTTGGGAATTAATTTGTTATAGGGTGTTAGGCGCATCAGCGGCTAAGGCTATATTATCTGTAAATCGTGTATATTCTATGGTGGTTTATCTATTTTTCTGGACGAAAATCCAGTTTCCGGGAGCAAAACCATGCTACCCTCGCCTGAAACCGACTAAGTCATTCACGTTCTGAAGAAGGCCCATAAAAATTCTTCTTGTCATCGACGTAAATAGAACTCGGGTCTTTTCCACCCGGTGTGAGAAGGACGTCGATTCTACCAACTGTGCTACCCACGAGGGCGTGGGTTAGTGAGGACGGTAATTATATCAACTGCAGGCACCTCCGTAGCCAGATGGGAAGAAGCAGCAGTGCGTGGCACACGCTTCTTGATTAGACCGGGGTTCGAGCCCGTCACCACCAAACACGGAGGATGCGGAAAGGTCAGGGATTGACCACCGCATATCCCGAAGCAATATGGCCTTAGTTGCTAATGCTAATAAAAACCAAACAACAAACAATATACCAACTGCTACACCCGCATGGGCTGCGAAATCTAGCAACTGTTAGGCTGCATTGGATGTTGCTTAATTTAACGATGTTTTACGTCACAGAAATCGCCGATTTCAAAGTCCTACAAAGAAAGAAACATATCTTCTCTTACATCACCAAGCACATTATCTCTGTTCCGGCCAGCATTCGCTGTGGCTGATTTCTTTTGACCATCATCGCGGATGATTTTTCTCGCTGACTAAAGCAGGCTCTCCCTAATATTTGGTAACCAATTTATACGTAGCAGTAATTCACACTCGGTCGACTGTCCTCCTAAGATGACAATGTCAACTCTACTACACGCATCAACATCACTGTAGAAAAGCATTCGCATGGCCTCAATGTTCCTGCGCGTGCTCCTAAATCTTTAGTCTCCGTTAGACGAACTCGTCGTAACAAATTTATCCGAAGGCAAAGTGCCTTAAGGGAGTCCGTACATTTGATGTCTGAGAAATCAATAAAGAGAATGCTCTTATTATGAAACAAAGAAAGAAGTGCTGCTTTGCTTAGCAAACCTGTCCTCTATCGGTTTTATTCGTTGAGGCGGCACTCAAAGGCATGGAAGATTTGTAATTGCGAAACGTCTTTCTTTTTCTGCACGCATTCTTCTGTTCAGTTCGCGGCGGGCCTTTCTTCCAGCCATTTTCCCCGCATGCTTTTCTCATTATGTTCGTTTTGTTTTTTGAATTTTAATTTGCCTTTTCTGAAAATTTTTCTCTCTTCCGAAAATCTAGGGTAAAGCGAGTTATAGGCGAGCGAAAGTTAGGGGAAGGAAAATGACAAAAATCTTTTATCGTGGCTTTACTTCTGCCAAAATCTTTCGATGATTAGCGAATTTCCAAATTGAAATACTCTGCTCTCAAAAAGCGCCACTTCCAGGAGCGAATTTCAATTTATTTAAGAGAGCTACTTCTTTGACAATTGTTTAGATGGAACCAGCGATCTCACACAGAGTGAGTGAACACCTTACCCCCACACGGACCAAACGATTATTTTGTTTGTTTGTTTGTTTGTTTAGAGCTTTCGCTATGAAAACAAAGGTCATGAAGTAAATGTATCGTCGGTTTGCCTGTTTGTTGGATGAAAAATTCGAGAATTTTGGAGAAATAAACTGTAATTGGAGTAAATAAATAGACTAACCTAAAACCCAGCTACTCTACCTTCCTCATTCATTTTATCCAATTCATTCAGTGCCTTACACACCTCAGTCAGATCTCCCTTAGATGTCTGGTTGTTAAACTCTGCAGTTCATGCCTTCTAAGCTGTTCCTTATTTGTGCATCGCTTTGCACTCATTATTTCTCTGGATCCTCTCCAGATTCTCTGTGTCTTTTTTTAGATGCGGTCCCCAGACTTGAATAGAATATTTCAAATGCAGGCTAACCATCGCTTTGTAAAGTTGGATAATAACGTCCTTCTTCCTACAACAAAGTTCCTATAAATCGTATATAGGACCTCTTGGTACCTTCCTAGCAGCCTCATTAAACTACGTATAAGATTTCATGTCACTTTTTTTTTCAAGTTGAACCACTTTTAGCTGCTCCCCTTCCCCTAGCTTATACGTATCTACAGAGTTTTGTCTCTCCAAATGCATAACCTTGCATTTTAAAAGCATTAAACTTTAGGTTCTATATTTCGGGCCATTTGCCACTGACTAGTTGAATAGCACACAGATAGGAGTTTAGGTGGTGAACTGAAGGTCTTGGATTCGATTCCCCCTTCGATATTATTAGATATTGATGGCGAGTAATAGAAATTTAAATGAATTTGTCATAGGATTCCATTCACGCAATTAATGAAGTTTGAGATAAAAAAAAGCTGCTCATTCAGCGCCCCTGTAAAACAAAAATTCATAGGAATTTGCGTTTTCATAGGAACACTGCTCGACAAAATTAACAGAACACGTAGAAAACGTGGTGTAACTCCAGTAACTTGCAGTGAAGCGGGAAAAAATTTGGTATGGTGGTGTACCACATAATGATAAAATGATGACAGAACGAGAAACTTCGGACAGGTATAAGCGACATTTATAGGGGTTGTATAAGAATAACGAAAAATGTCACGTTGCACAAGATGCTCGAAAATATGGGCGCATGACATCAATACCGCGTATGATCCTCCTCCATCGACTAAGCAGGCTTGACAGCAGCGGTAAATCATGCTCCATATAAGGGTGTATATAAGATTCTCTGGCAAACAAAACCAATTCTTCCGCCAGCGCAGACCTTAGCTCACAGAGTGCCCGAGGAGTTGGCTGTCGGCGTGTAATACGACGCCCAAGAGTGTCCCACACATATTCGATTGGATTTAAGTGTGATGATCGTGCTGGCCACGGCAGTCATTGGATATCTTCAGTTTCAAAAATTTCCTCCACCACTTGAACTCTATGTGCAGTGCCGTTGTCGTGCATGAAAAGAAAATCTGGGCCAATTGCACCCTAAAAAGTTGCATGTAGGATTGGAGGATCTGTTCTTGGTAACCCTATCAAAAATGTGAAGAGAGGTACGGCTGTTGATCATTATTCCCCCCCTATGCGAGAAAATTGCCTCCACCGTGCCTCTTTCTCTGATGTTGGAGGGATGTTACCGCATTCCTCGTTGTCTCCAGATGAAATAACATCTAGAATCTGTTTGTAGGCTAAAACGGGACTCATCAGAGAACAGAATTGTACCCTATTTGTCAGGGCTCCAAGTCACATGCTCATGACATCAGTTTCGACAAACTCTGTGGTGGTTTGGGTTTTTGGGATACAAATGATTGGCTTCGTTGCGTAGTGCCCAGTTGAATTGAGCCTTCTTAACACAGACCAGTTGCAAATGTTTTCACCTGTGGCTGCAACAACCTCAAGAGATAATTGATGATAGGACCTCGTAGGATTCCATCTTGCTGTTATAGAAAACGGTCTGTTCTGGTTGACGTAGCCCTCGGCCAACTCTTTTTGTAACAGTTTCTATCACCTGAAACTACTTTCACAGTGCCGAGATGACACGGTATGACACATTAAGCCAACGTGCCATCTTCGTCTGCGACTGTCCGACTTCAAGTCATCCAACGACCCGCCATCTCAAATAATCATGTCAGTGGGATAGCCACATCTCCACAAAGGAGATGTGGCTATCCCACTGACAAACAAGCCAAAAAACGGGAATGAAGTGATGGGGTCGCAATCGTGTTTTTATAGGCATGAAAATTTGCATAATGTGCGGTTCTGTAAGGTGGTAGATCGATTTCAATTGAACACTCGGAATTTGCATGTCAGGATGCCTATTATATCAAATATTCGCCTTCGGCAACACTCTTCACAATAAAATTCATGAAAAATATTTTGTTAATTTTTTCGAGCAGTGTATTAAAGAAACTAATAAAATTGATGGCTTAATAGTGAACTGATGTCAATTCAACATTAACTTATTCGAGAACACACTTTACCATCACATAATACCATTCTTAGCGCTAAAGCATTCACAAATTTCTTAGGCGGGAATTAGTATCACTTCAGCGATACGATTTCTTTTATAAAACTGGAAGATATGGAAATCACAGGGACAAATTAAGCTGACTGCATCTTAGAGGGATGTTCTCTAATCCTTCTCATTCTAGGTGTTGCCTAGTCTTGATTGAGTGGACAAGGGTTGCTCTCACTGCCTGCCATTTATGCATTTCATTTCTTCAGCGTATAAAGGATGAACGATCGTAAGTTTATGGTTAGGTTAGGAGCGTTAAGCACCAAAGAAGTTAAGATTTTAAGGCGTCAGTATATCGTGTCTGCATTCCTATCCATATTGCATAGATTCTCGGTCGATTTGTAGTCTACTGGACGAAAAACCACGCAGCCCTCCCTTAAGGCCAACTAACTCGACCACGTTGAAAAAAAAGTAACCTCCCATCATTGTAGGTATTCGAACCCAAGCCTGTTCCATCCGGTGTGGAAGGACAATGATTATATCTACTATACCACCTGCGAAGGCTACAGAAAGAAAGAGACAGAGCAATACCCTGGAAATTATACCCATCTTCTGAAATTGCCCTTGCGTAACAGATACTTGAGGAGATCGTGAACGCCACCTTCTTCTCTACTTCAGATTTCATCACGATGAAACAAAATATGACGAGACGTAAAGGTTTCTAAGGATACTTAAAAAAAATTAAGGTATTACGCGTAATCTTTTAATAATATAACATACAATAAATTGCACCTTCTTCTATCTCATTTCACTCACAACCCATCTCTACATTCACAGAAAAGACGCGATAACATCTGCATTAGGGACCAACAGCGTCAAAAGAAAGGACACAAAGCAGGTGCAGCATCACATCTCATGCTTCCACTCTGCTGTTGACGTAATACAAACGAATTTCAGAAATTTTATAAGGAAGTTAGTTCTCCCAGTTCTCGTTATTTCACATTTCTACGAATGCGCTAATTATTCATTTACTTTGGGAGAAAAGGGGGCCTCTTTAATGCTCCATGCACTCACCTCACTGAAAGTAACGAAGCAGCATATCTAAAAATGAATTTTCCACCGAATCTTCCTTGTTATTCTTGGTGGGAACTCGAGGGAATGAAAGCACGAGCAAATAAACCCGTGTGTGTGTGTGTATTAATGACGTGCACACCTGATGTGGCTCTTTCTCATTAACTCCAAACCAACTTAGATAACGAAAATAAACATTTTCGGCGGAGATAATCACTGTTGTCTCTACTGAATCGATGGAAAGGAAGAGATCCCTTTTCTTAATCTTTCTTGGCTTCTTTCAAAGAATAAAGTGTGTTTAGCTGTTCGAAGACAGAGCCGAAAACATCACAAACGTCTGAGCAAATTAGTACTGAATTTTAACTTCGTTTTACTGCGCAAAGATAAAATTAGAATTTTTTTTTTAATAAACAAACTGATCTCAGCTTGCACAACTAATTTATGCCTGCATATTGTAATGCTGGTTATAATGGATTCCCAAGAGAACGAATATCGGAAGAAAGTCTTGAAATTAACTGTGATAAAGAATTTTAAGGTGGAAAAAAAAAAAGCACTATGAATTTTAGACACATCAAAAATGCTTTCGTTGTCAACTAATGAGAACTTCTTTATAATATATTAATTATAATCCTAAACTTAAAAACGAGTAATAATTATTCATAAAGTAGATCTGTTTCTGGGAAAAGAAATACTGATGAATGTGCATTCTGAGGTTTACCAAAGGATTCACCTTGGGGCTTTTCAAAGAATTAAAAGAAGAAAGAGATAACAAACGTTTTAGAACGATATTAATTTCTGATTTAAATTTCACAAATAACACTGGTGGGTTGGAACAGTCTTCATATTGCTAAGAAAGATTGTTGTTGTTGTAATTGGGTTTTAGGAGCATCATCAACTAAGGCCATATTCCTCCTATATATTGTCTGTAAATTCCGTGTGCTCTGTGGTCGATTTTCGGTTTTTCTGGATGAAAAACCAGAGTTTTTGGGAGACAAACCAGGCTAACCTCGCCTGAGATCGACTAACTCAGCCACGTTGTGAAAAAGGCCCATAAAAATTCCTCGCATCATCGACGAGACTTGAACTCTTTTAAATCTGCTGTGGGGGAGGACGGCGATTTTACCAACTATGCTACCCACATGGGCGCTAAGAAAGAAATAAGGTGTTCAAAAAGCTACCACTAGAAACCAGTGGTAGAACCGAGATTTTGTTTCCTGTGCATTGAAATTTCATTCAACCAATGAAAGATTTCCAATAAATAAATGCCAACGAATGTACTCATGTTGCATATTTTCATTACTCTCCTCCGATGTAATTCTGAATCCTAGGAGACGCCATTTTTCCAACCATAATTAAGTTAAATAAGATCAGGCCCATTTAATATTTCGTTTCTTATTTTAAATGATTTTTTTTTTTTTTTCATTTTATGAGATCAATAGAAGTGAAACGTAAATAACTAATTAACTTGTCAATTAATCACCATTTAATTAACTAATAATATATAAAAGTAATACTTTTCACTTCACAACGTAATATTCGTTCATCTTTCTGTAATGCGATTTCTTTATTTCTTTCTAGGTTTCAATAAAAATTGAAATACAACACGTATTTCAAGGATATTTTGTGACTGATAAAATGAACTGATAGTAATAATTCATTATTTATATATTTTGTATCGGTAAGAAATAAACGACCATTTCAAAGAAAAAATTACAAATTTAAAGAGAACTGAAAAATTCAATTTTAGGACAAGGACTTATTTCCAACTATACAGTAGGAGTTGAATGTGCCTATACGAAAGCACTTCTTTCTGCAAAAAATCGAAAGATTCGTTTGGAGCTGTGCCACCAACGCCAAAACTGGACCGTGGAAAAAGATCATGTGGTCTGACGAATCTCGATCTTATTCACCACTCGAGCGGTTGGACTGGTATCATGGTATGGGGTATGTTCTGCTGGTTCGAACTGGGTTCGCTCATACCGATAGAAGGTCATTCTGCCTCAAGTGAATATCTTCCTGTCGTATCGGACCAATCTCACCCAACAGTGCTTCATTTTTACCCGGATTGTAATGGATGGATTCTTTCATATTGACAACGCAACTATTCATCGTGAAAAGTATCTGAATGGTTCGAGGAACATTCCCAAGATTTCCAACATCTATCGAGGCCCCAATTCTCCAGATCTGAATCCAACTGAGAATGTGTGATGTGTGTTAGAAAGGACAGTTCGGCTTCGCAGTTCTCTGCCGACCGCAATACAGCAGCTAACAAATATCCTGATGGAAGAATGGTTTAATCTGGAATTAGACTTCCTCAGACATCTAGAGGAATCCATGCCATGATGTGTATGGACTGTAATTCGTGCAAAAAGTGCCCTACTAGATAGTGAACAAAGGTTTCTAAATTTTGGCCAGTGAGGGGTAGGTACTAACCTACTAGGTAGTTAGTAAACGATGCTTGGGGTTCCGTGGGTTTGTCACAACTTTGCAAAGTCCAAGATCGAGACAATGAGATAAATTTAACAAGACCTTTTCAAAAAATAAGTCAGGATTGAATTAGCCCAGCTGGGATTTTGGAATTTGAATAGCTTTCAGTTACAGATTTTTTTTGGTTTTTTTTTTAACGCCACGCGTGTGATCAAAAGACCCATGCAAGCTTCGAAAGGTAATGGTCGATTTTGTAAAAAAGGTTGCAGATTAAATCATCGTGGTATTGGGGTTAATTACCATAATAAAAGGTTCTTTCGCACTAAACAAACCTACTTTAGCTAAACTATTCTGTTACAACAAGGACAAAAATGACAGCGCGTAATAAAGGGAAAGGGCATGCACATAAGAAAAAGAGAAATGGAGAAAAAATTGCAAGGATAGTATTATCAAACGTCGATGTTTCTTATTTTAAGGGCAGAACGAATCTTTTGTCTACCATACGTCATAGTCAGGATTTTTTTAAGCAAAGAAGGAAAAAATTCAACTGCGTGGGGCGCAAGACAATTCTGCAGTAAACTTTGCACGTCACGTGGCACGTTCCTACACTAGTAGCCACCATACAGTTAAAAATGCGCATCCCTCGCAGATAGTGTTAGGGGTAAGCTGATTCGACATATTCACCAACGAAACTTGCAGACTTGCTTAGAAAACTTGACACGTTGGGTCAACCACCTCTCTCTCTCTCTCTCTCTCTCTCTCTCTCTCTCTCTCTCTCTCTCTCTCGCAGTAGTCGATCTTTGGACTGCAATATCCTGCCTCGGGATCAAAGCTGTCGTTGGTATACGTGACGAATAAGCTGGTACACAAATATATTACCGCTACGTAGGGATTAACGGAGTTGTTTGGACTTCTAGATTAGACGGGCCAATATCACGTGCTAGGTAATCCCCCTTAGCCTTGATAACATTTACTGGCAGAACTACTCAAGGTGCTGACACAGCAAAAGGAACAATAGAAAACAGAGTCCTCTCCTGATAACAACGTGCAAACCGGGGAATTAGGTTTTAAAGAGGTGTCCACCAGCAACATCTTCCAAACGGTGTTTATAACACAAACACGACCGAGAAGAACCAACACACATCTGATGGACACGTCTTACAAGAATGCTTCTATTCGGAGTTTGTCATGCACAGAAATAGCCGTCAAGTGACATGACATTCTTGTAGTTCGACAGTAGAAAGCCCTTGAAAGGATAGGTCACAAACATATGGCCTGGCCAGCAACTTAAACAGCCTTTCTGCATTACAAACGAAGCGCACTTTTGTCGTTGATGTCACTGTAAATTCGCTCAAACGCAAAGGGAATACCTTATTTATCCAATGTGGACTTTATTAAGTTCCTAAGACCCTCCAAAGCATGTTACGTTTGTTTGTTTTTATTTAAGGTAGCGATTATTTTTTATTTTTGTTACTACTCGATGACTTGATTGACTTTCAGAAAAATCCATTATTTTTAAGAATGGTAGGATGTCTGTTCTCTATGGCAAATAAAACAATAATATCAGAACATTTCAATCGACTCGGAACCCAAATGGACTTCGTTTAAATACAGAGTACAATGCTCTGTCTCAGCACCCAGTGGTTAGGATACAATTATACCGACTTACAGTCGTTGACCACACACAAAGCCTCAGTTTCTTTGTGATTGACACCCAAATGTCACACCCGATCTCACGGGAATACAAATAACAAAGTTCGCCACCCTATCCACGGCTGGAACATTCGTTGCATGGCCAGCCGAACTTTCTCTTATCCAAACGAGCTCTGCCTTGTAATTAAGAGCGACTTTCCACCCATCATCCTAAGTGTCGCAGTTTTTGGAAACTTCAACCTCCTTCTTTACCAAATGACCGTTCTTAGAGCAGGCTTTGCTGCATTGGTCTCATACGTGACCCTGTGCCCGCTAAACACTGCAGGATTAATCGATGCTTTCTGTACCCGTCATGCTGTGTCGTCCCTTACACCTACCATTAGCAAGTTGATGCACGCCTCTGTTGGTTGTTTCTTCTTGATCGCTTTTGCGTTAACCCGCTCTGCTTCTTTCCATTCTTGATGCGCAGCGACTACAGTGACTCCTGGTGATCACTTAGGATTACCAAGTAGGAATATTCTGGAATGGAAAATTCGTGGTACGCACTGACAAATATTAAATCCTTTGAAACCTCTTTTAAGGGTTGATTGAGGTTTGATTTGCAATTCTGATTTCACAGAGGAGGTTCCTTTTGTCCAGGATGCATAGTCGGCCATTGTTGAGTTCCCTCTTGCTATAAAGTAAGGCATTGCTCATCTGTTTGCAAAATTATGTCACCAAAGTTTCGCATTTTTATCTTAACTTTAAAATATCAAAAGTAATTTGCTAAAAATATAAAATACTAAAAGTTAAGCTATAAGATTCATTCGAAATTTTAACAATAGAAAGGCGATTTTATTTAAATTTGGATACAAATTTGAAAAATGGCCCATGAACAGCAATAACGGCATCCAAATGAATCTGTGGTTCAATGTTTGTTTTATTTTTTGTATACTCATTATGATATATAAATAATGATATAAATTAATAATATGCAACATATAAAATTATGTATGAATAATAAAGAAATATACAATATAAATTCGAATAAATATAATTAATGATAAATAATAGTTGAGAAAATTACAGAATAATTATTCAAAAGTCAAGATACAACCATAAAATCTATTATGTCAAAAAGGAAATGCGTATATTTGATGGAATTCTAACAAATCTTTTGTGGAGGAGTACTTTTATTAAAATACTTAATTACATTAAGAAAGAAAAAAATTCATCCGTTTTCATGAATTATAACCACGAGATCGCGACTACCGAAAACTGAGAAATCAACCCTGATAAATCCAGGCGTTAATGATTATGATAACCCCTTGATAGCCAACCAACCAACTCTCACATGCTGTTTTCAATGTTGATGGTAAGGTCTGGTAGTAAAAAATTCCTCTTCTACAGGACCAAACTGATACAGTCGACACGTACCAGTTTGTTTTTCTAAAGCATCTCAGTTGTGCTTAATGTGATTCAAATCTGGATTGAGATCTTACTAGCAACTCCATCTGAATACCCTCACTTTGAAAGAATTCGTTGACAAGCTGTCTCTATGAGAACGAATTCAGGATATATGGTACCTTTGAGATTTCTCCTTCAAAGAGTCCGAGGTCAGAAGCCATTCATCACTCTCCTTTCCAAGATACCCAACAGGACTGCCACCACAATAGTGGTCTCTTTCTCTGAAGTTAAGGAATGAGAGAAACTTACGTTGTAGAACAACAGAATCAGTTTGAAGAATGAATCTTGATCATCCATATAAAGCCAGCCATCTCATGGTGCTACCTGCATCGTCAGCTGGCTGACTTGTTGGACAGTCCAAAAACTACGGACTGTCTTGAAATCCCCTTTTCCTGAATCAATTTTATATAATTTGTCTAAAGTTGGTTTCTACCGCCTCAGAGACAGAAAGAGAACTCCTTGTCCATCATCTTCCTATGACGTGTTTCTGCTCAGGCTAGACAGCAGCCATTCTGGAATGGCGCATCCCATTGTGACCTAAAATCACATTAAACTCCAATTGTCACTTCTCAGCCAATCTGCCTAATTTATCAAGGTCTTGTTGCAATATATGTTGCAGTATCCTGATTCCTGTAATTAACCATCCTGCCGAACTTTGTATCATCTGCAAACCAAGGTAATTCAAGTCTAATGTCAACAAGTATATTTTGACTTCTCAACCTTCAACCCCACACATGGTATACTAAGTACTGTAGGTTCTAATACTTCTTGTCTTTAGGAGTTTCATAAAATAAGACATTGAACTTGATATGTGTGCATCAACCATTAAAAAAATATTAGAACTGTGCTCATCTTTGCATTATCACAATGTAGACATTCTTAGTGTGTGTGTGTGTGTGTGTGTGTGTGTTATATGTATATCGTACATTTCAAACACAAGAGCCCCCTAATAAGATGCATAACCTAACTTTCAGAAGAGAAAATAAATTGAACATATGGATCAATTTTAGTATAAAGATACACTGGATGCAATATTTATCGCCTGCAGCCACCACATGTTAGCACTTGTCTTTGCATTGCCTCAATATCGCTTGCTGTCTCTGATCACCACATTGCAACGCAGTGGTTATTTTTCTGTTTCATTCAACGAATAGGACTGCTTACAGTATCATAGTTAAAAATATGAGAACGAGGAAAACAAAAATGGAATCCAGCACTCAGCTATTTTTCATCGTCGCTCTCTCTCTTCCGAAGACGGAACCCACATCGTGAGCGTTGCTGTTACAAATCAGATTATCTTTTGTGACATCTAAACTTTTTTGAAATGCCGCATTTCTTAAAGCTTTCGGTTACTACATCTATAGAAATCCATCCCCCATGGATAGCGGATGCAATCCATTCAGCATGCCGATGTTTCAGCTCAACTTTAAAAGGCTTTTCGCTGCAAGGGACCACGGAGTGAGCAGCAGCCTCTACAACTACTATGAGAGAAAGTGCTGTTTTTTAGTCCCCTACTGGTTGTAAATACATTTCCCAGACTGTGATTGTTCCCCTGGCACAATAAAAATCAAAGGTCAGCGCCTATGTTCCTAAAATTTGAAATTTTCTAACAAAAGTGAGATAATATTTAAATAAATTCACATTATCATACACTTAATGGCCAAAAAATTAGAAACCTTTAGTCAATATCTATAAGAGCCACCATTTAGAGACATAACATATACGCGCAATATCGCGTAAGTCGTGGATGCGCTTAAAACCCAAATGTCAACTGTGGTCGACAGAAAACTGCTCTTTCCAACGTATCTCGTGGACATTCTCAATTGGATTCGGATATGAATAACTATCCGGCCAGTGTAGATTTTAGAAATCATGGGAATGTTCCTTGAACCGTTCAGGTGCAATTTTTTCGCGGTGGATAGTTGCGTTGTCGTCTAGGGAGAATCCATCGCAATCCTGGTAAAAATGAAGCACTGCAGAGTGAAGTTGGTCCTATACGACAGAAGAATATTCATTGGAAGTAACACGACCTTCTAACGGTATGGCCCATATACCATACCATGATATGATATCACCTCCAGCCGCCTCAGTAGTGAACACGAGACAGTCTGGATGCATGAACTCATAAGGTTCAACGACATACTTTCACCATATCAGTTAATAAATGTACAGTTTGATAGATACGTATAAATCGTATTGTTTAAAATTCTTAGCATCTTTCTGTGAATAGTTGTTATTCTTATCTTTGGCTATAATAAAGATCTGGACCATCTTTTATAAAGCGTCCTCATATGCTGATCTGCATTCCACCGCTTGGAAGATTTTTGAAACTGAATGAATATCAGCACTCATTTCATATCCATACATTTTTAAATCTCTGGCTTTTACAGCGTATTGTAACACACGAGATAGGGGAAATCCCTGGTGCCGTTAGACCCTAAACACACTCATTTTGAGTGTGTTTGCAAGCCAGGTGGGACTTTTTTTTTTTTTTATTTTGTTAGTTATTGGCGCATCGGCTTCTGTGGCCATAATGCACCTCCCAAAGTTTTTCCGTTTAAGGAGTAGCTGAAATAGCCAGTTGAAAGTTGTAAAGGACTTTCAGGTAAATTAGAAAGGGGATATTCTGAATAGAATCGTAATTGTTTTCCCAGAGGGATTTTCTGTAATATGAAAAGTTTAGTTGATAAACCTTTGTATGTATCTGTGTCATGTTTTTATAATGTGAGTCCCTAGGGTTATTATATATTTTGTACCCATACTCCCCAGATGTGAGCATGTGCCAAGCCCATGCTCACATCTGGTGAGTATGGGCTTGGCACACCCAGGGTCTTGAGCTGGATATCATCATTCTTCTCTTTCTTGGTGATTCCCTTCTATTCCCTTCTATTTCGGTCGGTTTTGAAGCTGAGAATTCCTTGCTCTCGTGATCTTTAGCACCACATCGAGCACAGGCAAGTTTACCCCCCCCCCCTCTCTCTCTCTCTCTCTCTCAGGGGTAACTCAGAATTTTTTTTTTTTTTTTTTTTTTGGCTGGTGCAGCAAAAGCCTCAGGCTTCCTTGCACCATATGGCTAATTATAATAATAATGTGATTTTTCGCCAATCAAGAAATCGAGTGGTTAATATTGCCAGTTCTTATTTGACTTCTTACTCAGAATAAACTGCTTTTAATATGTAATTTGAAGGTTTTTGTCCTGACATAATGTAGGATTTTAATTTTTATGGCCCCCAATAGTATTTTTAACCCAAATAAAAATTGAAAAAGTTTCTGTAATATCAAAAGGTTTTAAGTGTTTAAAAATATTCTTTTTCACTAAGCGCCTACCGGAAATCGTTAACATTTTGTTACCAAATGTATTCGCTGACCTAACAATATGTCAAAAAGAACTCAAGTTTTAATTCCAATTAACTGCCACAAACCGTAAACCCACTAAGTAACAGCATGGAGAAATTCTTGCGCAACATATTTAATCAGCGCCCGTCAGGTGAGTCTTCTAGCGCAGGTGATCCTGTGGGGGGGGGGAAGGTTTAATCTAAATTTCTTTACTCAATATTATATTTTTATTTCTCTTATTTTTGTATTATATTTATTATCCCCTTATTCACCCTCTTAGACATTAACGTTAACCTGACTTGTTTGTCTCAGAAAATTCTAGACTCTAGGGCAGTGAGGGCGAACCTTTTTTTGAAGAGTGGGTCAATTATTTTTATTTCTTTTTTAAATATTAGCCCTGAGTCATATTTTTTTTATTAATTAGAAACGGGGGAGTAAAAAGGTTGCCAATTATTTGGAAACATCAAACATTTTGTTAAGAGATAAAGTTGACAGTTGAATCTTTTTGGTTCTCACTTTTGAAATAATCCAAAAAAGGTTTTAGTTTCCTTTTTGATTTATAACTTGAACTTTTGCAAGTGAAGAGCTAAAAAAAAGTAAATATCGAAGCTTGATTTGATACCTTGTATCGCACCAGGTGACATCGTGACCAGTATTGCCTCTGCACAAAGTATTTGAATGAGTAAGGAATAAAAGAAAATGCTTTTATTTTGAAATATTCTTCATTAATAACTAACATAATTACAGATACAGTATTTGTAATAAAGTTGATGAAAGTATATTTAATGCAAAATTTGTTGTTGCTTACTTTCAGACAGTTTCTTAATATTAGGTACATACTTTGTGTTCATTACTTTTTTTCATTTTGCAGTCAATTCATTTCCAAGTTTATTCCTGTTGGAAGATTTAACAAAATTCATTGAGGAAAACAATTTTTCACATGAATATGTGGACCCGAACATTGTGAGAAGAGCATTAGCCAGTTTCCTCATACATGTAAAATTGTTTGGTAAAGAATACCATGCATTTAATATAATATTTTCAACTTTTAGTGTGGGATCTTCATTAGGCCTATCTGCATTACTTTCTGAAATTTTTCCTTCTACTTCAAAAATCAAGTTTTCAAATTTATTTTTCCACACTACGCTGCTTTGGAATTCAATTAATTCCATTTCTAATTTAGTGATACCTAGCCACATAAAATCGTTTGGCTGCATTGTATCGTACTCTGCTTTATGTGGGCATAAAATAAAGCGAAATGTACAGTATTTTCAAAACTTTTAAATTGATTATATCTCTCATGGAAAGCTTGTTTTATTTCTTGCAAAATGGTTAAATATTTTCAAAATCATTAGTGTTTTGAAAATGTTTTTGTAATTGAGGAAAATATTTCATGGTGCTCATTTCCAAATCTTTAGTAAAGATGTCAAGTTTTTTCATAAATATTTTGATATTTTCAAACATCATTAATGCAATTTGTCCATGTCCCTGAAGTTTTTTATTCAGTTCATTGAAATGCTGAGTGATATCACATAAGAACATTAAATCATTTAGCCAATCTATATTTGAAAATTCTTCATAACTATTGTTTTTTTTTTCATTCAAAAAGAGCTTTATTTCGTCTAATAAAATGACAAACTGATTAAGAAGTTGGCCGCAACTGAGCCATCGAACATTGTTGTATGTCAAAATCCCAGAATATTGGCACTCAGTTTCCTCTAATAATTGTGCAAATTCTCGCTTATTAAGACCTCTTGCGTTTATAAAGTTAATAACTTTAATTACAACTGGCATTACATTAGAAAATATTTTTAAACCTTGCTTCGCACATAGAACTTGCTGGTGTGTTATACAATGAAATTCTATCAGAGAATGTCTAATATTTTGCTTAAGCTGCTGAATAAAACCAATGTTTTTTTCCCACCATATTGGGAGCACCATCTGTTGTTACAGAAACAATTTTTTGTAGGTCAATTTCCATTTTTTTAAATGCATTATCAAATTCTTTAAAAATATCAAGACCGGTACACCTTCCTTTCAATGTTATTAGTTTTATTAACTCTTCTTTCATTATATTGCCTGCATTATATCGAGCAAAAACTGCTAGTTGTGCATAACTATTTACATCAGTACTCTCATCTAAAGCAATCGAATACATTTCTACAGACTTTAAGTCGTTATGTAATTGAGAAGAAATATTTCTTTCTAATTCTATTACTCGATTTTTAATGGTATTGCGACTTATTGGTAACTCATTTATACGCTTTATAATCAAGTTTTTTTCTTTAAAATCTGAAAACAGAGTAGCACTACATTCTAAAAATGCTTGTTTTACAAACTCTCCTACTGAAAGAGGTTTTCTGGCGAGCAATGCAATGGGCTACTTGAAACCTAGCAGCTGTAATGTTTTTTTTTCAGAGTCAAAAAAGTTTTTAAAACACTTGTTTGTGAATCATTCTGTTTTTTCTTTTGTAAAAAATATTCTCTCCTTTCTTCATCTGTTGAGAAGCCAAGATTTGAATGCAACTTTTCAAAATGTCTTTTTACATTGAATGTACAAGAGGTGACTTTTTCGTTACAAATAACACACAGAGTTGTTTTATTCTTTTCAATCACACCATAGTGGTTCTTTTATCTGCAAATTAGTAATACATGAATGATCACTGCTGATAACCAGATCAAGAGTATTACTCTCTGGTTGCCTCTCAAACATGCTGCTGCAGAAAACAATCATCCAATAAATCCACAAAAGTCTGAATAGTGTGTGAGTGCCCAATCCACAAGTTCCAGTCAATATCTGGGAAGTTAAAATCCCCCATTATAAGACATTCCGATTTACTAGCCCACTATTTCTCTGTACAATTGTTCATTGTACTCATTCGAGTCATTAGGCCTATAACACACTCCTACTCTAAATTTTGACTTTCACAGTGCTTATGTCACACCAAACTGACTCAACAGTGCACTGTTCATCTATATCAACTGGATGCACTTCTTTTGATTTTATGTTTTTCTTAATTAACAGCATAACACCTCCTTCCTTTCTATCCTTTCTGTACACATTGTACTCCCCAAATTCCAGTTCGGCATTCCTTATATCAGTGTGATACCACGTCTCTGATATCCCAACAATATCCGCCTTTGATGTCTTGACCAACACTTCAAATTCATTTACTATACTTCTAGCATTGGTATACATGCTCCTACTCCTAGTTACCCTAACACATCCCATATACCCACCTGTTTCAGTATAACAGGTTCCCACTAATTAAAGTACTCAGTTATATGTTGTTGTTAATTTACCATGTAAATAGTGTCAATAAATATTGTTATATTCAACACACATGAGTTTGTCAGTTATTTTGAACATCAGCCAGTCCAGAGGAGGAATACTTATAATATTGAGACCCCCCTAGAGCCGTGGTGGCAAACCTATGACATGTGGGTCAGATACTGACTCACGAAGGCTTTGTAAGTAACCCACGTGCACGCGTTTATTGTAATATTGGCCTACTTTTTTAAATTATAACAGAGAGAAAAGATAATCGAAAATATTAAACTATTATAAAATATAAATATGTAATGTCAGATTTATAAAAAAATAAATAAATAAAATATATAAATAAAAAATAACAAAAATCCAAGTGGAATGTGGACATTGCGTGTCAGCAAACAGTGTTCTATTGTATTAAACCATGCGTGTGGGTGACTCATTACATTGTGACATAAACTTGGCACGATTTGTCATTGCATATAAGAACGGAGATGTATCGGGCTGGTACCAAAGTTACCAGCTCGCACTCACGCAGTATTGGACTAAGAGGCAGACTTGATGTACGGGTCTAGAAGTGTTAATAATAAATTGATTATAACTTAATTTTTCTATTGTCAAATTTTCTCATCTACATAACCGATGTAAGTATATTAAGTGGGCCTATGTTTATAAAAGTTCGTCTAAAATTATTGCATCCTACATATATAATATATATGTAAGTTATAAAAATATATATATTTTTTGCAGGCGTAGCCCTGAAACTATGTCAGTGGTTAAAAAAATTAACTAACGGTACAAGCTCCAGACCATATCAAACAGAATGGTTTGATAAATATGGTGTGATTGAAAAGAATAAAACAACTCTGTGTGTGTTATTTGTAACGAAAAAGTCACCTCGTACATTCAATGTAAAAAGACATTTTGAAAAGTTGCATTCAAATCTTGGCTTCTCAACAGATGAAGAAAGGAGAGAATATTTTTTACAAAAGAAAAAACAGAATGATTCACAAACAAGTGTTTTAAAAACTTTTTTGACTCTGAAAAAAAACATTACAGCTGCTAGGTTTCAAGTAGCCCATTGCATTGCTCGCCATGGAAAACCTCTTTCAGAAGGAGAGTTTGTAAAACAAGCATTTTTAGAATGTAGTGCTACTCTGTTTTCAGATTTTAAAGAAAAAGACTTGATTATAAAGCGTATAAATGAGTTACCAATAAGTCGCAATACCATTAAAAATCGAGTAATAGAATTAGAAAGAAATATTTCTTCTCAATTACATAACGACTTAAAGTCTGTAGAAATGTATTCGATTGCTTTAGATGAGAGTACTGATGTAAATAGTTATGCACAACTAGCAGTTTTTGCTCGATATAATGCAGGCAATATAATGAAAGAAGAGTTAATAAAACTAATAACATTGAAAGGAAGGTGTACCGGTCTTGATATTTTTAAAGAATTTGATAATGCATTTAAAAAAATGGAAATTGACCTACAAAAAATTGTTTCTGTAACAACAGATGGTGCTCCCAATATGGTGGGAAAAAACATTGGTTTTATTCAGCAGCTTAAGCAAAATATTAGACATTCTCTGATAGAATTTCATTGTATAATACACCAGCAAGTTCTATGTACGAAGCAAGGTTTAAAAATATTTTCTAATGTAATGCCAGTTGTAATTAAAGTTATTAACTTTATAAACGCAAGAGGTCTTAATAAGCGAGAATTTGCACAATTATTAGAGGAAACTGAGTGCCAATATTCTGGGATTTTGACATACAACAATGTTCGATGGCTCAGTTGCGGCCAACTTCTTAATCAGTTTGTCATTTTATTAGACGAAATAAAGCTCTTTTTGAATGAAAAAAAAAAAACAATAGTTATGAAGAATTTTCAAATATAGATTGGCTAAATGATTTAATGTTCTTATGTGATATCACTCAGCATTTCAATGAACTGAATAAAAAACTTCAGGGACATGGACAAATTGCATTAATGATGTTTGAAAATATCAAAATATTTATGAAAAAACTTGACATCTTTACTAAAGATTTGGAAATGAGCACCATGAAATATTTTCCTCAATTACAAAAACATTTTCAAAACACTAATGATTTTGAAAATATTTAACCATTTTGCAAGAAATAAAACAAGCTTTCCATGAGAGATATAATCAATTTAAAAGTTTTGAAAATACTGTACATTTCGCTTTATTTTATGCCCACATAAAGCAGAGTACGATACAATGCAGCTAAACGATTTTATGTGGCTAGGTATCACTAAATTAGAAATGGAATTAATTGAATTCCAAAGCAGCGTAGTGTGGAAAAATAAATTTGAAAACTTGATTTTTGAAGTAGAAGGAAAAATTTCAGAAAGTAATGCAGATAGGCCTAATGAAGATCCCACACTAAAAGTTGAAAATATTATATTAAATGCATGGTATTCTTTACCAAACAATTTTACATGTATGAGGAAACTGGCTAATGCTCTTCTCACAATGTTCGGGTCCACATATTCATGTGAAAAATTGTTTTCCTCAATGAATTTTGTTAAATCTTCCAACAGGAATAAACTTGGAAATGAATTGACTGCAAAATGAAAAAAAGTAATGAACACAAAGTATGTACCTAATATTAAGAAACTGTCTGAAAGTAAGCAACAACAAATTTTGCATTAAATATACTTTCATCAACTTTATTACAAATACTGTATCTGTAATTATGTTAGTTATTAATGAAGAATATTTCAAAATAAAAGCATTTTCTTTTATTCCTTACTCATTCAAATACTTTGTGCAGAGGCAATACTGGTCACGATGTCACCTGGTGCGATACAAGGTATCAAATCAAGCTTCGATATTTACTTTTTTTTAGCTCTTCACTTGCAAAAGTTCAAGTTATAAATCAAAAAGGAAACTAAAACCTTTTTTGGATTATTTCAAAAGTGAGAACCAAAAAGATTCAACTGTCAACTTTATCTCTTAACAAAATGTTTGATGTTTCCAAATAATTGGCACCCTTTTTACTCCCCCCTTTCTAATTGAGGCCACTAACTTATGACTCACGGGCTAGTATTTAAAAAAGAAATAAAAATAATTGACCCACTCTTCAAAAAAGGTTCGCCCTCACTGATTTAGCATTAGTAGAGGCATTTGATGCAAGAAAGCAAGCTTATGCAGCATCAGCCAAAAAAAAAAAAATAATAAATAAATAAAAAAATAATAAATAAATAAAAAATAACCACTTTCACTTCACCCCTCTGTTCGTTCGAAATACCTGTCCAGCTGAGCCTTAAACTTATTTAGGCTATCAACTTCCACGACAAGGGATGGAAGTTTATTCCACCAACCAACCACCCGCTGGCTAAAGGCAAATTTCCTCACGTCCATCCTACATCTGTCTTTTCTCAATTTGAATTTATGCCCTCTCAGGTGATTATTCTGAGCAAGAGGAAAAATCCCATCAGCATTGAGCATGCTCAAACCATTCAGGGCTTTATACACCTCTATCAGATCACCTCGCCGGTGCCTAGTCTCCAGACACTGTAATTTGCAAAACTTAAGCCTTTCTTCGTAAGAGCACCCCTTTGTTCCATTCACTAATCTTGTTGCCCTTCTCTGTACTCGTTCCAGCATCTCTACATCCTTCTTGAAATGAGGCCTCCAGACCTGTATACAGTACTCTAGGTGTGGTCTGACCATTGCCTTATACAAGGGAATAATCACATCCTTATCCCTGCTAGAAAAATTCTATATATCATCGACAATACACCATGAGCTACTGTTGCAGCCCGTCTGCACTGCTCAGAAAACTTCATATCTGTCTGCACAACCACCCCCAGGTCCCTTTCATTCTCTACCACTGTCAGTGAGTACCACAGAGTTGATACGTTGCTCTGGGGTTGCTGTTTCCCATATGTAGTACTTTACATTTGTCATTGTTAAACTTCATTTGCCACCTCTCAGCCCATCTGCTCAACCTTTCCATATCCTGTTGCAGTAGCATAGTGTCAGTAGTGTCCTTGACAACCCTGCCAACCTTCGTATCGTTGGCAAACTTGGACATTAAGCTTGATATACCATCATCAATATCATTTATAAATACAGAAAACAATAATGGACCCAATACTGAACCCGGGACTCCACTAATAACATTAGTCCACCACGAACAGTGTCCATTGATTACCACTCTCTGTCTTCTCCCCCTCAACCACACCTTTATCCACAGCAGTAATTTGCCTCCAATGCCACACTGCTCCAATTTGTGCAGCAGTCTTCCATGTGCAACAGTATGAAAAGCCTTTCTAAGATCCAAGTATATAATATCAAAGTTATTCCCTGCATCCAGTTCTTTTGTGACTGCATCATAGTATCCAATCAAATTGGTCAGGCAAGACTTCCCCTTAACAAAACCATGCTGTGTCTGAGCTATGACTGAAGTCTTGTCTAGATGATCCTGCAGTGCTTCTTTAACCAGTGCCTCCATTAATTTTCCAGGAATAGAAGTTAAACTAAGAGTTCTATAATTATTTGTGTCTCTCTTTGATCCTCCTTTGTGAATTGGGGTTACATTTGCACGTCTCCAGTCCATGGGTACTTCCCCTGAGTCCAAGGAAGCTCTCATAGTTATGGCTAAGGGTTTGCTTACTTCCTTTGCTGCTTCCTTTAATATAACTGGATAGATCCCATCCACCCCAGGTGCCTTTCTTGTATTTATCTTCAACAATTTATTTCTCCTCCACTTTACTCTCAGTTATTACAAGATTCTCTAGCTTACTGCCAGAGTTGAATACACCTCTGGCATTCCCCTCGCTGAATAACTCCTCATGTGTGAATGTCGATGCAAAATATTCATTCAGTTTGTTAGCTACCTGAGCAGGATCATCAACAGTTGACCCATCGATATCAAGTGGACCAATCTGATTCATCCCCTTCCTTCTAGAGTTTACATAAGTAAAGAACTCTTTGCTGTTTTTCTTTGCATCCCTTGCCAAAGATTTCTCATAATCTGCCTTCGCCTGCCTAACCTCCTTTGTAACTTGGTTACAGATCAACTTGTATCTATCATAGGCTTCTGTGTCACGTGTTAATTTGTATGTATCCCATGCATTTTTCTTCTCTGCCATATGTCTCATTAGTTCATCTGACATCCACTTAGGCCTAAACCTTGAACAATATTTCTTAGTTGGTATGTAAAGCCTAGTAGCTTCCAAGATAAGTTCTTTGAATGATTCCCATTTTGAATTTGCTGTTGGTAACATCATCAGTTGGTCCCACTGTATAGAATTTAAGTACTGTCTCAGTCCATCGTAGTCGCCTTTACGGAAGCAATAACCCTTCCCTTTATAATATTATAATAAATTTGCATATAATATCCTTCAGCATATATAGGAATAATGGCTTCAGTACATGGATGTGAAGTATGTCAGATTGAAGAGCTGTATTCTGATTTTAAAATGTTGGAATAATATTTAAAAGAAACAAGCATATTGTTATAATTATTCGTCAGAATAGAGAAATACGAACACTTTCTGCACAGGTGAGGATATCACGGGTGAGATTATGAGGTTGCCTGGCCTGTTTGCAACTCTGTTTACCAGAAGTTTGCAATTCAGTAGTTCTATTTCTTGAGTTCATAAATTTGTTTTCTTTCAAAACTTTTTGATTGTGAACAAAATTAGATTCAAACATCATTGTCAGTGCCACTCACTAGTGACCTCTCATACAAGTTTAGAGTTACCAAATTGAAAAGTTTTTCAATTGGTAACTCTGAAAAGGATGACGGCTTTTTCTCAACACTTCTAACCACTTCTTTAAATAGACGTATTCAAAGTTGCCACTGTTCTACCAGTCTAGTTATACATATAATTAAAATGAATGTGTACATGCATGCTTCAAAATATTTTTTACTTCAGCAGCATGTATTAGTTGAAATCGTTTAAATCTATCTTTCCTTTCAGCAATTCTTCCTAGATGGCAATAAATTTCCACTAAAAATATTCATCCACTTTCAGAGGAAGGTAATCCCTTTCAGAATATACAAATTAAAATAAAATTTTAATTTAAAATAAAAACCTATTAGCACCAAGTGCTCAATCTTGCAATCCAGTATAGGGTCCAGACATATTTGAGGCATTGTCGTATGATTAACCACAGCAGTTTGATAGCAGATTGTTCTCATTCACAAAATTTATAACAATGTCTGTTAGATTCTTTGCTCCATGAGAAAAGATGGGGATGAACTTGAGGAAACACTCCACAGGCTCACATCCTCGAATGTACCAGACAGTAAATGTCAATTGATCAATGTGTGAGATGTCTGGAGTGGAATCCACACTTACTGAATAGTACTTTGACTCTTTTATTTCTCCCAAAATGGCACAAAGAACATGTTGTCCTATTAAATCAATAAATTCCTCACAAATGTTTGCCAATAGATATGATGGGTTCCCCTTTCCAGTATTTCCATATAGTTTGAGATGCTCTTCCAAAAAAGGGTCAAATTCACTCAACAGCTCAAGAATACCTAAAAAGTGTCCATTTTTTGTCGATCCCAATAGTTTCATTCTCTCCACGAAATGCCAAATCTCTGGAGGCAAGAAAGTGAATGACAGAAATCACACATGTCAACACTATGCCAGTACTCCTGTTCTGAGTGATGATATTTGATTAATAAAGAATCTATACATCCAGTTTAAGGCCTCCGTAGCCGAGTGGGCAGGAGCGGGAGTGCAGTAGCACACGCTCTTTGAGTAGACCGGGGTTCAAGCCCCTGACTGCTGAATACGGTCGATCTGCCAACCCGCACTGGACCAGCGTGGCAGATTATGGTCCATTTCCCTCAGCATGAATTGTTGAGGAGGCTTCCATCCTGCAGTGGGTTGATAATGGCTGCACTTTACTTTTACTTTTTTACATCCAGTTTCTTTATGCCAAATCGAATATGTCATCATGCACTTGTGATGTTCTTCTCTATTTTCATGTTCTTCAATAAGATTATTGTGTTTCCAATCATTAAATCCTGATGTAGCAAAAGGAGATTCTTTATTGTACAATAGGTGACATGCAAAGCAGTACAAACAACCTTGGGATGGTGAATAGAGTAACCATTTGTGTTTTATGTATTTGCCATTCTGCAGTTCATGTTTGAATACATTCTTTGATAAATACCTTGTCTGAGTTCTCTCTCCTCTGGCTCCGTCATACACTCGGTTTGAGTTTGAAAGGTTGCAATCATGATTCTGACATGATGTCGGCCCACTACGAATCCAGTAATCCACTGTATTAGCATTCTTAATGTCCCATAGTCTGGAATCTGTGATCTGAATCACAGACTGGGGACACTCCTTTGCTGTTACAGATTTGTTTATTTCTTCTTCTGGAATGTTAGCTTCAGGAGCAGATAAAGATATGTCTAGAGCTGGATCATCGGATGCAGAAGTGGATGGCAATGCTGTATTTAGAGGATCAGTACTAGTAGCTGCCGTTGCACCTGGGCTAAACCAAGATGTTAACTTTGGAAGTTTGCTCATTTTCTGCTTCTCTTCTTCAGCTCGTTTCCTCTTCTGTGCTCCACTCATATAAGTACGCTTCATTTCATCTTTAAAAAATATAATTATTTTAAAATTTTTTTTACAGACTGTATTGCTGTTTGGAAGTTGGAACATTAACAATTTGTAATAAAATAATGATGGTATATCTTGAAGGCTCTTTTCCATGACTTAACTTTTTTCTAGCCCCTTTTTTTCAATTATTTTAAGAGTAAATTCAAATTGATAACCAACATTAATCAGTTGGTTGGTGATAAATTCACCACGGGCCCCTAGAATCATGGGACCCCTGGGAAAGTGCCCTGTGTGCTTATGCATTAAGACAGTACTGGGGTATTACATAACAATAAAAATGTCTTAAGGTTTTCATTTGTATTTATTTTTTTCCTTTTCAATGATGACTTTATTTTGTTTTTCTTATTTTTATTTTGATGACAACTGTGAAACCGTTCAGAATGAAATTTGGAAATGTATCAGTAAATTTGTGTAATATACATAATATATACATTTATAATAATAATTTGTAATCCATTTACAAAAAAAAAAGAATTTATAATAATTATAATAATGTACACTGTGTAGACAGAAATAATGGGATACCTACCTAGTAAAGGGTAGGCCCACCTTTCGCCCACATCAGAGCAGTCACAGGCAAGGCATTGAGTCCACTAGTTCACAAAGGCGTTCCACAGGTATTTCCATCCATGCTTGCTGCACCACATCCATAATCCCATAATATTCCTGGTGGAGGAACCAAAGCTTGAACAAACCTTTCCACAGCATCCGAAAGATGCCCCACAGGGTTCATGTCTGGTAAACAGGGAGGCCATTCTATGGTGGTAAAATCTATGGATGTTCTTCAAACCAAGTTCTAGTCACCACGGCTCTGTGGGGAGGCACATTGTCCTACTGGAAGAGTCCATTGCCCTGTGGGTGCACAGTGAAGGGATGCAGATTGTCTGCAAAGATGGACATGTAACCTGGACCATTCAGAGATGCGACTAGACGTATCAGAGGTCCCAACATGTGTCTGTTGAACATGCCCCAGACCATTACCGACCATCCACCTGCCTGAACAGTTCCTTGTTGACATGATGGGTGCATAGTTTCATGCAGTTTCCGCTAAATACACACCCTCCTGTAACTGGAAACAGGACTCATTGGACCAGGAGTCCCATGTCCAGTCATCCAAGGTCCAGTGCTGATGTTCTTTCACCCAGTTGAGACGTCGAGTTCTGTGTCATGGTAGTAGCAATGGGACTCTGGTGGGTCGGTGACTCCCATAACGTATTGCAGCTAATTATTGCCTGGTGGTCTTGGTGGAGATGTTACTGGCACCTCCCTCGTTAATGTCGATGGTGATTTGTGCCACTGTCACTCTCTGGTTGGCTGAAACAATGCAAGACAGATGTTGACGGCCATGTTCATCCACCACCTTTCTCTGCCCAATGCGCTGTCCACGAGATGTTATTTTGGAAATGGTGTATTCCCAATACACTCTTGATACTGTCCAATGGGGATAGTGCAATTTCTGTACCATTCCACGATAGAGTGATCCATGCGTCATGCATCCACTATCATCCCTCTTTGTTAACTCACTACGTTTATTCATACTGACATCGAATTGCAGTCTATGTGAATGCAGTGTACCTATATACCTGCCAAGCGGTGGGTTCATCTACTAGTGAGAGGAGTGACAGTGTCTCATTGTCCAGGAACCAGGTATCCCATGAATTCTGTTCTTTCAGTGTATTGTAAATAATTTATAATACATTTATAAATGTATTCACAGAATCAGAGGAATTTCCATTCTTGTGATCACGGCACACGGTCAATAAGTATTGTCTGCTTCAGGAAGGAAAATTGGTTTTCAAATTTATGTTTAACTTTGAAAAATCAATTAACTTTAATTGATTTTTAAATAATTTTTTAAATTGTTTTATGAATTTTAGTTAATTTTTGAATTGTCCATTGTACAGAGTTTTGTATATCATCATAGAGAACTATGGCAAAAATATACTAATATTTAGGGGCCTCCTTATATAAGACACAACACAACAATAAGAGTAGGAGTGTGTTATAGGCCTAATTACTTGAATGAGTACAATGAACAATTGTACAGAGAAATAGAGTGGGCTAGTAAATTGGAATGTCTTATAATGGGGGATTTTAACTTCCGAGATATTGACTGGAACTTGTGGGTTGGTCACTCACACACCAGTCAGACTTTTGTGGATTTATTCAATGATTGTTTTCTGCAGCAGCATGTTCGAGAAGCAACCAGAGAAAGTAATACTCTTGATCTGGTTATCAGCAGTGATCATTTGTGTATTAAGAATTTGCAGATAAAGGAACCACTAGGTGGCAGTGATCACAGTGTACTGATGTGGGATTTACTTAAAGATATAATTACCATCAGGGGTAAAGGAAAGGGTTTTTGCTTCCGTAAAGGTGAGTACAGTGGTCTGCGACAGTTTTTAAATTCTGTACAGTGGGATCAACTGACGATGTTACCAACAGTAAATTCTAAGTGGGAAGCATTCAAGGAATTAATCGTGGAAGCTACTAAAAGTTTCATACCTATTAAGAAATATTGTTCAAGGTTTAGGCCTAAATGGTTATCTAATGAACTAATGAGACTCATAACAGAGAAGAAAAATGCATGGGATGCATATAAATTATCAAGCGACTCAGAAGCCTATGGCAGATATAAGCTAGTCTGTAATCAGGTCACAAAAGAGGTTAGGCAGGCGAAGGCAGATTAAGAGAAATCCTTGGCAAAAGATGCTAAGAAAAACAGCAAGGATTTCTTTACTTATATAAACTCTAAAAGGAAGGGGATGAATCTGATTGGTCCACTTGACATCGATGGTTCGACTGTTGATGATCCTGCTCAGATACCAAACAAACTGAATGAGTATTTTGCATCTACATTCACACATGAGGAATTATTAAGGTTTGAAAATGGCAGAAGGTTATCAAATTGTAGCAGGATACTTAATGATTTTGTAATAACTGAGAGCAAAGTGAAGGAGAAATTGTTGAAGTTAAACATAAGAAAGGCACCTGGGGTGGATGGGATCTATCCAGTTATATTAAAGGAGACGGCAAAGCAACTAAGCAAACCCTTAGCAAAAATTATGAGAGCATCATTGGACTCAGGGGAGGTTCCCACGGACTGGAGATGTGCAAATGTATCCCCAATTCACAAAGGGGGATCAAAGGGTGACATGAGTAATCACAGACCAGTTAGTTTAATTTCTGTTCCGAGTAAAATAATGGAGTCACTGGTTAAAGATGCATTGCAGGATCATCTAGACAAGATTGCAGCAATAATTCAGACACAGCATGGGTTTGTTAAGGGAAAGTCTTGTCTGACAAATTTGATAGGATATTATGATGTGGTTACAAAGCAACTGGACGCCAAAAATAATTTTGATATCATATATTTGGATTTCAGGAAAGCTTTTGACACTGTTGCACGTGGAAGACTATTGTACAGATTGGAGCAGAATGGTATTAAGGGTAAGTTGCTACAATGGATAAAAGGATGGTTAAGTGGGAGAAGACAGAGGGTGGTAATCAATGGGTGCTGCTCTTCGTGGACTAATGTTATTAGTGGAGTTCCACAGGGTTCGGTGTTGGGTCCACTGTTGTTTTGGCGCCTCCGTAGCCAGGTGGGAAGGAGCGCAGTGCGTAGCACGGGGTTCGAGCCCGTCACCACTAAATACGGAGGATGCGGAAAGGTCAGAAAATGACCACCGCATATCCCCGGAGCAATATGGCCTTAGTTGCTAATGCTCCTAAAAACCAAACAACAACAACAACAACTTGTTTTGTATATTTATCAATGATATTGATGAAGGTATATCAGGCTTAATGTTGAAGTTTGCAGATGATACAAAGGTTGGCAGGGTTGTTAATGACAGTAATGGCAATGTGCTACTGCAACAAGATCTAGATAATTTGGGCAGATGGGCTAAGAAGTGGCAACTGAAGTTTAACCTTGACAAATGCAAAGTACTGCATATGGGTAGAAGTAACCCCAGAGAAACGTACCAACTGTGTGGTACTACACTTAAGGTGGTAGAAAATTAAAAAGACCTGGGAGTAATTGTGCAGTCAGATATGAAGTTTTCTGAGCAATGCAAACAGGCTGCCAGGGCAGGTCATGGGGTTTTGTCAATGATATGTAGGAATTTTGCTAGCAGGGAGGAGGAGGAGGAGGAGGTGATTGTCCCTCTGTATACGGCAATGGTCAGGCCACGCCTTGAGTACTGCGTACAGGTCTGGAGGCCTCATTTTAGGAAGGATGTAGATTTACTTCAGTGTGTACAGAGAAAAGCAACAAGATTGGTGAGGGAATGAAGGGATCTTCTTACCAAGAGAGGCTTAAGTTCTGCAAATTGCAGTGGCTGAGACTAGGCACCTGCACGGTGATCTGATTGAGGCGTGTAAGGCCTTGAATGGGTTGAGCACACTGAATTCTGATGGGATCCTTCCACTTGTTCAGTTTACGAACCTAAGGGGGCATAAATTCAAATTAAGAAAGGACAGATGGAGAATAGATGTGCGGAAATTTGCCTTTAGCCAGCGGGTGGTTAATTGCTGGAACAAACTTCCATCTGTCTTGGTAGAAGTTGATAGGTTGAATAAATTTAAGAAGGAACTGGACAGGCATTTGGAGGGAATGGTGTGATTTTTTTTTTTTTTTTTTTTGGCTGATGCTGCATAAGCTCATACACTTGCTTTCTTTCTTGCATCACATGCCACTACTACTACTACATGTCCACATACTTAACTGTTAGTGGTTGCGAGTGCAAGTACACTTGCAACCACTAACATTAACCACTAACAGTAAATGTGTACACTTCAGAGGATCATTTCCTATAAGTACAAGCAGGTGAGTATGTCCAATTCGAGTTCTGGCTGGACATCCTGATGTACAGTTGCTTCCTGTTGAATCTAAATTTAGTAGCCATCAGTAATGAATGAAAATGAGTGCACGAATGAAGAGACTATGTAGCTGTAAGTATATCTACACATTACTTCATTGTCATATTTCTGTGACAAAAGCAGATAATATGAATGGATCTATGAAAGCCATGATTGTTGGTATTCATATATAAAGTGTATGTAACAATATATTGATGCAAACTATTAAGAGTCTATAATAAGGGACTTTGGATTGAAAAACCTGCAGCACAGAAGTAAAGGAGAACCAGCCCCTGAGGTATAATTTTTCTCATCATCATCGCTGCTTGTTAACAGGAGAGACTGTGTTTACAGGGATGGGATGTATTTAAATGGAAGGGATACAAGAATATTTGCTGATGCTATCAAAGCAGTGTTATGTTGGTTGAAAAACTGCTAGATTGCATGAGATAAGCACCCAGTCTGGATTAACAGCAGCCACAGGCAGAGGTGAAAGTGATTCTTACATTGCTTTTTTTGGGACATGTAGCAGCTTGGAAAGTTGCTACATGTCCCAATACTATAATCCTATAGCAAAGAGGTCTAGGAATACAGTAAACAAAATTGATGAATTTGAAGCACTGGTTAGGACATGAAAGGTGGACACTCTAGGGCTATTAGAGATATGATGCTACTCAAAGACATAAGAGATGCAGAATTTGAATATGGTGGGTAGAATGTGTACAGAAGGAACAGGAAGGGGGTGTAGCTTTTTTTTGATTAAGAAGCACCTAGAATTAAGGTAGTGCACACAACTGATGTGGGTAGTTAGTTGTCCATGTACGCTTTGTCCTTCCTGCTAGAAAATTGTGTGTAATGAATGCATGAATGCCTGTATGTTTAAAAAATATTTCACTAAAACTAATCTTTTAAGTATGAAAGTTACTTTGATATGTACTATAACTCCTCTCTTCATGAAACTATTGACACTAATTCACAAGTACATAACATTATTGAAAATATTGTCTTCATCCCTTCCTAAAAATCTCTAGTCTTCTAAATTTTAATTTCAACTAACAAAAGCACTCATAAAATGTTTAGAGATCTTTTGGTTAGCTTAAACTAAAATTGAGAAGGCTTTAGAGTAGTGTTTCTCAACCTATGTGCTGTGAGTAATCTTCAGGTGTGCCACGGAAAATGCAAATAAAAAAAAAATAAATTCAAGTTTTTTAATAAAAATTAATTCAAATAAAAATTTGTTTATTTATGTTGCACCGATCCCAGCCCCTTCCAGCAGTCAACGTGGCATCACATTTTGATTCCTAGTACTAGATCTGTTCACCTTTAATCTTTTATTCACCTTTTGATTCCTAGAAGTAGATCTGTTCACTCTTATTTGGCCATTCTTATCACTTGAGGGTCCCTCACAGGCACCCTGCAGTTGTATAAGTGCAACTTGTAAGCAGCATAATAAGAAATTTCCTTTGTGTTTTAAGAGTACTTTTTGTGCTTTTATATCTCTAAAACGTCATATACAGTTAATTTGTATAGAACAGGTATTTTAAATTAACTGTAATAGCATATTCTAGAAGTTTATAACAAGTAAATAGCTAATCATTTTTTTTTAAATTATAAGCGATGGATAAATTGTTAGTGAAAAGAAATCAGAAGAGGCAAATCGATAACAACGACCTTGGAGAAAATGACAAAAACAAAAACGAGCAACCATCAACATCAAAAAAGAACGCATATTATTGTAAATATGATGATGATTATTTGAGGATGGGATTTTCATATGCTGGTACCCGAGATTGTCCTCAACCTTTGTGTGGCATGTGGTTTAAAATTGTCGAATGTATCAATGGTGCCGAGTAAATTGTGTCATTTTCTTGTAAAACACGAGAATTTATCATCCAAAACTGTGGAGTATTTTGAAAGACTGATGGCCGCTAATAGAAAACAAGGTACGGAATTTTATAATATGGCTAAAATATCTGATAAAGTGCAAGAAGCCAGCTACTTAGTAGCTGAACTGGTGGCAAAAAAAAAAGAAAAGAAAAAGAGAAATCTCACCTGATTGCAGAAAGTCTGATTTTACCAGAATGTCAAGTAATCGTGAAAAGTATTTTGGGAGAGGAAGATGAAAAAAGAATGATGACTGTACCACTTTCGAACAGCACAATTATTAGCAGGCGTATAAAAGAAATATCCAATGATATTGAAGAACAAGTTGTTTGAAATATTAATAATTTTGGGCGAAATGAGAGCCTTGTCGATCAATTCAGCCCTGGAAAGATTGTGCAAGGCTCAAGGGGTAGAATTTTTTTCAGCCTGGTCTGTACTTGTTAACAGGAGAGACTGCTTCTACAGGGATGGGATACACTTAAATAGCAAAGGTGCAAGAATATTTGCTGATGCTATCCAGGCAGTGTTAGGTTGGTATGAAAACTGCTAGCTTGGGGGGGGATACAAGGACTAATAGATTAACAGTAGCCACTGGCAGAGGTGAAAGTGATTCTTGCACTGCTTCTATTGGAATGAGCAGCAGCCTGGAAAACAGAATGCAGGATATTTTAGAGCCTGCTGGGAGTCATTGCGGTACAAATAAACACATGGGTTGTGTTAGGGTAGCTAAGATTAGGAACAGGTGCATGTATACTTGCATGTACACCAATGCTAGGAGTTTGGTAAATAAATTTGATGAATTTGAGATATTGCTCAAAGCATCAAAGGCGGATATTGTTGGGATATCAGAGACGTGGTGTCACACAGATATAAGGAATGCAGAACTGGAATTTGGGGAGTACAATGTGTACAGAAAGGATAGGCAGGATAGGAAGGGAGGAGGGGTTATGATATTAGTTAAGAAACACATAAAATCCAAGGAAGTGCAGCCAGTCGACATCGTTGGACAGTGCAGTGTCGAGTCAGTTTGGTGTGACTTAAGCATTGGGAGATCAAAATTGAGAGTAGGAGTGTGCTGTAGGCCTAATGACTCTGATGAGTATAATAAGAAACTGTACAGGGAAATAGAGTGGGCCAGTAAATCAGAGTCTTATAATGGGGGATTTTAATTTCCCAGATATTGACTGGAATTTGTGGGTTGGTCACTCACACACTAGCAAGGCTTTTGTGGATTTATTGGATGATTGTTTTCTACATCAGCATGTTCGGGAGACAACTAGAGGGAGTAATACTCTTGATCTGATTATCAGTAGTGATTCTTCATGCATTAAGAATCTGCAGATAAAGGAACCACTAGGTGGCAGTGATCACAGTGTGCTGAAGTGCAGATAAAGGAACCACTAGGTGGCAGTGATCACAGTGTGCTGAAGTGGAATTTACTCAAAGAGGTAACTACCATCAGGGGTAGAGGGAAGTGTTTTTGCTTTCATAAAGGCAACTATGATGGTCTGAGACAGTATTTAAATTCTATACAGTGGGACCAACTGATGATGTTACCAACAGCACATTCAAAATGGGAAGCATTCAAAGAACTTATCTTGGAAGCTACTAGGCTTTACATACCAACTAAGAAATATTGTTCAAGGTTAGGCCTAAATGGATGTCAGATGAACTAATGAGACATATGGCAGAGAAGAAAAATGCATGGGATACATACAAATTAACACATGACACAGAAGCCTATGATAGATACAAGTTGATCTGTAACCAAGTTACAAATGAGATTAGGCGGGCGAAGGCAGATTACGAGAAATCTTTGGCAAGGGATGCAAAGAAAAACAACAAAGAGTTCTTTACTTATGTAAACTCTAAAAGGAAGGGGATGAATCAGATTGGTCCACTTGATATCGATGGTTCAACTGTTGATGATCCTGCTCAGGTTGCTAACAAACTAAATGAATATTTTGCATCGACATTCACACGTGAGGAGTTATTCAGCGAGGGGAATACCAGAGGTGTATTCAACTCTGGCAGTAAGCTAGATAATCTTGTAATAACTGAGAGTAAAGTGGAGGAGAAATTGTTGAAGATAAACACAAGAAAGGCACCTGGGGTGGATGGGATCTATCCAGTTATATTAAAGGAGGCAGTAAAGGAAGTAAGCAAACCCTTAGCCATAATTATGAGAGCTTCTTTGGACTCAGGGGAGGTACCCATGGCCTGGATATGTTCAAATATGACCCCAATTCACAAAAGAGGATCAAAGGCTGACACAATTATAGACCTGTGAGTTTAACTTCTGTACCAGGAAAATTAATGGAGGCCCTGGTTAAAGAAGCACTGCAGGGTCATCTAGACAAGACTTCAGTTATAGCTCGGACACATCATGGTTTCGTTAAGGGAAAGTCTTGCCTGACCAATTTGATTGCATACTATGATGCAGTTACAAAAGAACTGGATGCAGGGAATAACTTTGATATTATATATTTGGATCTTAGAAAGGCTTTTCATACTGTTGCACATGGAAGACTGCTGCACAAATTGGAGCAGTGTAGCATTATAGGTAAATTGCTGCTATGGATAAAGGGATGGTTGAGCAGGAGAAGACAGAGAGTGGTAATCAATGGACTAATGTTATTAGTGGAGTCCCTCAGGTTTCAGTGTTGGGTCCATTATTGTTTTATGTATTTATAAATGATATTGATGAGTGTATATCAAGCTTAATGTCCAAGTTTGCAGACGATACAAAGGTTGGCAGGGTTGTTAAGGACACTACTGACGCTATGCTGCTGCAACGGGATCTGGAAAGGTTGAGCAGATGGGCTGAGAGGTGGCAAATGAAGTTTTGTCAATGTTAATGTAAAGTACTACATATGGGAAACAGCAGCCCCAGAGCAACGTATCAACTCTGTGGTACTACACTGACAGTGGTAGAGAATGAAAAGGACCTGGGGGTTATTGTGCAGGCAGATATGAAGTTCTCTGAGCAGTGCAGACGGGCGGCAAGAGTAGCTCATGGTGTCTTGTCAATGATATACAGGAATTTTTCTAGCAGGGATAAGGAAGTGATTATTCCCTTGTATAAGGCAATGGTCAGGCCACACCTTGAGTACTGTATACAGGTCTGGAGGCCTCATTTCAAGAAGGATGTAGGGCTGCTGGAACGAGTACAGAGAAGGGCAACAAGATTAGTGAATGGAACAAAGGGTTGCTCTTATGAAGAAAGGCTTAAGTTTTGTAAATTACAGTGTCTGGAGACTAGGCACCGGCGAGGTGATCTGATAGAGGTGTATAAAGCCTTGAATGGTTTGAGCATGCTCAGTGCCGATGGGATTCTTCCTCTTGCTCAGAATAATCACCTGAGAGGGCATAAATTCAAATCGAGGAAAGACAGATGTAGGATAGATGTGCATAAATTTGCCTTTAGCCAGTGGGTAGTTGGTTGGTGGAACAGATATCCATCCCTTGTTATGAAAGTTGGTAGTCTAAATAAATCTAAGGCTCAGCTGGACAGGTATTTCGAACGAACGGAGGGGTGAAATGGAAGTGTGTTTTTTTTTTGGCTGATGCTGCATAAGCTTGCTTTCTTGCATCATATGCCTGTACTAATGCTAATCTCCTCTTTTAATTAGTATTAGCATTAGTAGAGGCATATGATGCAAGAAAGCAGGCTAATATAGCAACAGTCAAAAAAAAACACCTTTCCATTTCACCCATCCATCCACTCCAAATGCATGTCTAGTTATGCCTTGAACTTATTTACCTTTTATTATTATTATTATTATTATTATTATTATTATTATTATTAGCTGTATGGTGCAAGGAAGCCATAGGCTTATGCTGCACCAGCGGAAAAAAAAAATTCCCCAGTTACCCTGAGAGAGAGAGAGAGAGAGAGAGAGAGAGAGAATCACCAAGAAAGAGAAGAATGATGATATCCAGCTCAGGACCCTGGGTGTGCCAATCCCATACTCACCAGATGTGAGCCCCTGGGGTTAAATATGTTAATATGGATGCTGGCTTCAAAGACCTTTGTACCAAACACCACCAAAAGTCTTAAAAATATCAAGAGAAACTAACTGTGTTTCTAAAAATAATTATATGGAATTTTTCCAAAGATAAGTAACATAAGCCAATATATAAAAAGTGCTTTTACACTGAGGATCTATACTAGCAATCATCAATCAGATAGAAGGTTAAGATGTCATAATAGTTAATGTTTGATGTGATGAAGTTCTCCATTGATTTCTCTAAGAGCACCAAGATGAAACCTAAAAGAATGAATTACTGTCCTTGGCCATATCATTTATTTATTTTATTTGCTCCAGTTTGGGGAATTGGTTGGATATGAAGAAATTTCCATGCAGAAGCAAAAATAACAGATACCAGTTAAATAAGAGAGTGTAAAAAAGTGACAAAAAATGAGTTAGCTCTGGAGCTTGAAGAACAAATAGAGAAATGTCCCTAGAATTCGGTGACTTCTTAGTCTTGAGATAGTTTTGTAGACCCTTTTATTTTCTGTTTGAAAACAAAGGGAAATACTGAATGGAATGTGTTCAGTATGGCAGGAGGTGATTTACCAAGATCATCAATGCAACAGTAAGAGAAAAAGTAAGATGCTAATAAGTTAGCTTTATCTTTAGATGAGGATGAAATAGAACTATTGGGAAGTAACAGAGGTTGAAGTATGGGTGGAAAGTTACAGCCAACAGATAGGGCAACAGACGAGACAACTTGACTACTATTTAGACAAGAAACAAGTTTTATACTCTTAGCCTTTTCAAAATAGCATTAGTTGAGGCATATGATGCAAGAAAGCAAGCTTACACAGCATCAGCAAAAGAAAAAAAAAAAAAAAAAAACCCTTCCTATTTCACCCATCCAGTCACTCCAAATGCCTGTCCAGTACAGCCTTGAACTTATTCAGGCTATCAGCCTCCGCAAAAACACATGGAAGGTTGTTCCAGGAAAACAACCACCCGCTGGCCAAAGACAAACCTCCACACATCCGTTCCACAACTGTCCCTCCTCAACCTGAATCCATGCCCGCTCAGGCTCCCAATCCGAGCAAGCAGAAGTATCCCGTCAGCATTGAGCCCGCTCAAACCATTCAAAGCCTTATGCACCTCAATCAGATCATCTCGCAGGTGCCCAGTCTCCAGATGCTGAAACTTGCAGAACTTAAGCCTTTCTCTGCAAGCACACCCCTCCGTTCCTCTCACCAACCCCGCTACCCCCCTCTGCACCCGCTCCAGCAACTCCACATCCCTCCCAAAACGAGGCCTCCAGACCCGCATGCAATACTCAAGGTATGGCCTGACCATTGCCTTATACAAAGGAATAATTACCTCCTTGTCTCTGCCAGCAAAACTGCTATATATCACCGACAAAACTCCATGACCTATCTCTGGCAGCCCATCTGCACTGTCAGCAAACCTCATATTTGACTGCACAACCACCCCCCAGGTCCCCCCCATTCTCCACCTCCCTGAGTGCAGTATCACACAGTTGACACATTTCTCCTGGATTACTGCTACCCATATGCAGTAATTTGCACTTGTCAATGCTAAACTTCAGCTGCCACCCCTCAGCCCATCCGCCCAACTTCTCTAGATCCCGCTGCAGCAGCATACTGTCCTTACTGTCATTAACAACCCTGAAAACCTTCGCATCATCTGCAAACCCGGACATTAAGCCCGATATATACCATCATTGACAAATACACAAAACAACAACGGGCCCAGCACCAAATCCCGGGGAACTCCACCAGTAACACCAGTCCACGCAGAGCAGCGTCCATTTATCACCACTCCCTGCCATCTCCCACCCAACCATTCCCCCCATCCACTGCAGCAACTCGCCCCCAATGCCACACTGCTCCAATCTGCACAGCAGTCCTCCATGCGCAACAGCATCAAAAGCCTTCCAGAAATCCAAGTATCTGATATCAAAATTTTTTTTTTTTTTTTTTTTTGCATCCTTTGTGACCACATCGTAGTATCCAATAAAATTGGTCAGACAAGACTTCTCCTTAACTCCACTGCAGTCTTGTCTAAGTGATCCTGTATCACCTCTTTAACCAATGACACCACTATTTTCCCCAGAACAGAAGTTAAACTAACAGGTCTATAATTACTGTGTCCCCTTTGCACCCCCTTTGTGAATTGAGGATACATTTGCACATCTCCAGTCCATGGGGACTTCCCCTGACTCTACGAATGCTCCCATAATTATGGCTAAGGGTTTGCTTATTTCCCTTGCTGCTTCCTTCAGTATAACTGAATAGATTCCATCTGCCCCAGGTGCCTTTTTTATGTTTAACTTCAACAATTTCTCTTCCGCTTTGCTCTGTTATTAAAAAATCACTTAGCTCCCTGTTAAATTTGATAAACTTCTGGCATTCCCCTCCTTGAATAACTCCTCATGTGTGAATGTAGATGCCAAATACTCCTTCAGCTTATCAGCTACTTGAGCAGGATCATCAATAATCAACCCATCTATGTTAATTGGTGCACTCTGATTCATCCCCTTCCTTTTAGAGTTTACATAAGTAAAGAACTCTTTGCTGTTCTTTTTGTCCTTTGCCAAAGATTTCTCGTAATCTGCTTTTGCCTGCCTAAACTCCTTTGTGACTTAATTATAGACTAACTTATATCTGCTGTAGGCTTCTGTGTCACTTGATAATTTATATGCATCCCATGCATTTTTCTTCTCTGTCTCAAGCCTCACTAATTCATCTAACATCTACTTAGGATGTCTTAGGATCATCAATAGTCAACCCATCTATGTTAATTGGTCCAATCTGATTCACTCCCTTCCTTTTAGAGTTTACATAAGTAAAGAACTCTTTGCTGTTCTTCTTTGCATTCTTTTCCAAAGACTTCTCGTAATCTGCCTTGGACTGCCTAATCTCCTTTGTGACTTAATTACAGACTAGCTTATATCTGATGTAGGCTTCTGTGTATCACCTGATAATTTATATGCATCCCATGCATTTTTCTTCTCTGCCTCAAGCCTCATTAATTCATCTGACATCCACTTAGGCCTGAACCTTGAACAGTATTTTTTAGTTGGTATGAAAAGCCTAGTAGCCTCCAAGATTAAGTTCCTGAAGGCTTACCATTTAGAATTCCCTGTTGGTAACATCATCAGTTGATCCCACTGCATAGAATTTAAAAACTGTCTGAGACCACTGCAGTCACCTTTACAAAAACTAAAACCCTTCCCTTTACCCTTGATGGTAGTTACATCTTTAAGTAAATCCCACATCAGTACTGTGATCAATGTCACCTAGTGGGTCCTTTATCTGCAAATTCTTAATGCATGAATAATCTCTGCTGATAATCAGATCAAGAGACTTACTCCCTCAGATTGCCCTCGAATATGTTACTGTAGAAAACAATCCTCCAATAAATCCACAAAAGTTTTGTAAGTGTGTAAGTGACCACCCCACAAGTTGAAATCAATATCTGGAAAATTAAAATCCTCCATTACAAGACATTCTGATTTACTGGCCCACTCTATTTCTCTGCACAAATTTTCGTTATATTCATCAGAGTCATTAGGCCTATAATACACTCATTTTTCCCTTTCCCAGTGTTTATATCACACCAAACAGATTCAACAATGCACTGTGCACCCATGTCAACTGTATGCATTTCCTTAGATTTTATGTTTCTTAATTAACAGCATAACCCCTCCTCCCTTCCTACCCTGTCTGTACTTTCTGTGCACATTGTACTCCTCAAATTCCAATTCTGCACTGCTTATATCTGTGTGACACCATGTCTCTGATATCCCATAGAGTTTGATAAATCCAAATTCTGATATCCTATAGATATAGTTTGGATTTAGACAAGACTGCAGCAATAATTCAGACACAGCATGGGTTTGTTAAGGGAAAGTCTTGTCTGACAATTTTGATAGGATATTATGTGGTTACAAAGGAACTGGATGCAAAAAATAATTTTGATATCATATATTTGGATTTCAGGAAAGCTTTTGACACTGTTGCGCATGGAAGACTATTGTACAAATTGGAGCAGAATGGTATTAAGGGTAAGTTGCTACAATGGATAAAAGGATGGTTAAGTGCAAGAAGACAGAGGGTGGTAATCAATGGGTGCTGCTCTTCTTGGACTAATGTTATTAGTGGAGTCCCACAGGGTTCGGTGTTGGGTCCACTGTTATTTTGTATATTTATCAATGATATTGATGAAGGTATATCAGGCTTAGTGTCAAAGTTTGCAGATGATACAAAGGTTGGCAGGGTTGTTAATGGCAGTGTGCTACTGCAACAGGATCTAGATAATTTGGGCAGATGGGCTAAGAAGTGGCAACTGAAGTTTAATCTTGACAAATGGAAAGTACTGCATATGGGTAGAAGTAACCCCAGAGAAATGTACCAACTGTGTGGTACTACACTTAAGGTGGTAGAAAATGAAAAAGACCTGGGAGTAATTGTGCAGTCAGATATGAAGTTTTCTGAGCAATGCAGACAGGCTGCCAGGGCAAGTCATGGGGTTTTGTCAATGATATATAGGAATTTTGCTAGCAGGGAAAAGGAGGTGATTATCCCTCTGTATAAGGTGATGGTCAGGCCACACCTTGAGTACTGCGTACATGTCTGGAGGCCTCATTTTAGGAAGGATGTAGATTTACTTGAGCGTGTACAGAGAAGGGCAACAAGATTGGTGAGCGGAATGAAGGGATCCTCTTATCAAGAGAGGCTTATGTTCTGCAAATTGCAGTGGCGGGAGACTAGGCACCTGCACGGTGATCTGATTGAGGTGTATAAGGCCTTGAATGGGTTCAGCACGCTGAATTCTGATGGGATCCTTCCACTTGTTCAGATTACGAACCTAAGGGGGCTTAAATTCAAATTAAGAAAGGACAGATGTAGAATAGATGTGCGGAAATTTGCCTTTAGCCAGCGGGTGGTTAATTGCTGGAACAAACTTCCATCTGTCGTTGTGGAAGTTGATAGGTTGAATAAATTTAAGGAGGAACTGGACAGGCATTTGGAGGGAATGGTGTGGTGTTTTTTTTTTTTTTTTTTTTTGGCTGATGCTGCATAAGCTCATACATTTGCTTTCTTGCATCACATGCCGCCACTACTACTGCTAGCAATTAACTGTGTTTATATTTTGAATCAAAATCAATTTTAATCAAAACTACCAATTCTAATATACCATTGTGTTTCTTCATGTACCTCAACATTGGTTCCAGCAGGTCCAGGTATTTATTACACCTCATAACCCACAAATCCTTATCCCTACTGCTTAACAGTCCAAGTAGGTCAATAAGCAACAATCAGCATACAAATAGACAAATATAATTCATTGTGTCCCATTCCCAAAATTATTATGTAATACACATACTTCAATCAGAAATCTCTTTCGACCACAGATCAAACAGTCAACAATAATCAACCAAAATTAATTAATATAATTAATAATCTTCCCGTTTAACTAATCCACAATTCCTTAATTAATGCTTGACACTCATTTAATTGTCTACCTGTTTAATCAATTTCCATCCAAATAAATTATACTCTCAATAAATCAAAATTCACAATAATTCAAAATTCAACCTTACTTCAACACTAGTTAGTAATCTACTACCCAATTGTTAAACATTCTTTGTTACTTAATTAATCATTTCCCACTAATCTACTATTATGTCAGAACTCCTCTTCCAACCACAGATTAACTTACACTTTGATGCACTACTTTTATTTCCTCTACTAATTTGAATTATCTGTCTTTCTCTTTATGTATTACAATTATACATACATATATATTTTTATTACGTTTAGCATTCTCCCCTAAAATTTATAACGTTCCTCTAGAGTCCTTTCCATTACTAAGTTAAGATTTTTCTGTACTTAACTAGCACTTAGATAGGATACACTTAAATAGAAAGGGTGCAAGAATATTTGCTGATGCTATCGAGGCAGTGTTAGGTGGGTTGGAAAACTGCTAGCTTGGGGGGAGACAAAGACGAATAGATTAACAGTAGCCACTGGCAGAGGTGAAAGAGATTCTTGCACTGCTTCTTTTGGAATGAGCAGAAGCCTGAAAACCAAGATGCAGGATATTTCGGAGACTACTGGAAGTCATTGCGGTACAAGTAAACACATGGGTTGTGTTAGGGTAGCTAAGAATAGAAATAGGTGCATGTATACTTGCGTGTACACTAATGCTAGGAGTTTAGTAAATGAATTTGAGGTATTGCTCAAAACATCAAAGGCAGATATTGTTGGGATATCAGAGACGTCGTGTCACGCAGATATAAGGAATGCAGAACTGGAATTTGCGGAGTACAACGTCTACAGAAAGGATAGACTGGATAGGAAGGGAGGAGGGGTTATGCTATTAGTTAAGAAATACATAAAATCCAAGGAAGTGAAGCCAGTGGACATCGCTGGACAGTGCAGTGTCGAGTCAGTTTGGTGTGACATAAGCATTGGGAGATCAAAATTGAGAGTAGGAGTGTGCTATAGGCCTAATGACTCTGATGAGTATAATAAGAAACTGTACAGGGAAATAGAGTGGGTCAGTAAATCAGAGAGTCTTATAATGGGAGATTTTAATTTCCCAGATATTGACTGGAATTTGGGGGCTGGTCACTGAAACACTAGCAAGGCTTTTGTGGATTTATTGGATGATTGTTTTCTACATCAGCATGTTCGGGAGGCAACTAGAGGGAGGAATACTCTTGATTTGATTATCAGCAGTGATTCTTCATGCATTAAGAATCTGCAGATAAATGAACCACTAGGTGGTAGTGATCACAGTGTGCTGAAGTGGGATTTACTCAAAGAGGTAACTACCATTAGGGGTAAAGGGAAGGGTTATTGCTTCCGTAAAGGGGACTACGATGGACTGAGACAGTATTTAAATTCTATACAGTGGGACCAACTGATGATGTTACCAACAGCAAATGCAAAATGGGAAGCATTTAAAGAACTTATCTTGGAAGCTACTAGGCTTTGCATACCAACTAAGAAATATTGTTCAAGGTTTAGGCCTAAATGGATGTCAGATGAACTAATGAGGCGTATGGCAGAGAAGAAACATGCATGGGATACATACAAATTAACACATGACACAGAAGCCTATGAGAGATAGAAGTTGATCTGTAACCAAGTTACAAAGGAGGTTAGGCAGGCGAAGGCAGATTACGAGAAATCCTTGGCAAGGGATGCAAAGAAAAACAGCAAAGAGTTCTTTACTTATGTAAACTCTAGAAGGAAGGGGATGAATCAGATTGGTCCACTTGATATTGATGGGTCAACTGTTGATGATCCTGCTCAGGTGGCTAACAAACTAAATGAATATTTTGCATCGACATTCACACATGAGGAGTTATTCAGCGAGGGGAATGCCAGATATGTATTGAACTCTGGCAGTAAGCTAGAGAATCTTGTAATAACTGAGAGTAAAGTGGAGGAGAAATTGTTGAAGATAAATACAAGAAAGGCACCTGGGGTGGATGGGATCTATCCAGTTATATTAAAGGAGGCAGCAAAGGAAGTAAGCAAACCCTTAGCCATAATTATGAGAGCTTCCTTGGACTCAGGGGAGGTACCCACAGACTGGAGATGTGCAAATGTGACCCCAATTCAGAAAGGAGGATCAAAGGCTGACACAAGTAATTATAGACCTGTGAGTTTAACTTCTGTTCCAGGAAAATTAATGGAGGCACTGGTTAAAGAAGCACTGCAGGATCATTTAGACAAGACTTCAGTTAAAGCTCGGACACAGCATGGTTTTGTTAAGGGGAAGTCTTGCCTGGCCAATTTGATTGGATACTATGATGCAGTCACAAAGGAACTGAATGCAGGGAATAACTTTGATATTATATACTTGGATCTTAGAAAAGCTTTTGATACTGTTGCACATGGAAGACTGCTGCACAAATTGGAGCAGTGTGACATTGGAGGCAAATTGCTGCTGTGGATAAAGGGGTGGTTGAGGGGGAGAAGACAGAGTGGTAATCAATGGACACTGCTCGTCGTGGGCTAATGTTATTAGTGGAGTCCCTCAGGGCTCAGTGTTGGGTCCATTATTGTTTTCTGTATTTATAAATGATATTGATGATGGTATATCAAGCTTAATGTCGAAGTTTGCAGACGATACAAAGGTAGGCAGGGTTGTCAAGGACACTACTGACACTATGCTGCTGCAACAGGATCTGGAAAGGTTGAGCAGATGGGCTGAGAGGTGGCAAATGAAGTTTAACATTGACAAATGTAAAGTACTACACATGGGAAACAGCAACCCCAGAGCAACGTATCAACTCTGTGGTACTACACTGACAGTGGTAGAGAATGAAAGGGACCTGGGGGTGGTTGTGCAGGCAGATATGAAGTTCTCTGAGCAGTGCAGACGGGCTGCAAGAGTAGCTCGTGGTGTATTGTCAATGATATATAGGAATTTTTCTAGCAGGGATAAGGAGGTGATTATTCCCTTGTATAAGGCAATGGTCAGGCCACACCTAGAGTACTGTATACAGGTCTGGAGGCCTCATTTCAAGAAGGATGTAGAGCTGCTCGAACGAGTACAGAGAAGGGCAACAAGATTTGTGAATGGAACAAAGGGGTGCTCTTACGAAGAAAGGCTTAAGTTTTGCAAATTACAGTGTCTGGAGACTAGGCACCAGCGAGGTGATCTGATAGAGGTGTATAAAGCCTTGAATGGTTTAAGCATGCTCAATGCTGATGGGATTCTTCCTCTAGCTCAGAAAAATCACCTGAGAGGGCATAAATTCAAATTGAGGAAAGACAGATGTAGGATAGACGTGCGGAAATTTGCCTTTAGCCAGCGGGTGGTTGGTTGGTGGAACAGACTTCCATCCCTTGTCGTGGAAGTTGATAGCCTAAATAAGTTTAAGGCTCAGCTGGACAGGTATTTCGAATGAACAGAGGGGTGAAATGGGAGTAGTGGTTGTGTTTTTTTTTTTTTTTTTTGGCTGATGCTGCATAAGCTTGCTTTCTTGCATCAAATGCCTCTACTAATGCTAATACTTAAGTAATTTGCTGAGCATTTCGCCATGCTCGGTTCTCCCTCTCTGCTCAAGGCGTAGTCTGGAAGGCGAATGGTTGTTCATCTGGGGCACACAGCAATCTATCTGAGGTTTACTCTTCCGTGGGTACCGCACTGCTGAATTTAATAAAGGATTCTATCTCGCGTCCTTGGTCTGCATTGCGTCCGTGCACTGAGATACCTTCAGGGTCGGCCAGTAGCTCAAACTGCTCATTTGAGTAATTTGCCTCTAGAACTCTCCTTGGGCGTTTCTCCTTTATTTCTCCATAAACTGCATTAGCTTCTCTGACTGTTCTGTATTCAATGACTACTGCAATACTTCCATTCTTCTCCAAGGGAATATTCTTTCCAACTCTAGAATTCCACAAAGTTCTTACAACAAAATTCTCCCACTACAACTACCATCTCCTCCCGAAATGCAGCCACCACCCAAGCTCGACCACAACTCTGCTCAGAATACCCCACAAAACTTCTCTCTTCAAAATTTCCCCCCTTTTCTCACTGACCAATAGCTGACCTGCACATCATTTTCCCTGTATTCTGATTTGTATTTCTTCTTCTGTGGGCATGTCCTCCCATCCTTTTAGAGAGAGACTTCCGGTTTTCTAGTATTTTCTGGAATTTTCTTTGTGACCTCATATCCACACCCATTTCTTCGTCGCACTTCACCTGCCATTAATCGTACCATGAAATTTTTAAGAGCGCACTCCCTTACTCAGTGCCCTTTCTATTGAGTACTGCCCCTTTCTCAAGTGGGATTTGTTTTGGTCTATTGTTTTTTTCCGGATGGAGTGCTGCCTTCGCTCAGAATACTATTACTATGAATTTTTATTTATTATTATTATTTTTTCTGTGAATGCAGTATTCTGCGAGTTCAAAACCGCTTCCCACCCGTTGCTATTTCAATTAACGACTCACTTAAGGAATTTTTTTCAAACTAAAGCTGGGAGTGTCTGAACTAAACTTTCAAATTCCATTGTTTCCTAACACACGGTAGTTTTACTGAAGACTGACTGTTTAAACTACAATTAACAAAAACTTTATGAAATATTTGTTACAGCTGGAACAGGAGCTTCAGATCAGGGAACATGCGCTTGCAATCAGTCACCAGGAGCTTCACATGAAGGAACGTGCGCTTGCAATCAGTCACCAGGAGCTTCACATGAAGGAACGTGCGCTTGCAATCAGGCACCAGGAGCTTCACATGAAGGAACGTGCGCTTGCAATCAGTCACCAGGAGCTTCACATGAAGGAACGTGCGCTTGCAATCAGGCACCAGGAGCTTCACATGAAGGAACGTGCGCTTGCAATCAGGCACCAGGAGCTTCACATGAAGGAACGTGCGCTTGCAATCAGGCACCAGGAGCTTCGCATCAGGGAACAGCCGTTTCAAATCAGGCAGCAGGCACTTTACCCTCAAGAACTGTAGTGTCCTGTTCAACAATATCAGGCTCTGTGTCCTCCAGTACAGTTGTATCCTATTCAGGCACTGTGCCCTCCAGAATAGTGATATCTTATTCAAACACAGGAGATCTGCTCAACATTTCTCTTGCCAATAGGAAACGGAAAAAAAACACTAATTCCAAAGTTTCTTCAAAGCATCCAAAAGTAAGTATACTCTGTTTTTATCAATTTTAGTATAAAGTTTAACTTAGACAGAGATTTTGTAGGTACAGTATTACTTAACGGTATCAAATCCACATTAACCCACCATTGTTACACGATAGCATAAGCCTAATATAGTGCATAATATATTGTCAATAAATCTATTAATCTTGTTAAACTTCATTGTCGATTAAATTGTACTTTTAACTTTATTTATATATATTGTACAGATACCGAGCAGTGCGCACCATGTTTGTTATTTTTATTTATAACCTTGATTTTAATTTTTTATTATGTGTACTAGAAATATTTTAAATAAGTCATTTTAATTAATAATTGTTTATTTTTTAGCTTCATGAGGACTAAGTGGCTGTCTCGATCTATATATTTTTTATGCAAAATTTTGAAAGTGATAGAAGTGCCTATTTTCTGAAGTATAAATTCCGCAATACACCCAGGAAAAGCTGCTTCTTATTCATTAGTTAAATTGTCTGGAAAGTAATATTTTTCACTAATTAATACTAGAGCTACTAGCTTTAATTTGCCATGATGAAAAATAAAATAAATTTTTAATCCACAGACTCTGTAGCAGTGACTTTTTTTTTTTAATTACAAGTACATTATGTTCATTGTATTATGCTCACTGGAAAACCAGATCAAGAAAATTGTTATAACCATAAATGTTTCTTGGGATAAAGAAGCTAGACATTATCATTATTGTTTTAATTGACAGATTTAGTGTCAAGTTTCATATATTAAACAATATAGAATTTTTGAAATATCTCAAATCCTATTATGTCATCAGTAAAGAAAAGCCTTTTAATCAGAATTTCCCTCTTCTGATATATATATATATACCAAAAATATTTAAACATTAACAAATAGGGATATTATGCAAATCATGGGTTATGTAAATATCATTGAGAGTAGTATAGTAGCATAGAGATATAAATGAGCTGCAGAAGATAGAGGTGTCATTTACAATTGATATGCCATACAGAATTTACTTCAGAAAATTTGAACCTTTGTGTCATGCTTTTTTGAACTATGAAGCATGGCAGATGGATGGATGGTTTTAAAGTGCCTCCTTTTGATGATTTCTGTGGATGGTATTTGTAGGAGGAGTAAGATATTTTGAAGTCTTTGATAACACTATCCTTCTGATGCAGTTTTATTATCTTGATTTTCGAACAGGCTAATTCTAGATATGATGGCTTGGTTTAGGAAAATAATGAGAGACTGATGGACTGGCCCACTTGAAGCCCTGATCTGTGACCACTAAAAGCCCTCTGGGAGAAACTGAAAAGACATGAAAGAGCACACTCACCCTTCCAAGGAAACCAATATTACTTGCCCAGGAAGATGTCCTTCTGAAGGAATGGAGAAATAATAGCAATACTTTAATCCCAAGTTGAATACATAAGATCAATTGACAGATCCCAGCACAACCTTTACATGTGAAGCCTGACATAGCTGAGTTGTTGAGACCTGCAAGTGCAATAGTAGTACACACATACATATGGGGATAGACTATGTTTTGAGCTGTTATCATTAATCGCATTTATCAGTAATGTGAAATAAAGAGAAAAGTAACAAAACAAGGTTGAAATGATTAATTTGAAAAAGAATAAACACAATCTTCGTAAATGAATGTCTGTATTTTTTTGACCACCCAGTCTAATTGTTCATTAACCTTAAGTTGGACTTTGTTGAGTAGTGACCAAATTTCACTAAGCTATCCTGGCTTGAAGTTAATTTAGGTGAGTTCTTTCAAAGACAAGCTGGTAGGACTATAATTCCAGCAAGGCTAGCAGTACACAATGGAAACACTTGCCAGTAAGCAATACCAATATTCTTTGTATTTTTCTCAATGTTGTATTTTTCTCAGTGTATGTAACACAATATTCCTGATATTGGCTTATGAGTCATGGTTTTTAGTGCTGATGATGCTTAGGACCATTCTTTGTAATCCCAGATGTTAATATGACTTAATTCTCTTGTCAGGTTTTTCACTATAAAGATAATCTTATTTACTGGAAAATGGTATGGAGGGGGAGAAAATTAAATTCCCCAAGAAGGATAATCCTGGAGAGGATAGTAGGAAATTGAACATATTTCTAGGCCCATTTTAAGGATAGGGATTCTATAGTGAATTTCTGGACAATATCTGATTAGAGGCAGCAGATATTGTCCAGAAATTTAAAGATTCAGAAAATATATAAATATTTATGTCTTTTAAAATTATCTTATTTTAAAATTTTACCACATCTAACTTCACAAGCCAGAAGCTTTATCATTTGTTTGCTGAGTTGGTCTATATGAGATGGTTTAAAGGTTTTTCAATTAAAAAATTTCTCTCTCTCTCTAAATTGTCTTAAATATTTTCATCAGCACATGCCATAATTGATGGAAAGTGTTCCATGAAGACTGTATGATGCATTACAGGCCAAAAGGTGCCCTGCTCCATATTAGATTGCTGTTGCCTTGTTCTTTTAGTATCCCAGTTCGTTTGGTAACAGATAATATGGATATGAATATGTGAATATAAATTAATAGGAATTTAAATATGAATATTTCTGTATAGTATCAATAGCAATTTAGATATCTGTATCATCATTGTGGAAATATACAGTTAATGGCTTTAATGGGGCCACTATTTAGAAAATTCGAGAACTTATGCTTATTTAGCATATGTGGATTTGATAAACTAGCAGAATGAGTGGGTATCATAATAAGCATTTCATATCCTCCGTGTGTGAAAATACACCTCTCTCTCTCTCTCTCTCTCTCATGTACACATCCTCCAGTTTTAAAATTCACTTATATGAACAAACTGAGGATGTCTTTAGTTTTGTAGAAATATGACAAAATATCCCTAGGATATTCAAAGTCACATTCTTTGCATATACAAAATAAGGCATAAATATTTCAATGAAGGAAAAAAAAAAAAAAAAAAAATGAAGGATCATACAAAAAAGGAAAAAAGTTTTATTGTTATCAGTCTTAAATGAGTAATGAAATGAATGGTTCAGGTTACATGTCCATCCTTGCAAACCATCTGAATCCCTTCATGGTCATCGTGCACCCACAGGACAATGGACTCTTCCAGCAGGACAGTGTGCCTCCCCACAGAGCCGTGGTGACTAGAACATGGTTCGAAGACCATTCCGCAAAGGCGCCTCCGTAGTCAGGTGGGAAGGAGCAGCAGTGCACAGCACATGCTTCTTGATTAGACGGGGGTTCGAGCCCGTCACTACCAAATACGGAGGATGCGGAAAGGTCAGAGAATGACCACCGCATATCCCGGAGCAATATGGCCTTAGTTGCTAATGCTCCTAAAAACCAAATCACAAACAACACAACAGCATTCCGCAAATTTTACCACTACTGAATCGCCTCCCCGTTCACCGGACATCGACCCTGTGTAGCATCTTTGGGATGCTGTGGAAAGGTCCGTTTGAGCTTGGGATCCTCCACCCAGGAACGAAACGGAATTATGGACAGCTATGCAGCAAGCGTGAATGGAAATACCTGTGGAACGCTTTCGTAAACTAGTAGACTGAATGCCTCGCCATATGACTGCTCTTATCAGGGCGATAGGTGGGCATATCCATTACTAGGTAGGTATCCCATGATTTCTGTCCACTCAGTGTACATAACAATGGTCTTTGAGAAGGAAAAAAAAATTTTGTTTGCAAAACATATTTAACTTATTTTACTTTATTCTATCTTTGTTTATTATTAGTTATATACATATTACTAATTAGATATCGGCACGTTCGCACGCAATCTCCCCCCCCCCCTCAGTAACATCCTGTCGCACATGCTCCCTATGTAAGGGCGCGTGAACCAAACCACAACTAAATACTGTATAAATTTTGAACCGAACCGCATAAATTAATATTAAACTATTTTGTAGTTTACAAAAATATACCTATGTAAATCTAAGCAGACGCCATTACAGAATTTTTAGTGCACTAAAAGTTCGGACCATCGGTTGGAAACCACTGCTGTATTTGACTGGTCCGATCCCTCTCCTGATTTTAAAGCCTATTTTTGTACCGAAATCTGTTATGAACTAACTCTCAATCACTTAGAAATGCAGATGAGATAGCAGCATTTACTAGAGCAGTTAAATGTACTTTTAAACAACCTTGAAGACTTAGACGTACGTACTTTTTTTAGGGTTCACACACACAAAAACGTGTGTTGCTCACAAGATAGATAGGAAGGAAGAAATATGTGAAGGAAATATGTAACGAAAAATATGGAATGTAAAGCAGCAGAGACTAGTATCGCTAGAATATAAACATATAATAAGAAAAGAAAAGTATTATAAATTACCATAACAGCAGAAATAATAAAACGGAAGTATACAAACCATGAGAAAATAAAAATTTTAAATGTATACGAGGTTGAGCAAAAACAGCCATCCATTTTAAAAATGAAATTACTATGTACAAATTGGAAAAGACATTTTATTGTTATTCATACGATGGGTACTGATAAGTTTTCGGCTTATAACAGAAAGAAACAAAATAATCCATTTATATATGTAATTTATTCAACATATTCGGGTCTCCACACGCTTTCTACAGTGATGTTCCTGCATACCCCAGGGGCTCACATATGGCGAGTATGAGCTTGGCACACCCAGGGTCCTGAGCTGGTTATCATCATTCTTTTCTTTCTACTTCTCTCTCTCTTTCTCTCTCAGGGTAACTCAGAATTTTTTTTTTTTTTTTTGGCTGGTGCACCCTGTGGCTTCTTTGCACCATGTGGCTAATAATAATAATAATAAAATTTGTAAACTTCTCAAATAGAAATGGAAAGACTTCCCCGTAAACCAGGCTTCTGTTGCGTATGCAAATTTGATACCCTTTAAACGTGTTTGGAGATTTCGGAAGATACAGTAATCAAGATATTACTCCCAGGGGCTCACATCTCGTTAGTATAGGCTTGGCATACCCAGGGTCCTTAGCTGGATATCATCGTTTTTCTCGTTCTTGTTGATTCCCTTCTACTTCTGACACTTGCTCGCTTTCTCTCTCACACAGGATTTCTCTCTGAATTTATTTTTTATTTTTTTTATTTTTTGGCTGGTGCAACAAAAGCCTCAGGGCTTCCTTGCACCCCATGGCTAATAATAATATTTTTATTATTATTTTTTTTTGTCTTCGCCTTTTTCACGTTATATGTACAGGGTTATTCAAAATGAAGTCCGAGGTTTGAATTGTATTCCTGTACACAATTCCGGACTTCATTTTGAATAACCCTGTATATGAGGTCAGCGTTTTTACTGTTTTGGCATGAAATTTTAACGGTCGGATGCTCTTCCTGACACCAACCCTCACCCCTTTATCCGGGCTGGGGATATGCAGTGGTCATTCCCTGACCATCCGCATCCTCCGTATTTGGTGGTCACGGGCTCGACCCCAGTCTAATCAGGAAGCGTGCGCTACGCACTGCTGCTCCTGGCTAGGGATGCGCTAATAATAATATGGTGAATATGAGAAATGATGAAGTCAGAAGCCTAGTTCAGCCAATTTGGTGTGTGCGTGTGTGCGCGCGCGCTCCATAGCATTGTCAAAAATAATGAATAATGATCAGCAGTTATCTTTGGTCTCTTGATCATAATGAAACGACAATGTTTCATCTATGGTCACAATTCGCGCCAATAAATCATTGACACTTTGCTTAAAATGGTGAAGAATGGCAGTTGAACACAGGACACGCTGTCACTTTTTGATCAGCATTCAGACATTTAGGACCCATTTTGGCAGAAAGTTTACGCATGTTCAAAATATCACGAATAACATATCCAACACGTTCCCTGGACATGCTTAAAATCTCAGCTCTCAGTTTAGCAGAAATTCTTCTATCAGACAGTATAATGGCATTAACATTTTCAGGCACTGTCGCAGAACCTGGTCTTCCTGTCATCTCTACATCCTCAATGTCAAAAAAAAATAAATAAATAATAATAATAAAAAAAATTCCGTAACCTCACTTTTAATGATTGAAAAGCATGGATACTGTTTTCCTAAGTTCGCCAACATATTAGCATAAATATCCTTAGGTGTTTAACCCTCTCAGGTATTTCGTAAACCCTCTACCTTCAGTTTTGCTTCAAGTGATATTTTGGGCCGATATTCGTTCTTCAACCTGTAAAAAATAAAAATGGATATTAGGGTTTTTTGAGCCAAATGGGCTGTTTAACATTAAAAGAAATACAATTTCATAATTTGACACCTATTTTTCAAAAAAAAAAAAAAAAAAACCCCGAAATGGGTCGGGCCTAGAATTTATCAGCACTCCCACGTATATCAAAGCATGTTAAACTTCTCAGCGTTTGAAAATGATGTCCCTTAAATGGCAGGCGCTTCCGTAGCCAGGTGGGAAGGAGCAGCAGTGCGTAGCACACGCTTCTTGATTAGACCGGGGTTCGAGCCCGTCACCACCAAATACGGAGGATGCGGAAAGGTCAGGGAATGACCACCGCATATCCCGGAGCAATATGGCCTTAGTTGCTAATGCTCCTAAAAACCAAATGACTAACTAACCCTTAAATGGCCACCACCATTGCAAACACGATCCCCTACTCATATTTTTACTTTATCCATTACTTTGGGTAATGTTCTGGTGGTATTGTTTCAATTGGCTAAGTGTCCGTGAAAGGTTTACATAGACTAGATTTTAAGAAACCCTGTAAAAAGAAATCGCAAACACATAAGCCTGATGATCGTGGTGGCCAGTTTATGTTACCCAAACGAGACAGTGTGATTTGAAAACATTTCCAAACCACATTATATCTCGTTTTAAAATGGAAAATCTTGCGGTATATACTGTAGCAACGTCCTGTTGAAACCAGACATTTCGTAAGTTGACTGTTTTTTGGTGAAGAACCTCTCTTACAAATTTTTGCAGGATGTTTACGTATAGGGCTGAAGTTACTGTGACTGCTGAACCATTAGCATTTTCTTAAAAGTATGAATTGATAATGCCGAAAGCAGACGCCTCACACCAAATTGTAATTTTTTGGCCTGTGAAGTAGTTGTACATGAAGGTGACGTGGATTTTCGTCCAATTTTATTATTTTTTTTTTTTTAGGAGCATTAAATATGTAACTACTGTCAAGGGTAAAGAAAGGAGTTTTTGTAAAGGTGAGTACCATGGTCTTAGACACATTTTAAATTCTATGCAGTGGGACCAACTGGATGATGTTACCAACAGCAAAAATCTAAATGGGAACCCTTTGGGGAATTAATCTTGAAAACTACTAGGCTTTTCATACCAACTAAGAAATACTGTTCACGGATTAGGCCTAAATGGATGTCAGATTAACTGATGAGACTCGTGGCAGAGAATAAAAATGCACAGGATGCATATAAGTTATCAGGCAACACAAAAGCCTATGGTAGATATAAGCTAGTCTGCAATCAAGTCACAACTGAGATTAGGCAGGCAAAGGCAGATTATGAGAAATCTTTGGCAAAGGATGCAAAGAAAAACAGCAGAGTTCTTTACTTATGTAAACTGTAAACTCTAGAAGAAGGGGGATGAATCAGATTGGTACACCTGATATCGATTGTTTAACTGATGATGATCCTGCTCAGATAGCTGACAAACTGAACGAATATTTTGCATCTACATTCACATATTAGGAATTCTGTAGGGAAGTGGAGGACAGAAGATTATTAAACCGTAACAGGGAGCTAAACGATTTTTAATAATGGAGAGTAAAGTGGAGGAGAAATTGTTGAAGTGAAAGATAAAAAAGCACCTGGGGTGGATGGAATCTATCCAGTTATATTGAAGGAGGCAGCGAGGAAAATAAGCAAACCCTTAGCCATAATTATGAGAGCATCCTTAGATTCAGGGGAGGTCCCCATGGACTGGAGATGTGCAAATGTATCCCTAATTTGCAAAGGGGATTCAACGGATGGCACAAATAATTATTTAACTTCTGTTCCAGGGAAAATAATAGTCACTGGTTAAAGAAGCATTGCAGGATCATCTAGACAAGACTGCATTAATAACTCAGACACAGCATTGGTTTGTTAGAGGGAAGTCTTGTCTGACCAATTTTGTTGGATACTGTGATGTTGTCACAAAGGTTGTAGAGTATCTAGAATGAGTAGAGAGAAGTGCAATAAAATTGGTGAGGGAAACGAAGGAGTCCTGTTACCAAGAAAGGCTTAAGTTCTGCAAATTGCAGTGTCTGAAGACTAGGCTCCTGCAAGGTGATCTGATTGAAGTATATAAAGCCTTGAATGGTTTGAGCAGGCTTAATGGTGATGGGATTCTTTCTCAGATTGCAAACCTGAGGGGCATAAGTTCCAATTGAGAAAAGACAGTTGTACAACAGACATTGGAAATTTGCCTTTAGCCAGCTGGCTGGTTGATTGGTGCAACAAACTTCCATTTGTCTTTGTGGAAGCTGATAGCTTAAATAAATTCAAGGATGAACTGGACAAATCTTTAGAGTGAATGGGTGGGTGAAATGGAGTTTTTTTCTGGCTGCAAAAGGAAAGTTGCTGTATAAGCTTGCTTTCTTGCATCATATGTCTCTGCTAATGCTAATGGCACTGCTCCAATTGTACAACACTTCATGTGCAGCAGTATCCAAAACCTTTTTTTTTTTTTTTTTTTGTCAAAATCTGAGTTCAGTAAAACCTGCTTAATTCAAAGTTCAAGCAGTGAAAAAATACATCTTTTTCAAATTAAATGATTCAAAATATCTCTGGAAGTTAAATTCAGAACATAACAGTATTAATTAATCAAGAGAAATTTTTAGCTGTATACTCTGTTAACATTGTGCAGAATTTTCATAATTCTCATTTAAAATATTAATATTTTATTTTAGTTATTCTTGAGGGAGACATTTGTGAGTATTAGTTGTGGCAAATGATGTAAGAATGTAAGTTATACAGCATCAGAAAGGTGGGGAAATCCTATCACATCACCTGTTCATCCCATTCAATGCTCTATCTAGCTGTTTCTTGAAGTTATTCAGACCTAGAAGTCTGCACGGGCCCAGGCTAGGTCACACAACAGATGTTTGGGCTCAGGCCGGGTATAAACAATCATAATGAATTGTTATTTCCAAACATTTCAGACTTTTTTTGGGCTATTTCCTACATATGTATTTTTAAAATATTTTGTTATGTATTTAAATTCTTAAAGGTTTTTTTAGAAAAGATGTATATTAGTTGGCTGTTGGCACTTTAATTGACCAATAAGGCACACTTCACCAACGTTGCCAAAATTCATCAAAATTTGTAGTCATTTCGTGAAAATGACCTGGTCTGTATTTTTGCTCAGTAAAGTAGCCTTTGCCCTTAAGTGGGCACTACGTTGCAATTTATATTACATCAAGAATATATGAGTCATTATATCCCCTGGAAATGGGTTCCTTTTTAGTTGTATGTGTACAGTGTACAGTATTTATTAAAAGTGCGATACTGTTAATCCTTAGTTCTACTACATCCAAGATTTTGTGTTGAATTTGGGTCAATTCTAAGAACATTCACTTGTAACACTTTCTAACTGCTTCTTTGATATATCCAATACTGACCAATAATTTAGAAATACAGGAATGCTTACACATCATTCATACAGTGAGAATAGAGGTGGATATCAATATTCATTTCGGAATTATAGTAAATATGGTAAATTGAAAATTTATTACATTTTCTTTTTTATTTAATTAATATTGATAATTATTTTGGATAATTATTATTGTTATATAATTATTAATATTAAATTTTGAATCTGAAAGTCAATTTTTTTTATTATTATGAAACTTCAAAGTAATTCTAGCAATTTTATTTATATAAAAGGTTTCAATCAGGGTGGGATAAAAATCAGTTCTGGGGGGAAGTGAATTTAAAAAATAAATTCAGGCCTGGGCCGGACCGTCTAGACTTTGGGCTGGGTCAAGTCTTCTAGACTTCGGGCTGGGCCAGGTAAAAAGAAAACTGCCCATGGAGACCCCTATTCAGACCCCTAACATTTACAATAACATAATGGAAGTTTGCTCCAACCATCCACTACCCACTGGCTGAAGGCAAACTTCTGCACATCTATCCTGCAGCCATCCTTCCTCAATTTGAAGGCACCTCCATAGCCAGGTGGGCAGGAGCAGCAGTGCGTAGCACACGCTTCTTGATTAGACCGGGGTTCGAGCACACAACCACCAAATACGGAGGATTCGGAAAGGTCAGGGAATGACCACCGCATATCCCCGGAGCAGTATGGCCTTGTTTGCTAATACTCCTAAAAAACCAAATAACCAGCCAACCAATCCTCAATTTGAATTTATACCCACTAGTGTTTAGTTGAAGACACTGTAATTTGACATTCTAGGTAGGTGCAGATATTGCAGTCTGCAGAAATGAAGCCTTTCTTGGTAGGAGCTCTCTTTTGTTCAACTTGCCCTTCTCTGCACCCATTCCAGATCTACATCCTACCTAAAATGAGGCTTCCAGACCTGTGTGCAGTATTCGAGATGTGGCTTCACCATTGCCTTATAGAATGGATTAATCACACCCTCTGTAATGCACCACCAAATACGGAGGATGCGGAAAGGTCAGGGAATGACCACTGCATATCCCGGAGCAATATGGCCTTAGTTGCTAATGCTCCTAAAAACCAAATAACAAACAAACAACAAACCCTCTGTAATGCAGTCACAAAGGTGGTTAGGCAACCCTTGTGGCAACAAAGGTTAGGCAACAAAGAAAAGCAGCAAAGACTTCTTTACTTATGTTAACAATAGAAGAACGGGGTTGAATCACATTAGCTCACTTGATATCAGTGGTTTAACTAATGATGATCCTGCTCACATTTCTGATAAACAGAATGGATATTTGGCATGAACATTCACACAGAAGGAATCCTTTAGGGAAGAGGATGCCAAAAGTTTACCAAACTCTAACAGGGAGCTAAATGATTTTGTAATAACTGAGAGGAAAGTAGAAGATAAATTCTTCCACTTTCCTGCTCTATCCAATTATATTAAAGGAGGCATCAAAGGATGTAAGCAAACTCTTAGCCATAATTATGAGAGCATCTTTGGATTCATGGAAGATCTCTGTGGACTGGAGATATGTAAATATATCCCCAATTCCCAAAAGGGGGGGGGACATGAGTAGTTATAGACCTGTTAGCTTGACTTCTTCCAAGGAAGATAATGAAGTCACTGATTAAAGAAGTAATGCAGGATCATCTAGACAGAAATGCAGTTATATTTCAGCCACAGCATGGATTTGTTAAAGGACAATCTTGTCTAACCAATTTGATTGTAACTGGATACAAAAAATAATTTTGATATCACATACTTGGATTCAGGAAAGATTTTGATACTCTTGCACATAAGACTGCTGTATAAATTGGTGCAGTGTGGCATTAAGATCATGTTGCTATGGATAAAGAGATGTTGAGTGTGAAAAGACAGTTTTATCAATGGACCCTGCTGTTCATGGACTAATGTTATTAATGAAGTCCCCAGGATTAGGTGCTGGGCCCATTGTTGTTTTTAGTATTTATTAATGATGCTGATGAAGGTATATCAGGCTATAAAATATTTAAGGGCAAGGGCCTCATGCTACAAGATAGAATGACAACATATAGGTTAATGCAAAAGCATCATTTTAACGTAGCCATCTACCAAAGTAGTTAAATTAATTAATTAAATTGACATCGTTTTGGTAATTAAATTCATTAACTAATTTAATTAAAATGATGATCAAAATTACCTTAAAATTATGCTTATTGCACTAACCTATATGTTGTCATTCTACCTCGTAGCATGAGGCCTTTGTCCTTAAATATTTTATAGCTGCTCACCATCAGGCATCTCTCATATTGTGAAGTTATACTTCATAACTGGGTTGTCACTATTGCAACACCAGTGTATCTGCCCACCCACCGAGCAGAAGCCAACAAGCTTTCAAACGGTGCCGTCTGGGTGGTGGTATCCAATGAGAATAAGTAACAGTAGTCTTCTCCATTGGCGAAGTGTTACTTATTCAAGGTAGTACAATACCATGGCAACTCGTTGTGAAGGCATTCACAATATGAGATATAACCAAAACGATGCCAATTTAATTAATTTATTTAACTACTTTGGTAGATGGCTATGTTAAAATGATGCTTTTGCACTAACCTATTGGTATATCAAGCTTAATACAAAGATTTGCAGGGTGGTTAATGAAGACTGACCATTTATGACAACATTCTGTCTCCTATCTTTTAGCCAGCATGCCATCCAGCATAGGATCTTACCAATAACTCCAGCTTCTTCCAGTTTTTACAGCAGCCTTTCCATGAGGTATTATAACTTTAATAATACTCTTTGATAATTTGATTTGTTACCTTTTCTCATGTGAAAGGCTCCAGTGGACTGTGTTCTGGGATTTCCCAGTTGTGATTTATGCCCTGAACTTGGGATTATTAAAGATTATCATTATATTTGGATTTTACTGAATTTTTATATCTTTCATCTTTTAATTTGGCTATAAAAGTAGTATTGGACATAATAGAAAAAGTGAAGGGTTTCATGTTTAATTTATTCCTCACATCATGAATTAAGTTACACACAGAAGAAAATGGATTTAATTCCACACAACTAAGGCAAAATTTCACAAGTATTATCATACATACATTTTTTAACAGCTGTACCCACTCATTGAGCTCTCTTTCTCTCCTGCTCTAAAGTAAATGTAACTGGTAACTGGTTCACACAAGTTCTCTATGACTGCTTACAAAGCTGTAATTAATAAGAGCATTATGTTACGAAGTTTATTGAATGAGTAGCAGTGCTAGAAGAGAGAAAATATAACTATTTTTTTGCATGGATTACTAATATTAAAGCAAATAACATCTAAAAATGATGGTGCTCTGTATTTAGAAGGTATGGCCATAACAAAAAAACACAGCGCTTATTTCATAGTACAACTCAAATAGAGCAACTCAACTCATAGTACAACTCAACTCAACTCAGAAACTGAGCGATATTTGTTATGTGTGAGAAATTGAAAGATTTTACGTTCCTCTTTGTGAATTCCTTAAGAAGAATATTAAAATTTTTTTAAAATCCTGCAATATGAAAATAATTCTTTTTCTGAAGCACATTCACTGTTATTTCCTCTTAAATTGAGTGTCTATATATTATTATTGTTATTATTATTATTAGCCATATATGATGACTTTAAGATTAGCGTTAGCATTAGATGAGGCATATGTTGCAAGAAAGCAAGCTTATACAGCATCAGCCAAAAAAACAAACAAAAAAACCTTCCCATTTCACCCATCTGGTCACTCCTAATGTTTGTGGGTGCCTCTGTAGCCAGGTGGGAAGGAGCAGCAGTGCGTAGCACACGCTTCTTGATTAGACCGGGGTTCGAGCCCGTCACTACCAAATATGGAGGATATGGAAAGGTCAGGGAATGACCACCGCATATTCCGGAGCAATATGGCCTTAGTTGCTAATGCTCCTAAAAACCAAATAAACAAACAACAAACATCCTAATGTTTGTCTAGTTAAGCCTTAAATTTATTTAAGCTGTCAACTTCCCAACAGATGGAAGTCTTTTCCAGTAATCAACTACTCGCTGACTAAAGGCAAACTTCAGCACATCTATTCTACAACTGTCTCTCCTCAATTTGAATCTATGCCCCCTCATGTTCTTAATCTGAGCAAGGGGAAGTATCCCATTAGCATTGAGCCTGGTCAAACTATTCAACGCCTTATACACCTCAGTCAGATCACCTTGCTGGTGCCTAGTCTCCAGATGCTGCAACTTGCCGAACTTAACACAGTACCCAAGGTGTGGCCTGACCATTGCCTTATACAAAGGGATAATCACCTCCTTGTCTCTGCTACCAAAATTCCTATATATCATTGACAAAACGACATGACCTGCTCTGGCAGACTGTCTGCATTGCTCAGAGAACTTCATATAGGATGGCACAATTACCCCCGGGTCTTTTTTATTCTAAACTTCCCTAAGTATAGTACCACACCATTGGTAAATTTCTCTTGGGTTACTGCTACCCTTTGCATTTGTCAATGTTAAACTTCAGTTGCCACTTCTCAGACCATCTGCCTAAATTTTATAATCCTATTGCAGTAGCATACTGTCTTTACTGTCATAAACAACTCTGCCAACTCTTTGTATCATCTGCAAACACATTAAGCCTGATATACTTTCATCGATATCATTCATAAATACACAAAACAACAATGGGCCCAGCACTGAACCCTGGGGAACTCCACTAATAACATTAGTCCATGTTGAGCAGTGTTTATTTATTACCACTCTATGCCATCTCCCATGCAACCATCCCTTTATCCATTGCAGCAACTTGCCCTTAATGCCATATCGCTTCAATTTGTACAGCAGTCTTCCATGTGCAACAGTATAAAAGCTTTCCTGAAATCCAAGTATATGATATCAAAATTATTTTTTGCATCCAGTTCCTTTGTGACCACATTTTAGTATCCAATCAAATTGGTCAGACAAGACTTTCCTTAACAAACCTGTGCTGTCTGAACTATGATGCAGACTTGTCTAGGTGATCTTGCCTCACTTCTTTAACCAGTGACTCCATTCTTTTTCCCAGAACAGAAGTTAAACTAACAGGTCTATAATTATTTGTGTCACCCTTTGTGAATTGGAGATACATTTGCACATCTCCATTCTATGGGGACCTCCCCTGAATATATGGATGCTCTCATAATTATGGCTAAGGGTTTGCTTACTTCCCTCGCTGCCTCCTTCAATATAACTGGATAGATTCCATCCACTCCAGGTGCCTTTTTTATTTTTAACTTCAACAATTGCTCCTCCACTTTACTCTATTATTACAAAATCATTTAGCTCCCTGTTAGAGTTTAGTAAACTTCTGTCCTCCCCTTCTTTACAGAATTCCTCATGTGTGAATGTAGATGCAAAATACTCATTCAATTTGTGAGCTATCTGAGCAGGATGATCCACAGTCAAACCATCAACATCAAGTGGACCAATATGATTAATCCCCTTCCTTCTAGAGTTTACATAAGTAAAGAAGGCTTCATTGTTTTTCTTTGCATTCTTCGATTTCTTGTAATCAGCCTTCGCTTGCCTAACCTCCTTTATGACTTGATTACAGACTAGCTTATATCTATTATAGGCTTCTTTGTCACCTGATAATTTATATACATCCCACACATTTTTTTTCTCTGTCTTAAGCCTCATAGTTCATCTGACATCCATTTAGATCTAAATCTTGAACAGTATTTCTTAGTTAGAACAAAAAGCCTAGTAGCTTCCAAGATTAATTCCTTGAAGGCTTCCCATTTAGAATTCACTGTTTTTTAACATCATCAGTTGATCCCACTGTATAGAATTGAAAAACTGTCTGAGAGCACAGTAGTCACCTTTACGGAAACAAAAACCCTTCCCTTTACCCATGATGGTAGTTACATCTTTAAGTAAATCCCACAACCATTAGGTGACAGTGATCACAGTGTGATAACTGTCACCTAGTGGTTCCTTTATCTGCAAATTCTTAATGCATGAATAATCACTGCTGATAATCAGATCAAGAATATTACTCCCTCTGGTAGCCCCTTTAATGTGTTGCTGTAGAAAACAGTCCTTCACTAAATCCACAAGTCTTGCTAGCATGCAAGTGACCAACCCACAATTTCCAGTCAATATCTGGGAAGTTAAACTCTCCCATTACAAGACATTCTGATTTACTAGCCCACTCTATTTCCCTGCACCATTGTTTGTTGTACCATCTGCACTGTCCACCCATGTCAACTGGATGCACTTCCTTAGATTTTGTGTTTCTTGACTAACAGCATAACTCCTCCCTTTCTACCCTGTCTATCTTTTCTGTACTCATTGTACTCCCCAAATTCCAATTCTGCACTGCTTATATCTATGTGACACCATGTCTGTGATATGCGAACAATATCTGCCTTTGTTGTCTTTATCAGCATTTCAAATTTATTTACTATACTCTTAGCTTTGGTGTACATGCAAGTATATGTGCACCTTTTGTTACTGTTAGTTACCCTAACACAGCCGATGTATTTACTTGTTCCATGATGACTCCCACCAGTCCTTGAAATCCCCAGCACTTTGCTTTCCAGGCTGCTGTTCATTCTAACAGAAGCAGTGCAAGAATCCCTTTTTACCTCTGCGTACAGCTACAGTTCTTCTTCTAGTCTGTGAATACCCCCCCCCCCAAGCTAGCAGTTTTCCGACCCACCTAACACTGCCTCAATAGCATCAGCAAATATTCTTGCACCCTTTCTATTTAAGTGTTTCCCATCCCTGTAGAAGCAGTCTCTCCTGTTAGCAAGCACAGACCACGCAGAAAAAAATTTTCTGCGACCCTTGTACAATCTCTTCAGTGCCGAATTGATTTTAAAGGCTCTCATCATATACTCCCACCTATCGTGTTTGGACTGATGTACGACACCTGGACCCTGCAAGCAGCACAGTGCATATAAGCAGTGTCCTTTCCATACTGAAATCCCTTGATTGATATGAGGAATTTTTATAGATCCCCCCACAATGAGTTAGTCAGTCTGAGGCAAGGGTGCTTTTTCTCCTGGAACTTTGGGTTTTCATCCAGCAAACAGGAATATTGGCCACAGAACACATGCAGTTTACAGACATGATATATACAAATCATGTATCATTTGAAAGATTTTGTTGAGGAATTTGAGTATACAGAGTACTGATATTAACCAGAATTAAACAAACTAATTTTTAATTATGAAATTGTATGATTGAAGAACACTTGAATGCTTTCAACCAGAGTTTAAAAGAGTGTTTAACAAGAGTGTTTCTTGAATTGGCTAGCACAGTGTTAAGATGCGACAGTAGATTGCAAAGAGTTTTAATCAATTGAGCAACATTATTTGTAATGTTTGGCATTGAATTTCACTGGGAATGTTTTTACTTTTTTTATGATGAGTGAATTCATAAATTAAAAAGCTTATCACTAGGAATGAAGTTTATAATTTGATAAATTAACTTCTGAGCAACAAGGTACAACTTCTTTTTAGACAAATAAATTATGTAAACAATTTATGCAACAATGTTAGACTGAATGCTTTATTGCTTGTAGGAGGGGTGTCTAACCCTTTTTTTTTTTTTTTTTTGGCTAGGGGCCCAAACATAAAATAATGGTCGCAGATTGCAAGAACAGTTCCTTATTATTAATTATACATTTTTCAGAATAGGACTTATGTTAATCAGCATTTGTATTTTCTTACATTTAATAATTAAATAGGAAAATACAGCACCGGACTGCATTACATGATACTAATAATGTTCATATTATTATTGTAATAATATTGCTAAATACTGAGGAAGATACAAAGTAATACAGAAAAATTTAATATTAATGAAAAATGGATATTTATAAAAGCAAATTTAAAACTGTGTTTTGTGATATGCTGGTTTTAAGCTTGGGGACGAGTGGGGAAGACATAATACTTAGAACTTTTTGCACATTCCTTCATGTTATGTGGCCACAGGCATTGTGTAGCTACATAACATGAAGGAATTGGCCAAATGTAGACCACAGATTAGATGTGTCTGGCATACTGTCAAATAATGAACCTCCCTGGTACTGTGCTGGAATGCGATCTGTTTGTTAAATTAAATTTTTTCATATATAACTTAAATTAAGATATCTCTGAAATATTACTAATTTTTCCCCTGTAGCTATTCCAAAGCAAGTGGACGTCATCTTTTGGATGATAGCTTGCATGAAGATGACACTCCATCTTTAAGGAAGGATTCAATATGTGATGGTGAGTATTTGAAAATTGATATATATTGTTTGTAAATGCAGTACAGAGTGAGGTGAATTTCAGTGAAACTCTGGGTCTGCAGTTTTAAATTTATGTGTATTTCTTTTTACTTTCATTTTGAAGAAATTAAGGTGCACGGAATTCACAAGGTTATAATGCTAGAAGAAACTGGTATCCAGTGGCTCCAGCAGGAATAAGTTATGTTAGAAGAAAGATCTTGTATTCCACTTAATATATAATCTACTAATTTAGAGGGGAACAGGTATCCTGTGTGTTATCAGACACTCAGCCTAAAACACTGATGGATCCAATATCTCTCTATTACAGAAGATTTAGGAGAAGTCCGGTTGGCCTGCCTCCCTAAAATCCACTCATGCACACCTTCTCGATGGTAAGCCCTGTTACGTCACTTAGGTGGCAACGAACGTGTAGAGTGGTTCTCTTCAAGACGCCTGGTCAGCGTGAAGAGGAAAAGACCAAACCCTCCAGCAATGAGAGCACAACAATACAAATGGCCCTCAGTCCCCAGCAGCTTTCACTCTCCCTCTTACGGCAGCGAGAGGATCAGAGTGGAAGCAGAGGGTGCTAAGAATCTCTGGGTACGACCAGGCTGCCATGCACGGAAATTGAACTTGGCCTGTTATAACGTACGATCACTCATCGGTGAAGACAGGATATTAGAGCTGGAAAAGGAATTAGAAAATGTGAATTGGAATATCATCGGTTTGGCTGAAACAAGAAGAAGAAATGAATCACTTATAAGTTTATCAAGTGGAAATCTGCTGTACACCAATGGAAACAGTGAAAGGAGTGAAGGTGGAGTTGGGTTTCTGGTCCATAAAGATTTTAAAAACAACATTTTGGAATTCAAAAGTACATCACCAAGGGTGTCAAGACTAATACTCAAGATTTCTAAGAGGTACAAGCTAAAGATTATAATGATTTATGCACCAACATCGAGCCATGATGATGAAGAGGTTGAAGAAATGTACACTGAAATTGAGAGCCTTCTAGATGAGCAGAAAACCCACTACACTATTATTATGGGCGACTTCAATGCTAAGGTTGGAAAAAGGCAAAACAGCGCAGAAAGAGGAACTATAGGAAATTTTGGAATTGGTGAAAGAAATGAAAGAGGTGAAAGACTTGTGGAATTTGCAGAATCTCAAGGAATGTCAGTAATGAACACTTTTTTCAAGAAAAGGGTGAACAGAAAGTGGACATGGAAGAGTCCAAATGGATTAACAACTAATGAAATCGACTTCATCCTCACTAACAGAAGATATATTGTGAATGATGTTACCGTCCTGAATAAGGTAAATGTTGGAAGTGATCACAGAATGGTAAGATGTACACTTGATATAGATGTAGGAAAGGAAAGGAAAAAACTGACTCGAGTAAATAATACAAAGGTCTTTGAAATAACAGAGGAGGAGAAAAAGCAGTATGTACTGGAACTTAAGAACAAGTTTGAGCTTCTGCAGACTGCTCAGGACCAAGATATCGACGAGGAATATTACAACTTTCTGGAAGTGATAAAGCCCAAGAAACCTATAGGGAAACAGAAATCCAAAGAAGAAAAAATTAGTCAAGAAACACTTGTCATGATGAACCAAAGACGACAAATGAAGAGCAAGAAAAACACTGCCAGGGAGAAAATTGAGTATACTGAGTTATGCAAAGCCATTAGAAAGAGACTCAGAGAGGACATAAGAAGATTTAACACAAGAAAAGTAGAACAAGCATTAAGGGAAAACAAAGGATTTAAATCAGCAGCCATGAGCAGTAATACAGAAAGACAAATGATACTGAAACTGAAGAATAGCGATGGTGTACTTATAAACAGCAGAGAAGGCATAATTCAAATAGCAGAAGACTACTATAGAGAATTATACAAGGAGCGAGGGAATGATACCAGCAGTGAGGAAGATGGATTGCAAAGTAGCAACACACACGACATACCCGATATTCTTCCTGATGAGGTAGAACATGCATTGAAGAAAATGAAGAATCGGAAAGCCCCGGGGGAAGATGAAGTTACTGTAGAGTTGTTAAAATTGGGAGGAAGAGACATAACACAAAAACTGGCAAGGCTCTTCACAAAGTGCATTAGAAAAGGTGTGATGCCTAAGCAGTGGAATAATGCAATCATAGTTTTGCTGCATAAGAAAGGAGATAAATCAGAAATTGGAAATTATAGACCAATTAGCTTGTTATCCCATATCTACAAGTTGTTCACAAGGGTCATTACTAACAGATTAGAAAGAATACTTGATGAGAATCAACCGAAAGAGCAAGCTGGCTTTAGGACAGGATTCTCAACTATGGATCACCTTCACGTAATATCACAGCTAATGGAGAAAGCAAATGAATATAAAACACCATTATGCCTAGCATTTGTGGATTATGAAAAGGCATTTGACTCCATACAGCATAAGGCAATGTTTCGGGCACTGGAAAGACAAGGCATAGATACTCCATATATTATGATTTTGAAGAAAATATATGAGAGTGCTACATCCTTTATTAGACTAGACAAAGACAGTAGCAAATTTAAAATCGAGAAAGGAGTTCGACAAGGAGACACAATATCTCCGAAGCTGTTTACTGCTGCCCTTGAGGAAGCTTTCAGAAGATTAGACTGGTCGCAGAAAGGAGTCAATGTGAACGGAGAGTACCTAAGCCATTTACGATTTGCAGATGATATTGTGGTCATAAGCCACGATCCCAAAGAATTAGAGGAAAATCTTAATCAGTTATGCACAGTTAGTAAGGATTTTGGACTAAAGATGAATATGGCTAAAACAAAAGTAATGATGAACGAGTATGCCACGGAAAGGGAAATAATGATTGAAGGAGCAGTAATTGAAAAGGTGGAGTCATATACTTATCTGGGACAAGTTATTAGCAGTAATAATGATAAATGGCTGGAAGTCAAGAGAAGAATAAATTTTGGATGGATAGCATTCAGGAAATATAGTCACATACTGAAGAGCAATATCCCAGTTTGTCTGAAACGTAAAATAATGAATCAATGTATACTCCCCACCATGACTTATGGAAGTGAAACTTGGGCACTCACCAAAAGAATGGAAGAGAAGCTAAGAACTACACAGCGAAGAATGGAACGAATTATATTGGGAATCAGACTGTTAGATAAGAAGAGAAACACATGGATTAGGCAGCAAACTCAAGTAAAGGACATTCTTATCAAAACTAAAGAACTAAAATGGTCTTGGGCAGGACACATAGCTCGAAGACATGATGACAGATGGACTAAGAAAATAACAGAATGGTACCCAAGAGGAGCTAGAAGAAAACCTGGAAGACAAAGGCGGAGATGGATAGATGAAATTCATGAGTTTTTGAGTAGTAAATGGATGGCCAGTGCTCAAAACAGAAGGAACTGGAAAGTTGCTGGAGAGGCCTTCATCCTGCAGTGGATTGAAAATGGCTGATGATGATGATGATGATGAATTTGATTTGGGAAAAAAAATAAAAATTATATATCAGGAGAGTAGGGTTTTGCTGTGACTTATTCAAGGCGTTAGTAGCCAGCACAAACAACATACGGTTGTCATGTGAATGTATATGTACAGGGATGCATGATATATATACTGATACCATAAGAACTGGTGTACTATGGTTACTGTGGTGTACTGGTGTAATATGCGTGCCTGCCCTCAGAAAGTATGTCCCTGGATAAGTAACTCATAAGAACTGCAGACCATCATGTGACCTTCTTCACATCGCCTTCAAGCTCTCTCCATAAGCATAATAATGATATATTTGCTTATTACAACTGCACCTGCATTAGTGTAAATATGAATGGTGTAAGATATGGCAAATGTGACACCCTAAACTACAGAAGAAACTGCCTTCACAATTTATTATTCTATGAGAAGTATTGGCAAAAAACTAGGTTTTTCATTTAAAGGAGTACAAACTACCATTCAACGAATCAAAGAGACTGGGAGTCTAAAGGTCAAACTACAATTTGGACGACCAAGAGAAACAATGGAAGCACAAGATAAGACCCTAACACCGACTTCTAAATACAATCGACAAGTTACCACACCTAAAATCCGATTAGAGTTCAATAGGAACAGAGAAACTTCCATGTCCACATCCACTGTAAAACTTGGTCTTAAACAAACAGGTTTCGTCGTTGTGCAGCAGTCTGAAAACCCTTATTAAAACCAGAAAATCAAAATAAATGGTTGGCTTGGGCTACAAGTCGTCAACATTGGACAGTTGAAGAGTGGAAGAACATACTGTGGACAGATGAATCCATTGAAATTTTTGGATCCAAGCATATTTTTTGTGAGACAATCAACTGAAGAAAAAATGGTGCCACACTGTTTAGTGCCTTACAGTCAAGCAAAGTGGTGGTGGTTCCAACATGATCTAGGGTTGCTTCTGTTTTTCTGGAGTGAGTGACATCATCAGAATTGAAGGAATTTTTAGAAAAGAAGGCTATGAAAACATTCTTGAACATAATGGAATATCCTGTGGAAGAAATTTTATATTACAAGACAGTGACACAATGACACAAAGTGCAGCTCTGAGCTGTGCAGGTACTTTCTAGCAACTACACAACAGGAGGGGGGGTGGGTATATTGCAAATTATGGTGTAGCCACCCAAGTTGCCTGATTTAAACCCAATAGAGCTTTTATGGGACCATCTAGATCAGGGGGTTCACAAAGTGCAGCCGCAAGCTTTTTGTATGTAGCCCGTGGCTGTTTTTATGTTATTATGTATACATGTGAAGAAAATATTTGTTCAAAATTTCTTCAAAGAAACCACAGTCTATTTCTGCTGGCATTGTATCAACAGTATCATTCAAATCTGCCACCATTGTTATCAGTATAGCAGATACTGGTAGTTCTAGGAAACTTGTAGCAGTATAAATTATAAATTATAGCACTCCTTACACGATTTAATAATTTTATTTGTTACATAGTCGTAACGTACGACAGTAATATTCATAGTGCTTTTCGAATCGGTGATTTGACGTAGATAGCTAGCGACAGAGTTTGAACTATGTGGGGTGGCAATAGATAGTTAAATTTATTATCTATTATAACGACTTGGATTTTGATAGGAGACTTGATAGGATATACAAAATTCATATAACATAACTCGGTTTGAGATAAAACTCGATACTGAATTATATATATATATATATATATATACTAAATAGATACGTTATAGTGTAAAGTAAATATCTTTAAAGTTTGAAAATCCATATAGCCATAGTCCTGCCATATCTCCAGTATACATGAAAACCAAAATATAAATCATATTAAGTAAATTAATAAAATAATAAAATAATAAGCCCAACACAGGAAAATTATTTTGCAAGGAACTTTGTCGAGGGCTAAACCCTTACAAAATAACCAACCCATGCTAGACTGAGCCATCGGTTTCTGTTATCATCTGCCTGTATACTAATGGAAATGTGGAATAATTTAGTATAACATTAACGTAAGATTTGAGACAAATGTAAGTCTAGAATGCCAAAACAACAAGTGTCGTACCGTAATACATAACAACAATTTATAAATGATACAGGCTGGAGGATGACTTGTTGTTTTGGCATTCTAGACTTACATTTGTCTCAAATCTTACGTTAATGTTATACTAAATTATTCCACATTTCCATTAGTATACAGGCAGATGATAACAGAAACCGATGGCTCAGTCTAGCATGGGTTGGTTATTTTGTAAGGGTTTAGCCCTCGACAAAGTTCCTTGCAAAATAATTTTCCTGTGTTGGGCTTATTATTTTATTATTTTATTAATTTACTTAATATGATTTATATTTTGGTTTTCATGTATACTGGAGATATGGCAGGACTATGGCTATATGGATTTTCAAACTTTAAAGATATTTACTTTACACTATAACGTATCTATTTAGTATATACATAACGTCCGATGTAATGTTCGATCGTTTGATGGCATTAATTGGGTGTTCTATATATTACACTTTAACTATAATTTTACATCTTTACAACCTAAACTCAGTAATTTTATGGATGCTTTATATATATATATATATATATATATATATATTTTTTTTTTTTTTTTTTGAATAATGTTTGAAATAGTTGGAAACTGAATCTTTCATAATAAAAATAAAATAAAAAGGTACAGCAAACATCAGAGGCAGCAAAGAGCATATTCCTCTACATCGGTGTTTCCCAACGTGGGTCCCACGCCCCACATGGGGGAAATTTGATTGTTCAGGGGGGCAATTCAAAAATTGCTTGTCTAGAGTTTAAACAACCGCCTCCTATGATTTAACTTATAGAAAAGAAGAATTGTTGGTATCTCAATTTGAAATAAGCATTCGTTAAATGTTGTACTGTCTGTAGAGCCGCACTTGAAAGTTTGGAGTAATATCAACTACAGTTTGCTCGGAGAGTATTGCTTACTATGCCTAGTGAAGGAATAGTACTTACTGTATTGGACGATTGCTTATGGCATGCGCAAGCAAAGTGGGTGTCTACTGTAGCCTACCGCAAACTCCGCATGTTATATGAAATAGCATTAGCATTAGTAGAGGCATTTGATGCAAGAAAGCAAGCTTATGCAGCATCAGCCAAAAAAAAAAAAAAAAAAAAAACCACTTCACCCCTCTGTTCGTTCAAAATACCTGTCCAGCTGGGCCTTAAACTTATTTAGGCTATCAACTTCCACGACAAGGGATGGAAGTCTGTTCCACCAACCAACCACCCGCTGGCTAAAGGCAAATTTCCGCACGTCTATCCTACATCTGTCTTTCCTCAATTTGAATTTATGCCCTCTCAGGTGATTATTCTGAGCGAGAGGAAGAATCCCATCAGCATTGAGCATGCTCAAACCATTCAATGCTTTATACACCTCTATCAGATCACCTCGCTGGTGCCTAGTCTCCAGACACTGTAATTTGCAAAACTTAAGATTTTCTTCGTAAGAGCACCCCTTTGTTCCATTCACTAATCTTGTTGCCCTTCTCTGTACTCGTTCCAGCAGCTCTACATCCTTCTTGAAATGAGGCCTCCAGACCTGTATACAGTACTCTAGGTGTGGCCTGACCATTGCCTTATACAAGGGAATAATCACCTCCTTATCCCTGCTAGAAAAATTCCTATATATCATTGACAATACACCATGAGCTACTCTTGCAGCCCATCTGCACTGCTCAGAGAACTTCATGTCTTCCTGCACAACCACCCCCAGGTCCCTTTCATTCTCTACCACTGTCAGTGTAGTACCACAGAGTTGATACGTTGCTCTGGGGTTGCTGTTTCCCATGTGTAGTACTTTACATTTGTCAATGTTAAACTTCATTTGCCACCTCTCAGCCCATCTGCTCAACCTTTTCAGATCCTGTTGCAGCAGCATAGTGTCAGTAGTGTCCTTGACAACCCTGCCTACCTTTGTATCGTCTGCAAACTTCGACATTAAGCTTGATATACCATCATCAATATTATTTATAAATACCGAAAACAATAATGGACCCAACACTGAGCCCTGAGGGACTCCACTAATAACATTAGTCCACGACGAGCAGTGTCCATTGATTACCACTCTCTGTCTTCTCCCCCTCAGCCACCCCTTTATCCACAGCAGCAATTTGCCTCCAGTGTCACACTGCTCCAATTTGTGCAGCAGTCTTCCATGTGCAACAGTATCAAAAGCCTTTCTAAGATCCAAGTATATAATATCAAAGTTATTCCCTGCATCCAGTTCCTTTGTGACCGCATCATAGTATCCAATCAAATTGGTCAGGCAAGACTTCCCCTTAACAAAACCATGCTGTCTCCGAGCTATAACTGAAGTCTTGTCTAAATGATCCTGCAGTGCTTCCTTAACTAGTGCCTCCATTAATTTTCCTGGAACAGAAGTTAATCTCACAGGTCTATAATTACTTGTGTCAGTCTTTGATCCTCCTTTGTGAATTTGGGTCACATTTGCACATCTCCAGTCTGTGGGTACCTCCCCTGAGTCCAAGGAAGCTCTCATAATTATGGCTAAGGGTTTGCTTACTTCCTCTGCTGCCTCCTTTAATATAACTGGATAGATCCCATCCACCCCAGGTGCCTTTCTTGTATTTATCTTCAACAATTTCTCCTCCACGTTACTCTCAGTTATTACAAGATTCTCTAGCTTACTACCAGAGTTGAATACACCTCTGGCATTCCCTTCGCTGAATAACTCCTCATGTGTGAATGTCGATGCAAAATATTCATTTAGTTTGCTAGCTACCTGAGCAGGATCATCAACAGTTGACCCATCAATATCAAGTGGACCAATCTGATTCATCCCCTTCCTTCTGGAGTTTACATAAGTAAAGAACTCTTTGTTGTTTTTCCTTGCATCCCTTGCCAAAGATTTATCGTAATCTGCCTTCGCCTGCCTAACCTCCTTTGTAACTTGGTTACAGATCAACTTGTATCTATCATAGGCTTCTGTGTCATGCGTTAATTAGTATGTATCCCATGCATGTTTCTTCTCTGCCATATGCCTCATTAGTTCATCTGACATCCATTTAGGCCTAAACCTTGAACAATATTTCTTAGTTGGTATGTAAAGCCTAGTAGCTTCCAAGATAAGTTCTTTAAATGCTTCCCATTTTGCATTTGCTGTTGGTAACATCATCAGTTGGTCCCACTGTATAGGAATTTAAATACTGTCTCAGTCCATCGTAGTCGCCTTTACGAAAGCAATAACCCTTCCCTTTACCCCTAATGGTAGTTACCTCTTTGAGTAAATCCCACTTCAGCACACTGTGATCACTACCACCTAGTGGTTCATTTATCTGCAGATTCTTAATGCATGAAGAATCACTGGTGATAATCAAATCAAGAGTATTCCTCCCTCTAGTTGCGTCCCGAACATGCTGATGTAGAAAACAATCATCCAATAAATCCACAAAAGCCTTGCTAGTGTGTGAGTGACCAGCCCCCAAATTCCAGTCAATATCTGGGAAATTAAAATCTCCCATTATAAGACTCTCTGATTTACTGGCCCACTCTATTTCCCTGTACAGTTTCTTATTATACTCATCAGAGTCATTAGGCCTATAGCACACTCCTACTCTCAATTTTGATCTCCCAATGCTTATGTCACACCACACTGACTCGACACTGCACTGTCCAGCGATGTCCACTGGCTTCACTTCCTTGGATTTTATGTATTTCTTAACTAATAGCATAACCCCTCCTCCCTTCCTATCCAGTCTATCCTTTCTGTAGACGTTGTACTCCCCCAAATTCCAGTTCTTCATTCCTTATATCTGTGTGACACCACGTCTCTGATATCGCAACAATATCTGCCTTTGATGTTTTGAGCAATACCTCAAATTCATTTACTAAACTCCTAGCATTAGTGTACACGCAAGTATACATGCACCTATTTCTATTCTTAGCTACCCTAACACAACCCATGTGTTTACTTGTACCGCAATGACTCCCAGCAGTCTCTGAAATATCCTGCATCTTGTTTTTCAGGCTTCTGCTCATTCCAATAGAAGCAGTGCAAGAATCTCTTTCACCTCTGCCAGTGGCTACTGTTAATCTATTCGTCTTTGTCTCCCCCCAAGCTAGCAGTTTTCCAACCCACCTAACACTGCCTGGATAGCATCAGCAAATATTCTTGCACCCTTTCTATTTAAGTGTATCCCATCCTTTAAATTTGGAATTCCTAGTGACATGCCACTGTCCCAGTTTATTAAAATGAAGAACATTTATTAATAATCACACTATCCATTACCTAATCTGTTATCCATTACAGTTCAGATAAGATTTGGGTGGCACATGTTGTCTATCCCTCATGCATTCCCATTTCATTATAATGGATTTTGTTAGTATCATTACCATTGTGCATAGACTTTGTTGGTTTCATTTCCTGGCTTTCAATGGGTGCCTTTTTTGTCTCCTTAATCCACTGTTTGCCCAATAACGAATTAAATACAGTAAATCCTATTACAACAAACTTCTCAGGGGATATATGACTCAATCTATTAAAACTCCATTCTAATTAATATCACTTGAAATTACATCAAATGAATATTTAATGGTTCAAATGAATATTAATTGGTTTAATAAATTCTCTACACTTTCAATTTCCACTTTATTTCTCTTAAATATCAATGTAAAAAAATCACTAATAAATAAACAAAATGACAAAATATAGTCTACTGTTTGATTATATGCAAAATTTTAATTAACCAAATATACAAAAATACAGCACAGTTGATACAACTTGTTACTGTCACATATGAATATATCAATTTTTGTTTTTAATGTTTAAGTTATTTATTTATTTTATTTTACTTTTTTTATATGAAAATTCAACTCATCACCATCATTATAAAATCTGTTTAATCAGCAAATTCAAATACAGCAGACATTTAAGTTACACGAAAGCAAGAGAAAGAGTCCTTTAGATGGAAACAATGACACGAACTGCAAATACAGTTGCCAAAAGTTGGAGACTCTAGGTTTAGATCCTTATATCTGGGCTCAGACGATAATTCTTTAGTTTTAAATTATAAAGAACTAATGACATTGGGGGGGTTTGCTGTGAATGGATTAAAAACTTCAGTTTCTTTCACCTTCTGCAGGTGGAGATTGCCCACCAAATCTCAAGGTCAAACAACATTTGTAAGTGATAATGCTAGTAACAAGTAAATGAAAATATAATATAATAATAATGCAAAGTATTTTTTTATACAAAATAATATAAATGTAATTTAAACAGACATGTTATTTATGAGGACATCATTCTAGGAAGGAAGCCTCCTAAGGATGCACCAAGATGATAAACCTGGTGCATATTATCATTGCCCTAGTGCACTGGAGTAATGACAATCCTTCCAAATGGCAAACCAACAAGCCATCCAGTCGCAACATGGTGAAGGTGCAAGTTTTTTAGCCATTAACAAAACTAGTCTTAAAATATATGCAACTGACATGATATTACACACAATGTTGCTTCAATGCCTAATATAGGAATTTTTCAAACCTTGAAATTAAAAGTACCACGTTTTCTTATAAAAACCCGTCATGCATTGAATTATTTCTGTCAAGTGCACATTACTTCTTTTCAGAATTTTGCTATTAGCCAACATATTTAACAACAATTTAGCCAACAATTATCACCAATCAAAACTGTTTTCATTGGTAATAATTGGTGAACATGTTGGCTATATTGCAATTTTAATTGGTAAATCCTCATGTTTATTGATGATTAAAATTGCAAATTGCCCTGTACCAATTAAAATAGGTACATGGAAATGTTGAGAAAAAGTTATGAGTTACAATGAAAACTACAAGTATCTGCAATTTGGTCCAAGGACAATAGCAGGAAGTACATGATGGAACACTAGTCAATCACACTTCGCCCCAGGAGTGACTGTACAAGGCTACGGAGAAGAATTCACAGAGATAAGATACACTTAAATAAAGTGTGTACAAATATTTTCTGATGCTATCAAGGCAGTGTTAGGTAGGCATTTTAAAGTATTTAAAGTATTTGTGTATTCTACAGCAGTCTCCAGGGTTTCCCCTATAAGCTGCAGATGCATCTGACAAGACATAGCAACAATGCCGGCAAGTGTGTGTATGTGTAGGTATGTACAGTGTATGTGTGGGTTGTGTTGAATGTTGAGTGCCAGCACCTGGCATTTTGCAGCCAGGGTCAGAGGACACCTGGTCCCCTGCACTCTAACTCCCATCCCAAGCCATGTGGAGGTAGCCAGGATCAACCAACAAAAAGTAGACTCTTACTGGGGCTATCAGGCAAGCCTGGGAGTCCCAAGGTATTCAAGGAAAGGAAATAGGATTTAGGTAGAATAGTATGGGAAATGGAAGGGAAGTGGACAGAAAGCAAGGGGACAAAAGAAAAGACATCCCCTGAGTAATAAGAGAGAAGTGTGGAAAAGTTTACAGGAAAAGAAACATATAGTGAATCAATTTTAACAACCTTAAACACCTGAAAACCTTAAAACTAAAACAACAATGTTTTATGGTGAAGAACCAGCAACATAGCTATTTACATATATACACCCAAAAACCTTAAAACCAAAACTACAATGGTTATAGGCCACAAGTTACACTTCACAGACTACCAACTGTCTAAAAGCTCCATAGACCAATAAAACCTCAATATCGATTACAAAACCCATTCCATTCCGGCAAACACTCCAGGTGCAGCCCAAGCTCTCAGAAAGACACAGAAGACACTGACAATTTATTAACAAGTCTAAATAGACACCATCGACGTAAGTCTGTCTACCATTATCCAACAATCCATCAGGCACAGATGTCCAACCATCAAAATATTCATTAAGAACTGTACTATGTCTCAGGTCACAATTCCCTAAGTTAGTTTTTTTTTTAAACATCCTCAATGCCAATGACCATCAACCAGTCTAACAGTCACAATACCTCATTTCAGCACTCATGACAAAACAGCTGTCACATCATTATCCAACTGCAAACAATTTACTGGTATTCAAAATCAATTGCACTCAGTTGACAGAATAGTTAGACTTCAATACAACCCATTTCTATTATCCAATAAAATATCCATTTCTTATCACTTTACCAAATCACTGCTACATTAATAATCAGTGCAACAGTCTCAACAGTCTCACTAAGAGCCTTTGACCTTACAGTCTCCAGCTCAGATACAAACATAAAGATCTGAAATTTAACAGTTCTATAATTTAAAGAAAATAATTTATGCCCAATCCAAGGCCAATTGCGTTTTAATTGAGCAAAAAACACGAGCTCAAAAAAGTCTTATTCTGACTCAATTTGTCAGGTAAACCAGAAAAACTGCAATCTCCAAGACATCCATCACAAAAATTTTCCTTGCAATTTTCAACAACTATAATGCCTTGGCTTATAAGGACTTCTGTACATGTTTACATTTACATTTACATAAAAAACTGAACACTATTCAGCATTAAATTTACTTACTATAACTTAACCATTTGCATCTAATTCATTATCATAAATTCACTTTCTTCGTCTAAACAATTTATATGCGAAATCTGAAAAAGCATAACAATTTTCCTTGCAACCAAGAAACTGAGGCAAATCATCCTCATTGTATACATTTGTGAGGAGTTGGAGACCATTTCATAAATCTAAATATAAATAACATTCAAATATTAAATGGACAACAGTCTCCTCAGCCCCACATTTACATAATGGCATGGCAGCCAACCCAAATTTGTATAGCTTAGAGTTAAGGCTACCATGAGCAGACAGTAAAAAAGACACATTCATACTTGGGTTAAACCAAGAAATTTTCTGTTTGGTATACTCCCTCACATTTGGGATAAATTTATTAGTTACTCTACCTTGTTCAGCAGTTGACCAAACCATTTGCTAGTCATTTATAAACTCTGATCTTATTCTAAGATTGTCCTCCTTCACTGGTGTGTCGAAATCAATTGAGAAATTTCTAGCTCTAGCCAGCGAGGCTTTCTGCCTGAAATACTGAAGATAGTGATACATCACTTCATAATTTATTGGTAGCTTTCCATTTACAACTTGCAGGGCAAAAGTGGAGACGGTTCTACAATTTCTTGATATAGCAAGTAGAAAAAAGCGTTGTGCTTGTATTATATATTTTTTGACTTGACAATTTGTGATACGATAGCCCCACACATCTGCAGCATAACATATTATCAGAATAAAGATACATTTGTAATAAAGCTTTAAAGTAGCAGACTTAACACCCCAAACACATTTTGAGTTGCTAAAAATTATTTTCCCTGTAAGTGCCTTAATTTTTTGAAGCAAATATTCATGAAACTGAAGCGGTCATCCATCATGATCCCTAAATATTTATAAGATCTTACAATTTGAATAGCATTGCCATTGAGTCTAATATTTGGTGGTCTGTTCAAGTTTAAATAGCCCTTCAGAAGCATCTGTTTTATCTTCATCATCATCATCAGCCATTTTCAATCCACTGCAGGATGAAGGCCTCTCCAGCAACTTTTCAGTTCCTTCTGTTTTGAGCACTGGCCATCCATTTACTACCCAGAAACTCATGAATTTCATCTATCCATCTCCGACTTTGTCTTCCAGTTTTTCTTCTAGCTCCTCTTGGATACCATTCTGTTATTTTCTTAGTCCATCTGTCATCATGTCTTCGAGCTATGTGTCCTGCCCAAGACCATTTTAGTTCTTTAGTTTTGATAAGAATGTCCTTTACTTGAGTTTGCTGCCTAATCCATGTGTTTCTCTTCTTATCTAACAGTCTGATTCCCAATATAATTCGTTCCATTCTTCGCTGTGTAGTTCTCAGCTTCTCTTCCATTCTTTTGGTGAGTGCCCAAGTTTCACTTCCATAAGTCATGGTGGGGAGTATACATTGATTCATTATTTTACGTTTCAGACAAACTGGGATATTGCTCTTCAGTATGTGACTATATTTCCCGAATGCTATCCATCCAAAATTTATTCTTCTCTTGACTTTCAGCCATTTGTCATTATTACAGCTAATAACTTGTCCCAGATAAGTATATGACTCCACCTTTTCAATTACTGCTCCTTCAATCATTATTTCCCTTTCCGTGGCATACTTGTTCATCATTACTTTTGTTTTAGCCATATTCATCTTTAGTCCAAAATCCTTACTAACTGTGCATAACTGTTTAAGATTTTCCTCTAATTCTTTGGGATCGTGGCTTATAACCACAATGTCATCTGCAAATCGTAAATGGTTTAGGTACTCTCCGTTCACATTGACTCCTTTCTGCGACCAGTCTAATCTTCTGAAAGCTTCCTCAAGGGCAGCAGTAAAGAGCTTCGGAGATATTGTGTCTCCTTGTCGAACTCCTTTCTCAATTTTAAATTTGCTACTGTCTTTGTCTAGTCTAATAAAGGAGGTAGCACTCTCATATATTTTCTTCAAAATCATAATATATGGGCTATCTATGCCTTGTCTTTCCAGTGCCCGAAACATTGCCTTATGCTGTATGGAGCCAAATGCCTTTTCATAATCCACAAATGCCAGGCATAATGGTGTTTTATATTCATTTGCTTTCTCCATTAGCTGTGATATTACATGAAGGTGATCCATAGTTGAGAATCCTGTCCTAAAGCCAGCTTGCTCTTTCGGTTGATTCTCATCAAGTATTCTTTCTAATCTGTTAGTAATGACTCTTGTGAACAACTTGTAGATGTGGGATAACAAGCTAATTGGTCTATAATTTCCAATTTCTGATTTATCTCCTTTCTTATGCAGCAAAACTATGATTGCATTATTCCACTGCTTAGGCATCACACCTTTTCTAATGCACTTTGTGAAGAGCCTTGCCAGTTTTTGTGTTATGTCTCTTCCTCCCAATTTTAACAACTCTACAGTAACTTCATCTTCCCCCGGGGCTTTCCGATTCTTCATTTTCTTCAATGCATGTTCTACCTCATCAGGAAGAATATCGGGTATGTCGTATGTGTTGCTACTTTGCAATCCATCTTTCCCACTGCTGGTATCATTCCCTCGCTCCTTGTATAATTCTCTATAGTAGTCTTCTGCTATTTGAATTATTCTCTCTCTGCTGTTTATAAGTACACCATCGCTATTCTTCAGTTTCAGTATCATTTGTCTTTCTGTATTACTGCTCATGGCTGCTGATTTAAATCCTTTGTTTTCCCTTAATGCTTGTTCTACTTTTCTTGTGTTAAATCTTCTTATGTCCTCTCTGAGTCTCTTTCTAATGGCTTTGCATAACTCAGTATACTCAATTTTCTCCCTGTCAGTGTTTTTCTTGCTCTTCATTTGTCGTCTTCGGTTCATTGTTTTGTGTTATGTTTTGTCTTAGATGTCGAAATTTGTAGCTTATGAGTTATGGACCAACAATTTAAATCACTTAGTATGTCATTTGCTCTCATTTCTAACTCGGGTCTAGATTCTCCAAATACTAAGACCACAAGGTCGTCAGCATATGCTATTTTCAGGACCTTCTCATTCTCAACAGCAAGCCACCCATCACGGACCACATTCCAATAAATTGGACCAAGTACAGATCCTTGAGGGCAGCCCCTAGTAACAGATCTGCATACAAAGCAATAGCCCGATGAGACCAAAAGATGTCTATCATTAAAGTCATCAGATGTAAGCCTATAGATAGGAGTAGAGACCCTGGGCTCCCGGAACCTCGCCAGGACACTCTGCCACCAGTTAGGTAGGCATAGAAATCTGCAAGCTCAGACTAATACATTGATAGCATGCACAGGCAGAAATGTAAGCAATTCTTATGCTGCTTCTATTGGAATGTGAGCAGCGTGAAAATCAAGATAACAGAGATTTCAAGCTTGCTGGGCAGAAAGATCCTCAAAGAACAGGCAATTACATGGGTTGAGTTAGCATTAAAAAGAGTAAAAACAGGTATATGTACACAAATGCTAGGAACATAGTAAATAAATTAAATATTGATTACGTCATCAAATGCATTATGGAGATATTGAAGTTGTGGTGCCACTCAGATGTACTGGAAGCAGAATAAGAAAATGGAGTGGACAACATGTACACAAAGAAAAGACAAGACAGGAGGGGAAGAAGAGTTATGCTTTTAGTTAAGAAGCTTAAAATTTAAGTTGGCACATCCAGTCGCAACATGGGTATCAACTGCAATGTTGAGTCAGTTTGGTGTGACATAAGAACAGGGAAAACAAAAATGAAAGCAGGAGTATGCTATAAGCCAAATGACAGTGATGAGTATAACGAATAACTACACAGACAAAGACAGTGGGCCAGGAAATCAAAATATCTTATACAGGAGGATTTGAACTTTCCATATTGTTGTTGTTTGGTTTTTAGGAGCATCAGTAACTAAGGCCATATTGCTCCGGGGATATGCGGTGGTCATTCCCTGACCTTTCCGCATCCTCCATATTTGGTGGTCACGGGCTCGAACCCCGGTCTAATCAAGAAGCGTGTGCTACGCACTGCTGCTCCTGCCCACCTGGCTACGGAGGTGCCAACTTTCCATATATTGACTGGAACTTGTGGGTTGGTCAATCACACCATAGCAAGACTTTTGTGGATTTATTGGAAAAAGTGTTTTTCTACAACAGCATGTTACTGCTGCCCTTGAGGAAGCTTTCAGAAGATTAGACTGGTCGCAGAAAGGAGTCAATGTGAACGGAGAGTACCTAAACCATTTACGATTTGCAGATGACATTGTGGTTATAAGCCACGATCCCAAAGAATTAGAGGAAAATCTTAAACAGTTATGCACAGTTAGTAAGGATTTTGGACTAAAGATGAATATGGCTAAAACAAAAGTAATGATGAACAAGTATGCCACGGAAAGGGAAATAATGATTGAAGGAGCAGTAATTGAAAAGGTGGAGTCATATACTTATCTGGGACAAGTTATTAGCTGTAATAATGACAAATGGCTGAAAGTCAAGAGAAGAATAAATTTTGGATGGATAGCATTCGGGAAATATAGTCACATACTGAAGAGCAATATCCCAGTTTGTCTGAAACGTAAAATAATGAATCAATGTATACTCCCCACCATGACTTATGGAAGTGAAACTTGGGCACTCACCAAAAGAATGGAAGAGAAGCTGAGAACTACACAGCGAAGAATGGAACGAATTATATTGGGAATCAGACTGTTAGATAAGAAGAGAAACACATGGATTAGGCAGCAAACTCAAGTAAAGGACATTCTTATCAAAACTAAAGAACTAAAATGGTCTTGGGCAGGACACATAGCTCGAAGACATGATGACAGATGGACTAAGAAAATAACAGAATGGTATCCAAGAGGAGCTAGAAGAAAAACTGGAAGACAAAGTCGGAGATGGATAGATGAAATTCATGAGTTTCTGGGTAGTAAATGGATGGCCAGTGCTCAAAACAGAAGGAACTGAAAAGTTGCTGGAGAGGCCTTCATCCTGCAGTGGATTGAAAATGGCTGATGATGATGATGAAGATAAAACAGATGCTTCTGAAGGGCTATTTAAACTTGAACAGACCACCAAATATTAGACTCAATGGCAATGCTATTCAAATTGTAAGATCTTATAAATATTTAGGGATCATGATGGATGACCGCTTCAGTTTCATGAATATTTGCTTCAAAAAATTAAGGCACTTACAGGGAAAATAATTTTTAGCAACTCAAAATGTGTTTGGGGTGTTAAGTCTGCTACTTTAAAGCTTTATTACAAATGTATCTTTATTCTGATAATATGTTATGCTGCAGATGTGTGGGGCTATCGTATCACAAATTGTCAAGTCAAAAAATATATAATACAAGCACAACGCTTTTTTCTACTTGCTATATCAAGAAATTGTAGAACCGTCTCCACTTTTGCCCTGCAAGTTGTAAATGGAAAGCTACCAATAAATTATGAAGTGATGTATCACTATCTTCAGTATTTCAGGCAGAAAGCCTCGCTGGCTAGAGCTAGAAATTTCTCAATTGATTTCGACACACCAGTGAAGGAGGACAATCTTAGAATAAGATCAGAGTTTATAAATGACTAGCAAATGGTTTGGTCAACTGCTGAACAAGGTAGAGTAACTAATAAATTTATCCCAAATGTGAGGGAGTATACCAAACAGAAAATTTCTTGGTTTAACCCAAGTATGAATGTGTCTTTTTTACTGTCTGCTCATGGTAGCCTTAACTCTAAGCTATACAAATTTGGGTTGGCTGCCATGCCATTATGTAAATGTGGGGCTGAGGAGACTGTTGTCCATTTAATATTTGAATGTTATTTATATTTAGATTTATGAAATGGTCTCCAACTCCTCACAAATGTATACAATGAGGATGATTTGCCTCAGTTTCTTGGTTGCAAGGAAAATTGTTATGCTTTTTCAGATTTCGCATATAAATTGTTTAGACGAAGAAAGTGAATTTATGATAATGAATTAGATGCAAATGGTTAAGTTATAGTAAGTAAATTTAATGCTGAATAGTGTTCAGTTTTTTATGTAAATGTAAATGTAAACATGTACAGAAGTCCTTATAAGCCAAGGCATTATAGTTGTTGAAAATTGCAAGGAAAATTTTTGTGATGGATGTCTTGGAGATTGCAGTTTTTCTGGTTTACCTGACAAATTGAGTCAGAATAAGACTTTTTTGAGCTCGTGTTTTTTGCTCAATTAAAACGCAATTGGCCTTGGATTGGGCATAAATTATTTTCTTTAAATTATAGAACTGTTAAATTTCAGATCTTTATGTTTGTATCTGAGCTGGAGACTGTAAGGTCAAAGGCTCTTAGTGAGACTGTTGAGACTGTTGCACTGATTATTAATGTAGCAGTGATTTGGTAAAGTGATAAGAAATGGATATTTTATTGGATAATAGAAATGGGTTGTATTGAAGTCTAACTATTCTGTCAACTGAGTGCAATTGATTTTGAATACCAGTAAATTGTTTGCAGTTGGATAATGATGTGACAGCTGTTTTGTCATGAGTGCTGAAATGAGGTATTGTGACTGTTAGACTGGTTGATGGTCATTGGCATTGAGGATGTTTAAAAAAAAAACTAACTTAGGGAATTGTGACCTGAGACATAGTACAGTTCTTAATGAATATTTTGATGGTTGGACATCTGTGCCTGATGGATTGTTGGATAATGGTAGACAGACTTACGTCGATGGTGTCTATTTAGACTTGTTAATAAATTGTCAGTGTCTTCTGTGTCTTTCTGAGAGCTTGGGCTGCACCTGGAGTGTTTGCCGGAATGGAATGGGTTTTGTAATCGATATTGAGGTTTTATTGGTCTATGGAGCTTTTAGACAGTTGGTAGTCTGTGAAGTGTAACTTGTGGCCTATAACCATTGTAGTTTTGGTTTTAAGGTTTTTGGGTGTATATATGTAAATAGCTATGTTGCTGGTTCTTCACCATAAAACATTGTTGTTTTAGTTTTAAGGTTTTCAGGTGTTTAAGGTTGTTAAAATTGATTCACTATATGTTTCTTTTCCTGTAAACTTTTCCACACTTCTCTCTTATTACTCAGGGGATGTCTTTTCTTTTGTCCCCTTGCTTTCTGTCCACTTCCCTTCCATTTCCCATACTATTCTACCTAAATCCTATTTCCTTTCCTTGAATACCTTGGGACTCCCAGGCTTGCCTGATAGCCCCAGTAAGAGTCTACTTTTTGTTGGTTGATCCTGGCTACCTCCACATGGCTTGGGATGGGAGTTAGAGTGCAGGGGACCAGGTGTCCTCTGACCCTGGCTGCAAAATGCCAGGTGCTGGCACTCAACATTCAACACAACCCACACATACACTGTACATACCTACACATACACACACTTGCCGGCATTGTTGCTATGTCTTGTCAGATGCATCTGCCAAGAATACACAAATACTTTAAATACTTTAAAATGCCTACCTAACACTGCCTTGATAGCATCAGAAAATATTTGTACACACTTTATTTAAGTGTATCTTATCTCTGTGAATTCTTCTCCGTAGCCTTGTACAGTCACTCCTGGGGCGAAGTGTGATTGACTAGTGTTCCATCATGTACTTCCTGCTATTGTCCTTGGACCAAATTGCAGATACTTGTAGTTTTCATTGTAACTCATAACTTTTTCTCAACATTGCCATGTACCTATTTTAATTGGTACAGGGCAATTTGCAATTTTAATCATCAATAAACATGAGGATTTACCAATTAAAATTGCAATATAGCCAACATGTTCACCAATTATTACCAATGAAAACAGTTTTGATTGGTGATAATTGTTGGCTAAATTGTTGTTAAATATGTTGGCTAATAGCAAAATTCTGAAAAGAAGTAATGTGTACTTGACAGAAATAATTCAATGCATGACGGGTTTTTATAAGAAAACGTGGTACTTTTAATTTCAAGGTTTGAAAAATTCCTATATTAGGCATTGAAGCAACATTGTGTGTAATATCATGTCAGTTGCATATATTTTAAGACTAGTTTTGTTAATGGCTAAAAAACTTGCACCTTCACCATGTTGCGACTGGATGGCTTGTTGGTTTGCCATTTGGAAGGATTGTCATTACTCCAGTGCACTAGGGCAATGATAATATGCACCAGGTTTATCATCTTGGTGCATCCTTAGGAGGCTTCCTTCCTAGAATGATGTCCTCATAAATAACATGTCTGTTTAAATTACATTTATATTATTTTGTATAAAAAAATACTTTGCATTATTATTATATTATATTTTCATTTACTTGTTACTAGCATTATCACTTACAAATGTTGTTTGACCTTGAGATTTGGTGGGCAATCTCCACCTGCAGAAGGTGAAAGAAACTGAAGTTTTTAATCCATTCACAGCAAACCCCCCCAATGTCATTAGTTCTTTATAATTTAAAACTAAAGAATTATCGTCTGAGCCCAGATATAAGGATCTAAACCTAGAGTCTCCAACTTTTGGCAACTGTATTTGCAGTTCGTGTCATTGTTTCCATCTAAAGGACTCTTTCTCTTGCTTTCGTGTAACTTAAATGTCTGCTGTATTTGAATTTGCTGATTAAACAGATTTTATAATGATGGTGATGAGTTGAATTTTCATATAAAAAAAGTAAAATAAAATAAATAAATAACTTAAACATTAAAAACAAAAATTGATATATTCATATGTGACAGTAACAAGTTGTATCAACTGTGCTGTATTTTTGTATATTTGGTTAATTAAAATTTTGCATATAATCAAACAGTAGACTATATTTTGTCATTTTGTTTATTTATTAGTGATTTTTTTACATTGATATTTAAGAGAAATAAAGTGGAAATTGAAAGTGTAGAGAATTTATTAAACCAATTAATATTCATTTGAACCATTAAATATTCATTTGATGTAATTTCAAGTGATATTAATTAGAATGGAGTTTTAATAGATTGAGTCATATATCCCCTGAGAAGTTTGTTGTAATAGGATTTACTGTATTTAATTCGTTATTGGGCAAACAGTGGATTAAGGAGACAAAAAAGGCACCCATTGAAAGCCAGGAAATGAAACCAACAAAGTCTATGCACAATGGTAATGATACTAACAAAATCCATTATAATGAAATGGGAATGCATGAGGGATAGACAACATGTGCCACCCAAATCTTATCTGAACTGTAATGGATAACAGATTAGGTAATGGATAGTGTGATTATTAATAAATGTTCTTCATTTTAATAAACTGGGACAGTGGCATGTCACTAGGAATTCCAAATTTAAAGGATGGGATACACTTAAATAGAAAGGGTGCAAGAATATTTGCTGATGCTATCCAGGCAGTGTTAGGTGGGTTGGAAAACTGCTAGCTTGGGGGGAGACAAAGACGAATAGATTAACAGTAGCCACTGGCAGAGGTGAAAGAGATTCTTGCACTGCTTCTATTGGAATGAGCAGAAGCCTGAAAAACAAGATGCAGGATATTTCAGAGACTGCTGGGAGTCATTGCGGTACAAGTAAACACATGGGTTGTGTTAGGGTAGCTAAGAATAGAAATAGGTGCATGTATACTTGCGTGTACACTAATGCTAGGAGTTTAGTAAATGAATTTGAGGTATTGCTCAAAACATCAAAGGCAGATATTGTTGCGATATCAGAGACGTGGTGTCACACAGATATAAGGAATGAAGAACTGGAATTTGGGGGAGTACAACGTCTACAGAAAGGATAGACTGGATAGGAAGGGAGGAGGGGTTATGCTATTAGTTAAGAAATACATAAAATCCAAGGAAGTGAAGCCAGTGGACATCGCTGGACAGTGCAGTGTCGAGTCAGTGTGGTGTGACATAAGCATTGGGAGATCAAAATTGAGAGTAGGAGTGTGCTATAGGCCTAATGACTCTGATGAGTATAATAAGAAACTGTACAGGGAAATAGAGTGGGCCAGTAAATCAGAGAGTCTTATAATGGGAGATTTTAATTTCCCAGATATTGACTGGAATTTGGGGGCTGGTCACTCACACACTAGCAAGGCTTTTGTGGATTTATTGGATGATTGTTTTCTACATCAGCATGTTCGGGACGCAACTAGAGGGAGGAATACTCTTGATTTGATTATCACCAGTGATTCTTCATGCATTAAGAATCTGCAGATAAATGAACCACTAGGTGGTAGTGATCACAGTGTGCTGAAGTGGGATTTACTCAAAGAGGTAACTACCATTAGGGGTAAAGGGAAGGGTTATTGCTTTCGTAAAGGCGACTACGATGGACTGAGACAGTATTTAAATTCCTATACAGTGGGACCAACTGATGATGTTACCAACAGCAAATGCAAAATGGGAAGCATTTAAAGAACTTATCTTGGAAGCTACTAGGCTTTACATACCAACTAAGAAATATTGTTCAAGGTTTAGGCCTAAATGGATGTCAGATGAACTAATGAGGCATATGGCAGAGAAGAAACATGCATGGGATACATACTAATTAACGCATGACACAGAAGCCTATGATAGATACAAGTTGATCTGTAACCAAGTTACAAAGGAGGTTAGGCAGGCGAAGGCAGATTACGATAAATCTTTGGCAAGGGATGCAAGGAAAAACAACAAAGAGTTCTTTACTTATGTAAACTCCAGAAGGAAGGGGATGAATCAGATTGGTCCACTTGATATTGATGGGTCAACTGTTGATGATCCTGCTCAGGTAGCTAGCAAACTAAATGAATATTTTGCATCGACATTCACACATGAGGAGTTATTCAGCGAAGGGAATGCCAGAGGTGTATTCAACTCTGGTAGTAAGCTAGAGAATCTTGTAATAACTGAGAGTAACGTGGAGGAGAAATTGTTGAAGATAAATACAAGAAAGGCACCTGGGGTGGATGGGATCTATCCAGTTATATTAAAGGAGGCAGCAGAGGAAGTAAGCAAACCCTTAGCCATAATTATGAGAGCTTCCTTGGACTCAGGGGAGGTACCCACAGACTGGAGATGTGCAAATGTGACCCAAATTCACAAAGGAGGATCAAAGACTGACACAAGTAATTATAGACCTGTGAGATTAACTTCTGTTCCAGGAAAATTAATGGAGGCACTAGTTAAGGAAGCACTGCAGGATCATTTAGACAAGACTTCAGTTATAGCTCGGAGACAGCATGGTTTTGTTAAGGGGAAGTCTTGCCTGACCAATTTGATTGGATACTATGATGCGGTCACAAAGGAACTGGATGCAGGGAATAACTTTGATATTATATACTTGGATCTTAGAAAGGCTTTTGATACTGTTGCACATGGAAGACTGCTGCACAAATTGGAGCAGTGTGACACTGGAGGCAAATTGCTGCTGTGGATAAAGGGGTGGCTGAGGGGGAGAAGACAGAGAGTGGTAATCAATGGACACTGCTCGTCGTGGACTAATGTTATTAGTGGAGTCCCTCAGGGCTCAGTGTTGGGTCCATTATTGTTTTCGGTATTTATAAATAATATTGATGATGGTATATCAAGCTTAATGTCGAAGTTTGCAGACGATACAAAGGTAGGCAGGGTTGTCAAGGACACTACTGACACTATGCTGCTGCAACAGGATCTGAAAAGGTTGAGCAGATGGGCTGAGAGGTGGCAAATGAAGTTTAACATTGACAAATGTAAAGTACTACACATGGGAAACAGCAACCCCAGAGCAACGTATCAACTCTGTGGTACTACACTGACAGTGGTAGAGAATGAAAGGGACCTGGGGGTGGTTGTGCAGGAAGACATGAAGTTCTCTGAGCAGTGCAGATGGGCTGCAAGAGTAGCTCATGGTGTATTGTCAATGATATATAGGAATTTTTCTAGCAGGGATAAGGAGGTGATTATTCCCTTGTATAAGGCAATGGTCAGGCCACACCTAGAGTACTGTATACAGGTCTGGAGGCCTCATTTCAAGAAGGATGTAGAGCTGCTGGAACGAGTACAGAGAAGGGCAACAAGATTAGTGAATGGAACAAAGGGGTGCTCTTACGAAGAAAGGCTTAAGTGTTGCAAATTACACTGTTACAGTGTCTGGAGACTAGGCACCAGCGAGGTGATCTGATAGAGGTGTATAAAGCTTTGAATGGTTTGAGCATGCTCAATGTGGATGGGATTCTTCCTCTCGCTCAGAATAATCACCTGAGAGGGTATAAATTCAAATTGAGGAAAGACAGATTTAGGATAGACGTGCGGAAATTTGCCTTTAGCCAGCGGGTGGTTGGTTGGTGGAACAGACTTCCGTCCCTCGTCGTGGAAGTCGATAGCCTAAATAAGTTTAAGGCTCAGCTGGACAGGTATTTTGAACGAGCAGAGGGGTGAAGTGGAAGTGGTTTTTTTTTTTTTTTTTTTTTGGCTGATGCTGCATAAGCTTGCTTTCTTGCATCAAATGCCTCTACTAATGCTAATGCTAAGAACAAAATTAATAAATAGAAATTAGCAAATTATATAATCAGAAAACACCAATTTATGGTATATGTATGCTGAGTGGACAGAAATCATGGGATACCTACCTAATAATGGGTAGGCCCACCTTTTGTTCATGTAAGAGCTATCACACAGCAAGGCATCGAGGCCACTAGTTCACAGAAGTGTTCGACAGGTATTTGCATCCATGCTAGTTGCACCACTCTCCATAATTCCGTTGCATTCCTGGATGGAGGAATGCAAAGCTCAAATGGACCATTCCACAGCATCCCAAAGATGCTTCACAGGTTTCATGTCTGGTGACATGAATGGGAAGGCCAGTCCATGGTGATAAAATCTGCTTCAAACCGTGTTCTAGTCACCAATGCTCTGTGGAGAGGCACATTGTCCTGCTGGAAGAGTCCATTGCCCTGTGGGGCACGATGACTATGAAGGGATTTTTTTTTTTTTTTTTTGTTGTTGGTGCATCAGCTTCTGTGGCCATAATGCACCTCCCAAAGTTTTTGCATTTTATTCTGATCCAAGCCTGAGGCAGGATTCGAACCTGTGACCTTTGGGTTGCCAGGCAGGCACTTTACCCACCTGGCCAGCCCGGTCGGCCCATGAAGAGATGCAGATAGTCTGCAAGGATGGACACGTAACCTGGACCTTTTAGAGAAGCATCTAGTCCGGTGTTTCCCAACCTTTTTTTTACCATTTCCCACCAAAATCTTTCAAAAATTCTGATGCCCCCTATGTAACGTTGGGAAACACCAATATACATATTTTTTTATTCAAAAATTGAATTATTCCCTAAATGAAGCCTAATTACAACTTGTTCAGGACACAAGACTTAGGTTTTAGGAAGAAATCATTAGGAAATTATTAAGAAAAAAATAGTAAGTAAATTTTCAAAACATATAATAGACAACTAAAATTCAAGTACAAAATAATTTATATGAAAGATTTTTCTATAATATTTTAATTTTTAGTAATTATTATTTAATTGTTTAATAATTTCAACATTCCATGTGAAGTCACTTCTAGATGAGTGCACTAAATTTAGTGAGACCCTTGTGCTTGATGTTTGCCGCAGAGAGATTTTATGTTGGGCTCCAATTTGGTCAGCTTCAGTCTCAAGTCTCCCCGTTTTGTGATATCCAGTCGATTTCTTTTCTTTAGTAACAAATCATTTATGGCACTAAATCCACATTCAGCTAAATTTCTATGAAGATGGAAACGATAACAATAGCTTTCTTGCAAAGTTTGTTGCATTTGGGTATTTAATTTCTGTTTCATCACAAAGCCATGGCATCGCTCCTTTTATATTGAATAAAGTTTTAACTGATTCATCATTTTGCATTTCTGACAGTTCTTCTTGGTACTGCATTGATACATCAGACAAATCCACTAACATTGGTTGCGTCATCCAGGTTGGAAAATCAATTTGTTTTAAATCAGAAAACCTTTCTTTTAAATCAGCGGACAGGATTTTCAGATGATCGACAACAACAAGTACAGCGGTATCAGTCACTTCACATTTTTGCAGTCAACGAAACTGTTCAAAATTTTTGTTACAAATATATTTTTGACATAATTCAATAAATGTAATAAAACCAAATATCTTCGCTTTTGCCTTGACGAGAGTTTTATTTGTTCCTTGAAGTTGTTTATTTAATATATTTATTTTTTTCAAAGATATCGGCTAAATAACTCACAAATGCTTTACCATCGACCGTTAACAGATGCTTCATTTCAGTTTTGTCACTTAAAAAGTCACTAATAGTATCAAATAGTCCATAAATCTTTTCAAGCAGTTCTCTTTCGAGAGCCACCTTACTTCAGTGTGAAGTAAAAGTCTCACATGGTCTGCATTTTGTTCTTCACAAAAAAGCTTGAAGAGACGCTCACATTTGGCATTAGCTTTAATAGCATTGACACACTTTATAGCTGATTTTAGTACTTCATGAAGAACAGGCGAAATATTTTTAGCTACCAAGTTTTCCCTATGAATAACACAATGCACATGAAGCATTTCTGGATTCTCATCTTTCATCAATTTTAAGCAGCCATTTTTCTTGCCCATCATATTAGGAGCACCATCTGCAGCACAAGATGTTATATTTTTCATTGGTATATTATTGTCATCTAAGTAATTTTTTAGCTTATTATATATATCTTTGGAGGTAGTGGTTTAATGATTTACAAATGATTTATTCTCTAATGATTTACAAATGATTTATTCTCTAATGATTTACAAACGATTTATTCTCTAATGATTTACAGAATAACATTTCTTCAGCAAAATTACCTTTATCAATATATCTTACATAAGTTATCAGTACGGCTTCACTGTCTCTCAAAGTTGATTCATCCATTTGCACTGAGAATTTTCTTGTTTTCAGCTTTCCAACAAATTGTATTTCAATATCTTCACTCATTTCATCTATTCTTCTGCTAACAGTATTGTTATTGAGTGGCATAGCTTTCACGTCTTTGTCATCTTTTTCCAGAACTGTTTAAGAAATGCTGATATTGATGGTTTGATTAAATTCTCTCCTATAGTACGATTTTTCCCAGATTTAGCAATGAGTAAAGAAATTTCATAACTAGCTTCAAGAGTAAGATTGATAGTTGCAGTATGAGCAATAAACAGAGACTTTCATGTTGCTCTTTTTTCATAATTCTTCTTTAAAGTTTGAAAGTAATTTAAATCTGAATTTACAAGGGCATTATGTTTCGCCTTGAAATGCACCTCAAGACGACCTCCCTTCATTGATTCGTTGGTCAAGCATTGTTGGCATAAAAGACAAAAAGGTGACCTTTGATCTTGGATAGCGGGTAAAAAAGTAAAGTGCAGCCATTATCAACCCACTGCAGGGTGGAAGCCTCCTCAACAATTCATGCTGAGGGAAATGGACCATAATCTGCCACGCTGGTCCAGTGCGGGTTGGCAGATCAACCGTATTCAGCAGTCAGGGGCTTGAACCCCGGTCTACTCAAAGAGCGTGTGCTAATGACATTGTAGAGCAGATATCATCTTTTAAGGGCACAAAAGGTGATATAGTTGTACACGTTGGCACTAATGACATTAAGAGTAGGAGACCAGCGGAATTACTTAACAAGTACAGGTCACTGTTGAAAAAAAGCCGTGAAGTAGGGTTAAATTTGAAAGTGTCTGCAATTCTGCCCAGACACGATAGGAGGGAGTATATGATGAGAGCCTTGTCGATCAATTCGGCCCTGGAAAGATTGTGCAAGGCTCAAGGGGTAGAATTTTTTTCAGCCTGGACTGTACTTGTTAACAGGAGAGATTGCTTCTACAGGGATGGGATACACTTAAATAGAAAGGGTGCAAGAATATTTGCTCATGCTATCGAGGCAGTGTTAGGTGGGTCGGAAAACTGCTAGCTTGGGGGGAGACAAAGACTAATGGATTAATGGTAGCCACTGGCAGAGGTGAAAGAGATTCTTGCACTGCTTCTATTGGAATGAGCAGAAGCCTGAAAAACAAGATGCAGGATATTTCAGAGACTGCTGGAAGTCATTGTGATACAAGTAAACACATGGGTTGTGTTAGGGTAGCTAAGAATAGAAACAAGTGCAGGTATACTTGCGTGTACACCAATGCTAGGAGTTTAGTAAATAAATTTGATGAATTTGAGGTATTGCTCAAAACATCAAAGGCAGATATTGTTGGGATATCAGAGACGTGGTGTCACACAGATATAAGGAATGCAGAACTGGAATTTGGGGAGTACAATGTGTATAGAAAGGATAGACAGGACAGGAGGGGAGGAGGGGTTATGCTATTAGTTAAAAAAACACATAAAATCCAAGGAAGTGAAGCCAGTCGACATTGATGGACAGGGCAGTGTCGAGTCAGTTTGGTGTGACATAAGCATAGGTAAATCAAAATTGAGAGTAGGAGTGTGCTATAGGCCTAATGACTCTGATGAGTATAATAAGATACTGTACAGGGAAATAGAATGGGCCAGTAAATCAGAGAGTCTTATAATGGGGGATTTTAATTTCCCAGATATTGACTGGAATTTGTGGGTTGGTCACTCACACACTAGCAGGGCTTTTGTGGATTTATTGGATGATTGTTTTCTACACCAGCATGTTCGGGAGGCAACTAGAGGGAGTAATACTCTTGATCTGATTATCAGTAGTGATTCTTCATGCATTAGGAATCTGCAGATAAAGGAACCACTAGGTGGCAGTGATCACAGTGTGCTGAAGTGGGATTTACTCAAGGAGGTAACTACCATCAGAGGCAGAGGGAAGGGTTTTTGCTTTCGTAAAGGCGACTATGATGGTCTGAGACAGTATTTAAATTCTATACAGTGGGACCAACTGATGATGTTACCAACAGCAAATTCAAAATGGGACGCATTCAAGGAACTAATCTTGGAAGCTACCAGGCTTTACATACCAACCAAGAAATATTGTTCAAGGTTCAGGCCTAAATGGTTGTCAGATGAACTAATGAGACATATGACAGAGAAGAAAAATGCATGGGATACATACAAATTAATGGGTGACATGGAAGCCTATGATAGATATAAGTTGGTCTGTAACCAAGTCACAAAGGAGATTAGGCAGGCAAAGGCAGATTATGAGAAAACCTTGGCAAAGGACGCAAAGAAAAACGGAAAAGAGTTCTTTACCTATTTAAACTCAAGAAGGAAAGGGATGAATCAGATTGGTCCACTGGATGTTGATGGTTCAACAGTTGAGGATCCTGCTCAGGTGGCTAACAATCTAAACGAGTATTTTGCATCTACATTCACACATGAGGAGTTATTCAGGAAGGGGAATGTCGTAGGTGAAGTAAACATTGGCAGTGAGCTAGATTATTTTCTAATAACTGAGAGGAAAGTGGAGGAGAAATTGCTGAGGATAAACATAAAAAAGGCACCAGGGGTGGATGGGATCTATCCAGTTATATTAAAGGAGGCAGCAAAGGAAGTAAGCAAACCCCTAGCCATAATTATGAGAGCTTCTTTGGACTCAGGGGAGGTACCCATGGACTGGAGATGTGCAAATGTAACCCCAATTCACAAAGGAGGATCAAAGGCTGACACAAGTAATTACAGACCTGTTAGTTTAACTTCGGTTCCAGGAAAATTAATGGAGGCACTGGTTAAAGAAGCACTGCAGGATCATCTGGACAAGAATTCAGTTATAGCTCAGACACAGCATGGTTTTGTTAAGGGCAGGTCTTGTCTGACCAATTTGATTGGATACTATGATGTAGTCACAAAAGAACTGGATGCAGGGAATAACTTTGATATTATATATTTGGATCTTAGAAAGGCTTTTGATACTGTTGCGCATGGAAGACTGCTGCACAAATTGGAGAAGTGTGGCATTGGAGGCAAATTGCTGCTATGGATAAAGGGATGGTTGAGTGGCAGAAGACAGAGAGTGATAATCAATGGACACTGCTCAACGTGGACTAATGTTATTAGTGGAGTTCCTCAGGGTTCAGTGTTGGGTCCATTGTTGTTTTCTGTATTTATAAATGATATTGATGATGGTGTATCAGGCTTAATGTCCAAGTTTGCAGACGATACCAAGGTTGGCAGGGTTGTTAAGGACACTACTGATACTATGCTGCTGCAACAGGATCTGGAAAGGTTGAGCAGATGGGCTGAGAGGTGGCAAATGAAGTTTAACATTGACAAATGTAAAGTACTACATATGGGAAACAGTAACCCCAGATCAACGTATCAACTCTGTGGTACTACGCTAACAGTGGTAGAAAATGAAAAGGACCTGGGGGTAATTGTGCAGGCAGATATGAAGTTCTCTGAGCAGTGCAGACGAGCTGCAAGAGTAGCTCATGGTGTCTTGTCAATGATATACAGGAATTTTTCTAGCAGGGATAAGGATGTGATTATTCCCTTGTATAAGGCATTGGTCAGGCCACACCTTGAGTACTGTATACAGGTCTGGAGGCCTCATTTCAAGAAGGATGTAGAGCTGCTCGAACGAGTACAGAGAAGGGCAACAAGATTAGTGAATGGAACAAAGGGTTGCTCTTACGAAGATAGGCTTAAGTTTTGCAAATTACAGAGCCTGGAGACTAGGCATCGGCGAGGTGATCTGATAGAGGTGTATAAGGCTTTGAATGGCTTGAGCATGCTCAATGCCGATGGGATTCTTCCTCTTGCTCAGAATAATCACCTGAGAGGGCATAAATTCAAATTGAGGAAGGACGGATGTCGGATAGATGTGCGGAAATTTGCCTTTAGCCAGCGGGCAGTTGGTTTGTGGAATAGACTCCCATCGCTTGTTGTTGAAGTCGATAGCCTAAATAAATTTAAGGCTCAGCTGGACAGGTATTTCGAACGAACGGAGGGGTGAAATGGGAGTAGTGGTTTTTTTTTTTTTTTGTTTTTTTTTGGCTGATGCTGAATAAGCTTGCTTTCTTGCATCATATGCCTCTACTAATGCTAATGCTAAAAAAACTAGACATCAATCCCATCAAACATTTGTGGGATGCAGCAATCGCCAGTCCACACCAGTGCCTCACTCTGGGACAACCTTCTGTCCAGTTGGCCCAGGATACCTGTGGACACCTGCCATGGTCTCATGGAGTTGATGCCACACCAGGTAAAAGCAGTTATCATGGCAAAAGGCAGCCCAACACACTGTTAGGTAGATGGTCAATGTTTTGTCTCATGGGTGTATTGTATATTAAAAGCAACAGCAAAAGAGGTAGTCATAAATAAAAAAATAAATAAGTACTGAATTTTAAATATAAAGTTGATTACAAGAAAGCACTAGCAAAAGAGCTAAGAACAGGGATAGGGAGGTCTCGTACAAAAATGAGTATTTGGAGTGTCCATAGACAGCCTAGCAGAGATGATAAATAAATTGAACAGATATCACTTAATATTTAGTCAAAAGCAAGCTCAAATCTCCGGAGGGAGTCATATTGCTATAATTGTGATAGAATAATCTAGAAAAGTTACTGAGGTTAAAGTAGGCCAATGCTCCAGGGAAGGACAGTACATATTCAGTTATTATTAGAAAGGCTGCATATGAGTGTATCAAATTGTTGGGTATATTAATGAGAACATCATTAGACTCTGGGAAGATCTCCTTGGACTGGAGAATGGCATCTCCCCAATTCCCAAAGGTGATGATAAAGAGGAGTTAGCATTAGCATAGATATGTGATGCAAGAAAGCAAGCTTATGCAGCATTAGCAAAAAAAAAAAAAAAAACCTTCCATTTCACCCATCCATTCACTCCAAATTAGGTTAGGTAACTAGAAGTCAGTCGAGTTTGATTTCTATAGTAGGGAAAGTCAATAGTTAAGGATGCAACATGGTTAAGGAGCTTGACAAGAATAGTATTGTGAATAGATCTCAGCATAGGTTCATTAAGGGAAGGTCACACTGACTAATTTGGAAATTACCACTATGTAGTCAATAAAATTTGGATACAGGTAACAATTTTTGACATTATATATCTAGACTTTAGTAAAACTTTTGACACAATCTCTAATGGAAAGCTGCTATATAAGCTGTAAGAAGTGGGAGTTACGGGTAAGATCGTATGCTGGATTGCAGAATGTCTAAAAGATAGGAAACAGAGGATTGTCATAAATGTTCGGCCTTCAGGATGGACCTGAAGTGGAATCCCTCAGGGCTCGGTGTTGGATCTCTCCAATTACAAATTTTAATAAACGATACTGATGAGGGTATCGAAGGGAAGCTTTCAAAGTTTGATGATAATTTGAAGGTGGGATTGGTGGTTAAAAATTCAACACAGGCAATGTTATTTCCAGAAGACTTGGATAAGTTGTGTATATGGTCTGAAAAATGGCAGTTAAAGTTCAATGCTTCTAAATGTGAGGTTATACATTTGAGGAACAGAAATCTTACATCACATATGAACAGGAACGGGGGACAAAAAGTGGTTAAAGACGAAATGACTTAGGTGTTACAATTCAATCTGATATGAAATTTTCCACATGGTGGAAATAAGTGACTAGGAAGACACTTGATATTCTGTCCATGATTTATAGGATCTTTGCAAATAGAAATAAGAACAAGGGATAGTTAAGGATAAGTAGGGATAATGTGCTCGACTTTCATAAGCAAGCTGGTCCATCCACTGGTATGGCAATAACAAGGGGCAGCCTTCCACAGATATACCTGTTGTTCCACGGCTACCAAATCTTTAGACCAATCACTGATATGCATACCATTTATCCTTTAAGGTATATTCATTTCTCCATTTTTCCAAAACACACAAGTTAACACTTTTGCTAAAATACGAACCAAGATTAAATATAGCAAGGGCATTTCTAGACCATTTGAAATAAGTACATACCTGACTGCAGTCTCAAATCAATATTTTAGACAGGATAAAAATGACCCGGATCACCATATGCACAGTCGAAATTTAGCATTAGTTGAGGCATATGATGCAAGAAAGCAAGCTTATACAGCATCATCAAAAAAAAAAACAAAAAAACTTTCAATTTCACCCATTCGGGCACTCCAAATGTTTGTCTAGTTCAGTCTTAAATTTATTTAAACTATCAGCTTTCACAACAACAGATGGAAGTCTGTTCCAGCAATCAACTACCAGCTAGCTAAAGGCAAACTTCCACACATCTATTCTACAACTGTCTTTCTTCACTTTGAATCTATGTCCCCTCACGTTCTTAATCTGAGCAAGCAGAAGTATCCTGTCAGCATTCAGCCTGCTCAAACCATTCAAGACCTTATACACCTCAATCAGATCACCTTGCAGGTGCCTCGTCTCCAGATGCTGCAACTTGCAGAACTTAAGCCTTTCTTCGTAAGTGCACCCCTTTGTTCCTATCACCAATCTTGTTGCCCTTCTCTGTACTCGTTCTAGCAACTCTGCATCCTTCCTAAAATGAGGCCTCCAGACCTGTATACAGTATTCAAGGAGTGGCCTGACCATTGCCTTATACAAAGGGATAATCACCCCCTTGTCTCTGCTAGCAAAATTCCTATATATATCACTGACAAAACTCCATGACCTGCTCTGGCACCTGTCTCCACTGCTCAGAGAACTTCATATCTGACTGCACAATTATCCCCAGGTCTTTTTCATTCTCCACTTCCCTGAGTGCAGTACCACACAGTTGGTACGTTTCTCTTGGGTTACTGGTATCCATATGGAGTACTTTGCATTTGTCAATGTTAAACTTCAGTTGCTACTTCTCAGCTCATCTACCTAACTTTTCTAGATCCTGTTGCAGTAGCATACTGTCTTTACTGTCTTTAACAACCCTGCCAACCTTTGTATCATCTGCAAACTTGGACATTAAGCCTGATATAACTTCATCAATATCATTGATAAATACACAAATCAACAATGGGCCCAGCACCGAACTCTGGAGGACTCCGCTAATAACATTAGTCCATGTAGAGCAGTGTCCATTTATTACCACTCTCTGCCATCTCCCACTCAACCATCCTTTTATCCATTGCAGTAACTTGCCCTTAATGCCATACTGCTCCAATTTGTACATACAGCAGTCTTCCATGTGCAACAGTATAAAAAGCGTTCCTGAAATCCAAGTATATGATATCAAAATTATTTTCTGCATACAGTTCCTTTGTGACCACATTGTAGTATCCAATCAAATTGGTCAGACAAGGCTTCCCCTTAACAAACCCATGCTGTGTCTGAGCTATTACTGCTGTCTTGTCTAGGTGATCCTGTATCACCTCTTTAACCAGTGACTCCATTATTTTCTCCGGAACAGAAGTAAAATTAACAGGTCTATAATTATTTGTGTCACCCTTTTGTGAATTGGGGATACATTACCACATCTCCAGTCCTTGGGGACCACCCCTGACTCGAAGGATGCTCTCATAATTATGGCTTACTTCCCTTGCTGCCCCCTTCATTATAACTGGATAGATTCCATCTGCCCCAGGTGCCTTTTTTATGTTTAACTTCAACAATTTCTCCTCCACTTTGCTCTCAGTTATTATAAAATCACTTAGCTCCCTGTTAGTTTGATAAACTTCTGGCATTCACCTCCTTGAATAACTCCTTATGTGTGAAGTAGATGCATAATACTCATTCAGTTTATCAGCTACTTGAGCAGGATCATCAATAGTCGAACCATCTACGTTAAGTGGACCAATCTGATTCATTCCCTTCCTTCTAGAGTTTACATAAGTAAAGAACTCCTTGCTATTTTTCTTTGCGTCATTTGCCAAAGATTTCTCGTAATCTGCCTTCACTTGCCTAACCTCCTTTGTAACTTGATTACAGACTAGCTTATACCTGCTATAGGCTTCTGTGTCGCCTGATAATTTATATGCATCCCATGCATTTTTATTCTCTGTCACAAGCCTCATTGTTTGAGCCCATCACCACAAAATACGGAGGATGCGGAAAGGTCAGGGAATGACCACCGCATATCCCCAGAGCAATATGGCCTTAGTTGCTAATGCTCCTAAAAACCAAATAACAAACAAACAAGCCTCATTAATTCATCCGACATTCATTTAGGCCTGAACCTTGAACATTTCTGTGGGTTCTTTTCCAGGTTATCTCTGTTAAAAAAAAAAAAGTAACTGACATACAGTCATAGAACTAAATGAAGAATTCACAGTTACTCTGTATAGCATCAGTGAAAAAACAATAGTCATACTTAAGGAAAGTTACTGTGAATGTCTATATTGAGACTGGGCATTAAAGAATTCTGTCCTAGAAATGTTCTCACATTGTATAGAACTGAGTCTCATTTTTCTAATAATATACAGTGAAGCCTCTCTAAAGTCTGGAAACACTTTCTTCTACATTAGGTGAGAAGTGTTCACTATGCAGAGATGTTTAATTTACAAAGGTCAGTGTAGTCAATTTCAATAATTTGAAAAAATGAAATTCATTGTAATGGTTGCTTACTCGGAAGTTTTTTTATCAATTATCATTTTACATATTTTTGTTTCAATTAACTGACTTTTATTAAATACACTAGAATCTCAAAAATCTGGCATCCTTGGGGCCCAGCACATATAAGACTTTTTTTTTTTTTTTTAAAGGTTATGCACACAGTACAGTGTACATATTCAGGGGTAATTTGTTATTTTTATTAGATAACACAGCGGCTCTGATACTATACTCTCTACAGAATGACAGTTACCAGTATTAAGCCAAAATGTTAACCCATAATGACATATTGACTCAGCGGATAATGTTGCCTATGAAAAAGTCGCAAATTCGAATGCTGCTTCTGGTATGGGTGTTCTGATTGTCCAGTATTTTTTAATATAAGATATAAATTGTGCAATATGATTTCAGCAATCAAATCTAAATACATACTACATACTGTACTATTAATTAAGTAATATAGTAATACACTGTGAACAGAATGTCTTGTGAAATGAATGATTTTATAGGTTACAAACACAGTAACAATGACATACAATCTAGGAAATATCTAATCTGAAAAAAAATTAACATTTGGAAATTATTAATCCTCTGTTAGTGCAGCAGGTTTCCTACACCCGATCACAGTTAATTTGTATGTTATCATCTAATAAATGCCAAAATTTTAGTGTCTAAGAGCTAGAGGATCTGTTTATTACTCGTCTTAGAATAGGCACCCAGTATTTGTTGTACATTAGTAGTGGTAAATTAGCATGATAATAAGGTCACGGGGGGGGGGGGGTATCATGTACCCTGCCGCAATAAGCACTTAATTTTATTGGTAAGTTAAGTTCAAGATCATTTAGAAATATAATTTTTATTATAAATTTATGTAGGTTTATGTTCTACATACAATAAATTATATTACCTTAATTCACAATAAATTATGAAAGAAAAACTGAAATTTTAAGAAAACTTATTAAAACTGAATTGTGCAGACAAAGGATTGAGCTCTTGTAAATGGAAAAGTTTTTTGAAAAATTTTGCCTTTTTTTTACAATTAGATAAGTTATAGAATTTCTTACTTTTTTTTTTACTTAATTAGTATATTAAATTGAGTTCAATAAATAGTTTAATAGTCCACCTCACATTTATTAGCTTATTTTTAAATTTAGCTAGAGATTTTGTAAGTTACAGCTTAATATATATACAACTTTTGTAGCAGCAATTTGGCACAAATATCATATCACATAACTAGTATTGAAGTACACAATAGTGGAATTATAAGGTTTTAATTGTGGTAAATAAGTTGCTCGACAGTTCTGATTATGTAGCTTGGTGTGTATTTTTTCATTTTAGCTAAGAAATTTTATTTCTAGTAAGTCCACTGCTAATTTAAAACTCTATGAACGTAACAGTATAGCATAATACATGTAATGTAACTTTGATAGCATGATTACATATCGCTGCATTCAGGTATCCATCAGTTTAGGCTAGTATTCTCAAAGTAAATTGAATTAAAATGGAAATCATGCCTCAGACCAGGGCAGAAAAGCAACAGACTCAAAGTAATGGGAATGTTGTGGCTCAGGGCAGAACGCTCGGCGTGGGGTTTACCTATGAATCACGGCCTGGCGGACCTATTTGGAACAGGACATGATACAACCAAGGGGAATATCTCTGCATTTGGTGAAAAGGATGTGAAGAAATTAGACATTAATAAAGACAGCATTCTGATCAGCATTTATGAGAACTTGAAGAACGGGGTGGATGCCCTCGAAGAAATTAAAATGGGATAGGGAGGGGCCATCAAGCTCTCAGATGCCAAACTCAATGCCAGAGACTACAACTATGCATCAGGAAATAGAAGCAATCCTCAAGGGGGAATGTGCTGGTCCCACAGGAGGTACTTATTATCAATGACTATTGTTAGGGAAATGGGAAAGATATTGTGTAAAGAGGATCTATCCTTTTTGCAATAGTGTACAAATTATTGCCCAGTATTACAAAAGCAATACTGGGCAATAATTTGCAAGTTAGGATTAAATTTGAAATTGTCTGCAATTCTGCCCAGAAACGATAGGAGAGAGAGTACATGTTGACAGCCTTGTCAATCAATTCAGCCGTGGAGAGACTGTACAAAGATCATGGAGTAGAAATTTTTTTTTGTGTGTGGTCTGTGCTTGTTAACAGAATAGACTGATTTTATAGGGATAGGGATGGGACACACTTAAATAGAAAGGGGTGCAAGAATATTCACTGATGCTACTGAGGCAGCAATAGGTGGTTTGAACACAGATAGCTTGGGGGATGATACACAGACTAATAGAATAACTAGGACTGTAGGCAGAGGTGAAAGTGATCCTTGCACTATTTCTATTCGAATATACAGCAGCCTGGAAATCAAGGTCTTGAGGATTTCAAGCCCTGCTGTGGATCATCATGGAACAAGTAAATACATGGGCTGTGTTAGGGTAACTAAGAGTAAGAACAGCATGCAAGTATACATGTGTATATATACTTGCATGTACATTAATGCTAGGTTGGTTGGTTGGTTGGTTATTAGGAGTTTTATAGTGCATCAGCATCTAAGTCTATTGTGCACCCTAATGCTAGGAACAGAAAAAATACATTTAATGAATTTGAAGTACTGATTAAGTCATAAAATGACACAGTGTAGGTATATTGGAGACATGGTGTCACTTATAGGGTGTGACATAAGGGAAGCTTAATTTTAATGTAGGGAACACAATGTGTACAGAAAGGACAAGAGGGGTAATTATACTCTTAGTTAAGAAGCATATTAAATCTAAGGCAGTGCATCCAGTCGACATAGTTGGCCAGTGCAACGTTGAGTCACAAGTTTGGTGTAACATAAGCACTGGGAACACAAAAATGGCAGTAGGAGTGTGTTATAGGCCAGATGAGTATAAAAAACATTAGCAAGACTTGTAGATTTACTGGATGATAGCAGCATGTTAGAGAGGCAACAAAAGAAAGCAATATTCTTGATCTGATTATACTGGTCAACACGTAAAATGTTACGAAAACGAAAATACCCAATCTTGACTAATTTTATGTTGCTAAACATGAAAATCACATTCAAATTTGTTGATTGGCTCCAGTTTTCGAATTACAGTTGGGGTTTCATAATAGCGAGTTACTCTACATTATCAACTACGGCTCTGAGCAAAAAGCATGGCAACACTGCAGTTTCAGTACCACCAGACTCTTAACACATGATCAACAATTGTCACCTTGCTCTGCATCACATGATATGTTGTTGTTGTTGCTTCAAATGCATCTTTAACTCTGTTGCAGTAATCCTCAAATATGGCTAGGTACTGGGTGATTTGTTCTCAGTTAACAGTTGTTCCCTGTGAGATTTCTACTTTTTCCACAGTATTTGTGTCGTGCAAGATTAATATGCCCTGTAATTGTGTGAATAGTCCGGATGACCTCTGTTACGTATGTGGAGAAGTCACGATAGCTTCAAGAAAGCGTCTCTTAACTTGAGCCATAAAAAAGGCCTACTTGTACTTTGGCAACTAGTGTAGTGTAGTGTAGTGTAGTGTAGTGTAGTTGCCTACTAAAGTAGGCAACTAGTGCAACAACTGGGCTCCACACATATGCTGCACTACCTATTCATCAAAACTCAATGTGTGGGTGAATCAAAAGGGACATTTTATGCCTTTCTCAGTGCCCATGATATGGAGGGAGCCAACAAATCATATCACAGACTGTTACTTCTGTATGGTGCCTCTTTTTTTTTGTTAGTTGTTGGCGCATCGGCTTCTATGGCCATAATGCACCTCCCAAAGTTTTTCCATTTTACTCTGATCCAAGCCCGAGGCAGGATTCAAACCCACGACCTTTGGGTTGCCAGGCAGGCACTTTACCCACCTGGCTAGCCTGGTCGGCATATGGTGCCTCCTATTAGAAAATGGGATTACAAAAAAAAAAAAGTGGACAGTGATGTACCCAAATATACCATCTACAATTCGTCCCATGCCTCACGGTGAAGTACTACCTATTCCTGAGCCACCTGACCATTTTTCTGTGCACTCTGATGAAAATGAAGACACTGATGAAAATGAAGACACTGATGAACATCAACTTGATATACACGAAGCAGTACAGCAGCCTATGTCATGGAATCCATCATTTTGCCCAAACCTTTATCCTTCTGAACCACATAAGATCACTGTTAAGGCAGAGCTTTTGGCCTCAAAGCTAAAACATTGGAATCTTCTAGATCAGGGGTGGGCACCCTTTTTAAATAGCGGGCCAAATAAAATGTCTGTGAGGTACATGTGAGCCAATTTTTTTTAAACTTTCCACAATTTTTAAGATTATTAAAATAGTGTATAATGAAAAAGTTGTTTGTTTATTATTTCTCTCTACCACAAAATAGTCATTTGTCCACTTTTCTTGAAAGTTGCAATGTTTCAAATCTACCTTTCTCTGTTTATATGGTGTAGCCATCCTAATAAAAAAAATATAACCTTTAATAAACATATTCATAGATAAAAAAATTAAATCGAAAATTATTATAATTTCAAAGTTTTTATAAAACCTTAATAATCTTAGATTTTCAATTATGCATTGCAATAGGTTTCAATAAATACCATCATAAAAATAAAATGGTAAACCCTCTCCAAATTATTTACTTTTATCCAATTATTCACTGACATTTGCTGTTGAAATGCACAATACACTTGCACTGCAATCACATTCTGCAGAACCAAGAGTCTGGGAACCACTACTGACTGCTTGCAAGTCCATGCCTGCTTACCAGTGTTGCCAGACTGGAGTTGTGATATATGGCACAAATTTAAATGATTCATTAGAAGTCGTGCAATCAAAATGTTAAAAACAAATTTAATAACAGCAAATATAATAAAAATTACAATAAACATAATTTCAACTTTATATTTATTGAAATGTTTTGACTTGTTTTCTAGTAAATGTTAAAGCCCGCAACTACAGGCATCTTGTGTAAAATCTCATTTCTTCTTATGAAAAACTGGGATGCAACATGTCATTGAAGATGCATTTCTTCCCACCAGCTATGAACATCGTCAGTGCTTCCATCAAGACATCACAGTGATGGAGAAAAGACACAAAAGCAAATGGAGTGCCGCCACGTTAACAGATTATTGGTGAAATGAGATGCTCCTGTAGCTGAATACAAACAAAGAGGTCCTGTGTTTGATACAGTTATGTTCATAGCTACATCTTACTGCCATATAAATAAAAAATACCTTGTATAAACATAAAAAACCTTTTTTGAAAACAAGAGCCAATCTGCCATTTTAAGCACTATTTTCATGTTTAGCACTCAAAAATCTATAAAGTAAACTTACTTTCATGCCCGTAACAAGATATGACCCAAAATTTGTTGTTCAGTTTTATCAGCAGTGATTCTTCAAGCATTAAGAATCTGCAGGTAGAAGACACACGGTGGCAGTGATCACAGTATATTGATGTGGGATTTGCTTAGACATAACTACTGTCACGGGTAAAGGGAAGAGCTTTTGCAAGAGTGACTACATGTTACCAACAGCAAATTCTAAATAGGAAGCATTCACTAAGAAATAGTGTTACAGGTTTAGAACAAAATGGATGTCTGATGATCTAATGAGACTCGTGGCAGAGAAGAAAATTGAATGGGATGCATATAAATTATCAGGTGATACAGAAGCCCATGGTAGACAAAGTAGTCTGTAATCAAATCACAAAGGAAGTCAGGGGAAAAAAAGCAAATTATAGGAAGTCGCTGGCAAAGAAAAGCAGCAAAGACTTTACTGACATTAGAAGGAAGAGGTTGAATTACATTGGTTCCACTTGATGTTGATGGTTTAACTATTGATGATTGTGCTCAGGTTTCTGACAAACGGAATAGGTGTTTTGCATTTATTTCATGCACAAGAAGTTCAATAGGATGGTGAATGCCAGAAATTCATCAAACTCTGAGAGCTAATGATTTTGTGACAACTGAGAGGAAAGTGGAAGAGAAATTGAAGCTTAGCATAAACAAGTAATATAAAAAAAAATTTTTTAAAGTCAATTCCTACTTAGGTCAACAAAGAAAAATTTTATTTTAGTTACTTTTTATTAAATAATTACAATTAATATAAATATGTATATATATATGACAGAATCACAATATTAAGTGGCAAAATAGAAAGCAAATTTCCTTGCAATTTTCCATTTTCCTTTCTATATATGGTGTTGGACTATTATTTTTATTCACATGTTTCATTTTCCATTTTGTTCCCTCCTTGACTCAGACTAGAACCCAGAATGAAAAAAGAATCTGAAAAAGAAATTTTTTTCCAGCAATCTACACGCTTCGCCACTGATGGTATTTATTCCTAAATTTATATCCTGCTAAATATCTTATATAAGAGAAATTTTTTTCTCCCATATAAAACTAAAATTAATTAATTAAATTTAATTAATGAATTAATATTTGAAAAAACTGTATTAACATCAAGTGTCATCCACTACAAGTTTAAAAAAATGTATTTGAATAAAAAGTATTTTATTAACGATTGAATATTTGAACAAGATATATAAATATATATAGGGAGAGTGTGAACTAATAGTAGGAATTGAAAAAAGCACCTGGGATAGATGGGATCAATCCAATAGGAGGTAAGCAAACCCTTAACCATAATTATAAGACTACCTTTGGAATCAGGGGAAGTCTCTATGGACTGGAGATATGTGAATTTATCTGCAGTTCAAAGGGAATAAAAAGGTAACATGAGTAATTAGAGACCTGTTAGTTTAACTTTCGTGCTAGGAAAAATAATGGAGTCACTAATTAAAGTAATGCAGGAGTGCAATTATACTGCAGTCACAGCATGGATTTGTTAACGCATTTGCTGTTGCTTATATATTTTCGAGGGTCCTTTTTATATGCCTTTAGTGAGGGTCCTTTCTGTGTATCTTGCATTTGAATGAGATTCAGAATATGCATCACTTGAATAGAATTGATTTCAGTATCGGATGACATTTTAAAGAGCTGATTCAATGTCATCAGCTTCAACATACTGTCCATCCCTGTTCCTTATCAGTCCTGATGTCTCAGGCTGTGGATTCTGTTCAAGGTCCTTGAGGTAGTCAAAGACATTCTCTCAGGTATATCAAGCTGGGATTGCTAAGTGGGAGTTTAAAATGCTGATGACACTGATATTTGAGTGTACAAGTCCTGAAATATGGCACCTAGTATACTGGTGACCATCCAGATGTAAACCAATGTAAGCAGGGGTCGAGGTGTGGCATTCACACCACATAAAGGAATGCCACCACTCTGTGTTACCAGGCAATATTAAGGGGTAGATGACTCTCATCAACCAGTGCAATACCACCACTTTGCTTACTGGAGGAATGAAGAGGTTGAGCCGATGTTCAGTCTCCAGAACAAAGTTCTGGCAACCCCCCCTCCCATAATGCAGTATGGGAGTGGGGTTGCCAGATGTGATTTTTTTGAGGTTATGATGAAGATCACAGCAAGATCCAATCTTCCTTACATTTCGAGGATATAGTTCTAAAATGTTGTTCGCAGGCCAGATGCTAGATAATGCACTGGACCGAACCTATTTGTAACTCTCGAGGAGGCTTCTAGATCAGTTAGTGTATGTATAATCTCATTGCCTCTACTCTGCCAGATAGTCTCTGGAGGCAGTCGAAATAGCTTGTGTGTGTGCGGGGCATTGTTAGGGTCAAATTATGTCAAAGAGCTGGGACATTCCTGCCAAGTGTATGCTATATCCAAGAATTTCATTACATCATACAGCATGTCCCCCCACCTTTTCTTAACTACCGAATACATTATGAATTGTCAAACTAACAGAACAAACTTATCTGCGAAAAGATCTAAACCTTCCAAACACTTCCTCATTCATTTCATAAATATATGTGTTCTCAGTTCCAATCTCAATGATGTCCATTTCCACTCTGCCAAACCCCATGTACTCTTTCTCACACAATCCTAATTATCAGCTGATTGAACCACTGCCCACCTCAGTTGTCCTAATTATTTGCTGTGTTTTCCTTTGTATATTTTCCTGTGTATTTGCCTTTCGCTTCAAAGGTGGTACTTGTGCATATGTCCGCCCTGATATTCTCTGAGCAATTAGACTTAGACTTAGTAAATATGAAATCTCCTCTTTTCGACCTTCTTTGGCTTAAAATCTCTCTACCACATTCTATCAAATTTGTCTGCTGCATCTATCATTCTTCCAACTGCACTAACCACTTGGAACTCTTTTGACTTCCTCTCTTTGAAACTTGACTTTCTCCAGTCCAATTTTCCTAACAGTGAGGTAATTTTTTTGGTGATTTTAATGTTTGCAATTCAGTTGGTTTCTGTTTCCTAGTCACATAGACCCAGCAGGTCATGATGATGAGGCTTTTGCAATTACTTATGACCATGCACAAATTGTTCATTTGTGCATGGTTTACAATGCACAGTCAAAACTCAATCTTTTCCTCACAAACAACCCTTTCAAGTACACAGTTAAAGTGAGTAGTCATCTAGGCACCTCTGATCACAACTTAGTGATGGTCTCTTCACAACTAGATCCTTTATCTTGTGGCCATTATTAACTTTGTGTTGTCTGGCATTACATGAATGCAAAAAGGGATGATCTATAATTGTGTTTTCTTTTCCTTGGTCAGATTACTGTTTTATATCTTCTGATGTCAACATTTGCTCAGATCATGTCAGTGAAATTATTCTTGTAGGGATGAAATCCTTTATTCCACACTCCACCCTAAAATCTCCTCCTTTATTTAAACCTTGGTTTTCCAATAAATGTGCTAAGGCTGTTCAAGATAAGAATTTTGCATATTGCAATTAGCTTGTATGTAAATCTCCAGCTTCATTTTCTGCCTACACCAGAGTTCACAAAAATTGTAAAGCAGTTATTAATTAGTCCAAACTAGATTTCAAACATGCTGAGAGTAGAAAACTTGTTTCTTGTCCAAATGGTAGTTGAGCGTTCTGGTCTCTTGCCAAAGCTATTGGCCGCAACTTTTGCCAATCTCTATTTGCACCTATGTCAAAACCAGACGGTTCTACTGCCACTTCAGCCAAAGATAAAGCTGACCTGCTAGCATCCTACTTTTCTTCTAACTTGTGTATTGATAATCTTGGTAAACCACCCCCTACCATTCCCAGTACACTCCATTCAATGTCTCCTGCAGTCTTCTGCCAAAACAATGTCAAAAGAATTTTGAACAATGTTGATGTTAAGAAAGTGCCAGGTCCTAATGGTATTTCTCCACTTGTCACAAAACCTGTGTTCCTAATCTTACTCCTGTTCTGTGTTGCCTTTTTTCACTTTCTTATTCCAAAGGTGTTTTCCCTTCTGCTTGGAAATTTGTTTATATCCAGCCAGTTCCTAAAAAGTTGACAAATCCCCTCTGTCCAATTATCATCCCATTGCACTTACTTCTACCCTTTCTAAAGTAATGGAGAAATCAATTACCCACCAACTCTTCAACTATCTAGAAACCTTCCATCTGATCAATGATTGCCAGTAGAGATTTCATCAGTGTCAATCCACTAGTGCAGCATTTCCAAAACTGTTCCGTGAGATGTGAACAAGTGTTCCCTGAAAAATCCTAATAATTAAAAAAATAAATAAATAAATAAAATAAGTTTTGCCTATTTGTAGCGTACACCACTTTTGTATCACTCTAATTTTTAACATTATATATATATTTTTTCAGTTGTTAATATACTGTACCGGCATCGATTAATAATCAAATAGACTGCAGAACACTATTTTGGCAGGCTCTGCATAGAGAAGTATGTGAGGTAATGACATCTACAAAAAAGTAGCAATGTAGTGATCTAATATGCCATTCTTATGCGATTTAGCCTGGAGTACATGGGTTGAGGGAGAGGGAGAAGTGAACCGATATCATGCATCGTTCGGTTGGATGAAACAAAGTAGCCTTCCGCTGACATGTTTTTGCATGTTTACAGTGTGCTGGTGGTGTGGTACAGACTGTCTTCACAATTATGAAATTAGTTCTGTAGTGGTGCGGAAAACTAAACATAACTAAACTCATTTCCTTGCATAAATATTTTTTTGATAATTATCAGTATTTCGAAATATTATTATTAAAATAAATGACCATGGATTTGTGGTTGAAAAAAGGAACTTTAAAACGAGAAGCAAGTACTTCTAGTATTGCAACTTTGGTTGATGAAAACAAACACTATATTGTCACACTTCAAAGTGAGGATGAACAATCACAGCCATTTGTTCCTCAAAAATCCAAAGTGAAAAAAACAGTAACCAACTAATAAGAGACCAAAACGAAAGTATGACAGTTATTTGAATTTCAGCCTCACCTGTGTTGGAAATAAAGATGCTTCTTATGCACAGTGCATCGTACGTAATAAAATATTAACAAACAATTCTTTGGCCTCCCGCTAAACTTGTGTTCCTTAAGTGTTCCATAAATATACTGCGAGATGAAAAGTGTTCCGTGACTAAAAAAGTTTGGGAAACGCTGCATTAGTGATATTATGGACAAATTCAATAGAATAGGTTGGTGAAACTCAAGCAGTTGCTCTTGACATTTCAAAGGCTTTTGATCGTGTTTGGCATAAATGTATTCTAAATAAGCTTTCATCTTATGGCCAACTGTTTTTTGTAACTGAGTATCCAGTTTTCTCTCTGATTACACACTGCGTGTGATCGTAGATGGCTCTCTGTCTTCTAACTTCTCCACTAATGCTGGTCTTCCCCAAGGTTCGGTCCTTTTTCCCAATCTTTTTCTCTTATCTATTAATGATCTTCCATTGACCATACCAGAAATTTTATCAATCGTTTTGCTGATGATAGCACATTGCATTCCACCTTCCAGTTTGAAAAAATTGCCCTGCACAAATATCTTCAAACTTCTCAAATATCCACTACCGATTCCTTAAATGGTGATCTCCAGGTAATTCTTCAGTGGGGTAAAGATAACTTAGTTGATTTCAATTCATCTAAAACTCACTCCTGTCTAATATCTTGCAAAAAAGGATTCTTTTGCTCCTGATTTCTAGGCAAGGTCATATATATCTCTATTGGGAATTACCCTCACCTCTAATTTTTCTCCTCTCTTGCATCTAAAAAACTGGGTTTTCTCTTTCACTCTCAGCGTTACTTTTCTTCCAAACAGCTGTTTGGAAGAAAAGTAATGCTAAGAGTGAAAGAGATAATCCTTTTATTGTCCAACTTCAAACTCACAGAATCAACTTTTCTCCTTCCTCTTTCATTCATTCAACTTTCATTTTTTGTAATGACCTCCATTCATATGTATCTCCTGAAAATTACAATTACAGAAATTCAAGTCTAACATTAACGAGTATCTTCTTTTATCTTCTCAACCTTCAACCAATGCATGGTACTAAGTACTATAGGTTCTGATACCTCTTGTGCTTTGAGTTCTCATAAAAAAAATTTAAAAAATCAAGTGATGCCGATCCTGAATGGGATTCAGAATCTGCATCACTTGAAAAACTAAAGAATTAAAATTCAGCAATGCAAAATATTCAAAAATTTTTTACCATTTCTTCTTGGGGAAAATACTCAACTAGATAAAATAACTTTAATATAAACCACAAACATATGAAACTGTGAAACACATACAGCTTTTATAGCACCTGACAGTGTGATTAATGCTAAGCAAAACCCCAGCTGTAATGCAACCAGCCCATGGTTCAATCAGCATGCCAATATTGAGCAGTTGTTAATTTTATGTGCCTTTCCTTTTACGGCACTGAGTTATTGATGGCAACTGAATGGACACAAAGTTACATTAGAGTACAACCATTTGTGGTTAGTTTTAATTTAAGCTTGCATTCTAGCAGCGATTTGTTATGGGGTGATTGTCTGACCAATCTAATTGGATACTATGATGCAGTAACAAAGGAAGTGCACACAAAAAATAATTTTGATATCATATACTTGGATTTCAAAAGCTTTTGATACTGTTGCACATAAAAGGCTGCTGTACAAACTGGAGCAGTGTAGCATTAAGGGCAGGTTACTGCTCTAGATAAAGGGCGGTTGAGTGGGAGAAGACAGAGTAGTTATTAATGGACGCTACGACTAATGTTATTAGTGGAGTCCCCCAGGTTTCAGTGCTGGGTCCATTGTCTATATTTATTAATGATATTGGAGAAAGTATATCAGGCTAAATGTCTAAGTTTGCAAATGATGCAAAGGTTGGTAGGGTTAAGGAGAATAATCAAGTTATGTTACTGAAAAAAGTAAAATTTTAAAAATTAAATAAAAACAAGAATGATTTATATGAAACAGAATGATAAAAATTTTGATGAAACACTTTTTTTGTTATAAAGCATTGGAACACAGTTGTAGTTTTTTTTTTTTTTTTTTTTTTAATTCTGAAATGTATTTTGGTATTGTATTAAATATATTAAAATAAGTGTCTACAATTATTATTTTTTTAGGGGGGGGGGGGTACATATAAGTCTTAGCACAAAGGTGCTTCATAGGCAAACAGCACTCTCACCCCTCTGTAATGGATCAAACTTTTCTCTTTTTAAATTTTTACATAAGGCCCTGCTGCAAACAGCAAGAAATTTCATATCTTAAAAAATTAACATCCATTCAATGTAATGGATATGAAAAATTTGACCAGTATTACAGAGGAGAAACCTGTATACACAAACTTTGATAAACCTAGTTAAACAATTGCATTTCCACTGTCAGGTGAAAGTGAAATGCAGGGAAATTGTCAGTCATTTTGATAAAGATGAGCACTGCTGTCACGAAAGTACTATTTAGTGCCACATAGTTTTTATCAAATTATACTCACAAACATGGAAATTCCCCAAGGGCTACTTGCTCAAAATTATCTACATAGTATGTGATAATGTTATTTATTTATTTATTTTTTTTTGAAAGAAATTTATCACAGCAATACTCTCTCACTTTTTGTTATATATAGTACCACAAACTGAATGCTTCAGTATTCTTTTTTTGACTTGCCTTAGTATTTTATTTATTTATTTTTTTTTTAATTCTGGCAACAGGGTCTCTCAGTCTGGCAATTTTACTGCCTTGCTAAGTGATGCATGCCAGTGGAACTGCATCAGTCCATATAAGTGTATATTTAGACAGTCCATCAGTTTGTGAATATTCTCTAGTGGTGAGCATATTAATTGTGCCATCTGCTCCCGGTAATAAAGGCCATCACAATTCTAATTCGTCTTAGCATAATGGCCTTCATTTGCTTTCACTGTAAATCCCATTGCTCTACAAAAACACACACACACACATCTGACAATTATCCCTGGAATTGTCCATTTCAAAAAAGTTTAAAATACCAAAAGGACACCCATTTAAGTGTCCTTGTCTATCTATATTGTTTTGATATTACAGTGGTTGTTAATATGTAATTCCTAATACTATTGGCCAGGACCCAAGCCTGAGTGTCCACAATAAGAGGTGCCTGTTAAGGGAGATTTCGCTGTATTTGTAAAAGTGCCTTGTACAGTCGGTCCTCGTATAACACGTGTTTGCATTACACGAATTCGATCATACACGATTTATAAATAGAGGAACGTTATCTTATATAACACGAACCGAATTCGCTTATGCACGATTCGCCTTTGTGTTTACAAGAAATGGCAGTCGAACGCGGAATCACCCCAACTGAACGCAACACGATAGGAATGAAGAGAAGATTCTGAAAATGTATTTATGTTTTTTATATCAGTGAAGGGGAAACACATTTCACCATAATAACGTAAAAACCAACACAATTCCAGCTATCGGTATAATCGCAAATGCAATTAGATCGAGTTTACTACCAGTTTATAACAGATTTCACTAGCAGAAACGAAACTGGAAATTGTTTTTATTGTTTTATGGTAGTAACCTCCAAAAATGTGCTTTAGTAAAATGCGAGGTGTTAATTAATAGTGTATCTCGGCCTTTACGGTGTTATTTATTCAGTTGCTACACGCGCGCAGCTTTGTTTATGTATATCAAGCGTGCCTCCTCGTTTTGTAATTGTGCTTTAAAAATGAGTAAAATACTTAAAAGGTGTGAAAAGGAAGCGTCCTGGTGAAGACACTGCAGATTCACAGAGAAAAACAAAAGCAATATCGATAAACAGAGGCGGACTGGATCAAAATTGTTACCCGGGAAAATTTATAGTGGCCTCATACTACGGTTTATGGCCAAAATCACACCGGCCTCCGGTCCACCGTGGTTTCCCCCGTAAGGCTTATGGCCAGTCCGCCTCTGTCAATAGTGAAAAAATATGAAATTGTGAAACGCTTTGAGCGAAATGAAAGACCATGTGATATTGCACGTGCTACAGATCTAAATGAGGCAACGCCGAGAATTACAAAGAATGCGGAGAAAATAAAAACAACTTTCATAGCGGGAACAACTCAAAGTGTAATTAAAATCCATTAGATTAAGACACAAAGAATTGGAACGGCTGTCATCTCTTTGGATAGAAAATCAAACAAAAAGCAAGTTTGCTTACGATAGAAGCAAAAGCATTAGCAATATTTTATTACGACTTACGTATTATAATTTATACTTACGTATTATAAAATACGTAAGTATTTTATTACGACTATTTTATTTAATACACTGTATAATAAATTTTTTACGAATAAAATACGTATTTTATTCGTAAAAATACTTTTTTAGTATTAAAAAATACTAAAAATACTTTATTATAATATAATATTATTTTTATTACGTATTTTAATCGTTATAAAATACGTAAGTATTTTATAACGATTAAAATTACCCGATTATTTATTGTGTTTGGTTATGTTTTGGTTCCAAATGTGTGTTCAATCTTGGGTGGTCGGCACCTAACCCTACTTTTCCCATAGGGCCTGTTGTTCATATTGCACGATTTTGCATTGCACGAGGATTTCTAGGAACGCAACTATCGTGCTATACGAGGACAGACTGTATATAATGTCCAAATGGGTTATGATAAGAGAATTGTAATAAAAAAAAAAATTAATAACTTGTCATTAGTTACTTAATGACAAGTTTAATTAGACATGGCTAATGTCATTAATACTCTCTAACAAAGAACTTTTAACTTGTCTAGAACTTGTCTATGGAAAGTGTGAACTTGTATGGAGTCTGTGCAAAACAAAAATACTGATTATTGTACCTGCAAATAAACTGAAACATATAAATTAATGAATTATTTAACAGTTTAATTTCATGACTTTATATAAGAATTCCTGTTAATAATATCCTTCAATAAATCAATATCAATTTTCATTTAATAACAATTCATAACTAAGTAAATACTGTGATCAATTTGTAATGTAAAGTTCGAAGTATAATCAATCAGGCTCCATCATCTCTGCATTTTGAATTCTCCAGTTCTCTTCTTATTTCTGGTGTAATTTGATAATGGATATGAACTTTTAGCAAATGTAATAGGGCTTCCTTCTGTTCACTAGAAATGTCTTCTTTATAGCGCTGAACAAATGTAAGTAAACACTGGTGCCACAATACTGGGAGTGTTCGTTTGTCTGTTGTGAATCTCATAAAATGGTAAACAACTGCATCAATGACACGATATGGCAGTGAGTACTTCTTATCCAATAAAATACGAAGAAATATGCTATTGGCTCCACTATAATCCATCTCTGCTATTTTTATTAATGCAGCACTTGAATGAAGAACTGGGACTGAATTATTTGTTAGCACACTACCAATTATAATAGCTTCCCTGAGAGTGCAAGTGCCCATTTCACACAATGGAATAATTATTCCTTTATAGAAAGCTGCAGGTTTAAAAAGTGCTTTCTTCAAGGCTTGATATAAATGGAAATTCAGTCTTTTGAATTCAGCTATGTCATCTAAAATACGTGGGAGAAGTATATAATTGAAAAACTTCTGGGCCATTTTCTCTTTTAAATTGGATGTGAAAATTCGAGTGGCCTGATACATAGCAGCAGCAGTCCACTTGTCCGGTTGTGTGAGATCAAGAAGCTGTTCCCAGTTTGACAGCACAGGTACAATCTTAAAAGCTTTAGGAAGTTTACCACTGCGATAATGTGCTAATACTTCACCAACTCCCTTATATACAGCAATTGCTCTATCATCAAGCTCAGCATAGGTGATACCTGCATCTGAAAATTCTGTTTGTATTTCGGTCTTCTTTTCTTTCAGCTTAATTCTGATAAGCTCACTTGTGCTCTTTCTAACACCTAAATCCTGACTCATGAACTTTTCGAGTGCTAGCTCATCTTCTGCATTAATTTCAATGTTTTCATAATAAAAACCCTCGTCCTCATTTAAAATTTCGCTTTCAGATTCTGAGCTGTCATGCCCTACCGATCCTATAAGAATCTTTTCTTTCATTTTCTTCTTTTTCGTGCTTTCTCTTCCTGCATTTTCATATTCAATTTCTTCCTGCTGTTTTCGTGCTTGCTCCAAAATTTTTTTCGACAGTTTATCATTTACAAATTCTTCTTCTTCAGTTTCATGACTTCTGATTTTAAATCGTTTTGAAGGTTTCGTTACGTGTTCACTTATAATTTGGCTTCCCAAATCGATATGCCTTTTTCCCTTTTTCTTCGGTTTCTCCATGTTTCCTTTAAAATTTTAGATAACAATCTCTAAAGAAAGTATATTCACTGCGTGCTTGAAATTAACTTAAAAAGTCACCAAAAAAACCTTACCTTATTCTCACAAATAGAAGACCACGCGACACATGTTTTCAATTATTTAATTCCCTCACCAGATGGCGATCTCGCTGTTTCTCACTACGACGGTTGTACAAAAACAGAAAAACAATTAAAATAAGCAAATACTGACAAGTCTGCAAAACGCGCCACTTTACAATCCGGAATTCTTTAAAATCCGGAATTTTTTTATGTATATAAATAGATAAAAAAACAATGCTTTAAAATCCAAAAAAAATGTTTAAAAATCGGCTCCATCGTATCAACGATTGCATTTGTCGTTAGGGATTCAGGAGAGATACAGAGAGAGAGAGAGAGAGAGAGATCCGCGTTTTCTAAAAAAACTTGGTTGGTCCTCATGAAGTGGGCAAATCCACCGCATGTCACACGAACGGCTAGGAAGATCTTTCCTGTGAGCACCTGGAGAAGCGCTGTGAAAGTTGTGCAGCAAGTCGTAGAGAGCTCGAAGAGGATTAGGTGCTGCATGCTTAGTAGTTTACTACGTGTATGTTGCCTCTACAATGGAACCACGCCGGTAGAGGCGATGAACACAACGTTGTTCATCGCCTAAGTCTCAACTGGTAATCATCCTGTTCAGCAAGAAGGTAAACTTGATTTCACTGAAATGTTGGACATGTGAGAAGAACGATTGCTTTTCCTACAATATACATGGCGGGGCGGCTGTTATTGAGGGCTTTGTTTAGCTTAAAAACTTAGCTTTTGTAAGCTGGACCACACGGACAATACATACAGGATTACATTTCACTGGACTCTGACAGCTCTAGTGGACTACAGATGACAATAACCAGGACATCTGCATATAAGAGTTCAGAGCTACATTAGGAAAGGGGTGGGGGGAGAGAGAGAATACCTTATTGGTATTCACCTGCTGAAGAGTTATTGTTGGTGAGTAGATGGTGGAGCATCTTCTTTAGATGCCATATCGGTTGCGACTTATGAGCTCTTCGGTGACAAAGTCATGTTTAATACAGTTTATGAGCAGTCGTTCAAGCATCTTAAAGTTAAACATTTGTAAAAGAATAAGAGAAGTTTACCTCTATATGATATGTAGAACACTTCCGTATGATACTCTCCAGAAATCGAAACGAAAACAATTTAAAAAATCGAAAAACTTACATTACAGTCATGTTCGATTTTGCGATTTTTTAAATTGTTTTCGTTTTAATTTATGGAGAGTATCATACGAAAGTGTTCTACGTATCATATTGAGGTAAACTTCTCGTATTCTTTTACTCTTATTCTTTTACAAATATTGATATCAACGTAGAACGTACTGAGCATTAAAGCTCTGGTTCATACTATCTTAAAGTTAAACATATATACAAACGTAGACATCTTAAGTTAAACATACGAAAGGCATCTCGGGTGGATGAGAGCTATCCAGTTATTTTAAAGGAGGTAGCAAAGGAAGTAAGCAAACCCTTAGTCATAATTATGAGAGCATCCTTGGATTCAGTGGCGGTCCCCAAGGAGTGGAGATGCGAAAATGTATCCCCAATGCACAAAGGGGACCAAAGGGTTACACGAGTAATTACAGACATGTTAGTTTAACTTCTGTTCTGGGGAAAATAATAGAGTCACTGGTTAAAGAAGTAATGCAGGATCATCTAGACAAGATGGCACTTATAGTTCAGACTCACAATGGGTTTGTTAAGAGGAAGTCCTGTCTAATCAATTTGATTGGATACAACAATGCGGTCACAAAGGAACTGGATGCAAAAAATAATTTTGAAAATATATATTTGGATTTCAGGAAGGCTTCTTTGATACTGTTGCACATGGAAGACTGCTGTACAAATTGGAGCAGTATAGCATTAAGGGCAAGTTGCTGCTATCGATAAAAGGATGGATCAGTGGGGGAAGACAGAGAGTGATAATCAAAATAGACACTGCTCCTTGTGGACTAGTGTAATTAATGGAGTGCCTCTGGTTCGGTGTTTGGCCCATTGTTGTTTTATATATTTATCAATGATATTGGTGACGGTATATCAGGCGTAATGTCCAATTTTGCCGACGATACGAAGGTTGGCATGGTTAATGACAGTATGCTACTGCAACAGGATCTAGAAAAGTTGGACAGATAGGCTGAGAGGCGGCAACTGAAGTTTAACATTGACAAATGCAAAGTACTGCATATGGGTAGCAGCAACCCCAGAGTAAAGTACTAACTGTGCGGTACTACTCAGGGTAGTAGAGAATTAAAAAATACATGGGGGTAATTATGCAGTCAGATATGAAGTTTGCTGAGTAGTGCAGACAACCAGCGCAGCTCACGGGGCTTGTAATGATATACAGGAATTTTGCTAGCAGGGATGAGGTGATTATCCCCCTATTTAAGGCCGTGGTTAGGCTACACATTGAGTGTTCCATACAGGTCTAGAGGCCTATTTTTAGGAAGGATGTAGATCTGCTGGAACCAGTACTGAGAAGGGCAACGAGATTGGCGAGGGGACCAAAAAGTTGCTCTTACCAAGAAAGTCTTAAGTTCTGAAAATTGCAACGTCTGGAGACTACGCAACTGCGTGATGTGCTGATTGAGGTGTATAAGGCCATGAAGGGTGTGATCAAGCTCCATGGTGATAGGATTCTTCTTCTTCACTCTTAGAATACGCACCCGAGGGGAGGAATACATTTGGATTAAGGAATGATAGTTGTAAAATAGGTGTGTGCAAATATGCCTTTAACCAGCAGTTGGTTAAATGCTGGAACAAATTTCCATTGTGAAAGTTGATAGCTTAAATAAATTCAAGCAAGAACTGTACAAACGTTTAGAGCGAAAGTATGAGTGAAAATGGGAAAGGGGTGGAGAAGGAGTTGTCACGAAAGCTGGTACTGAACATATCGATCAGGTGTGACGAAAGGGATCAAGTCGCTTTACTGCCTCTCCCTCAATGAAGTCTATGTCAAATGCTTTGCCGTTCTTAATTGGTTTAATGCCGTCCCCTTTTTTCTTGGAAAAGGGGGATTTGAATAGCCAGTTTCATTGTAGGCAATAATTCAGGGTTATCTTGTGTCAGGAGTGTTAAATAGTGTCGCCATGGTTCCGCTCCAGTTGGTTGTTGCCCTGTCCCAATTTGTGAGCGAGACGAAGCAGCAGTGCAGAAGATTGTTCAGTTTGTCATTGACTGCTTCATGAAATCTGTCCCAGATGATGTCTGGCAGCATATATGCTAGTGCACAGAAGTTGAGAGCAGTGATAGAGGGGCTTGCCATGATATGAAAGGTTATTACCCTATAATCACAGGTGGAAAGTGATTGATTCATGGACGGCCCAGTTCTAAATTTTCCTGGTGAAGCCCTTATGGAGAGCGTAAGGTCATATTACGTATCCCATTGAATGTCATCGTCATACCACTGATTTACAATGTCCAGTCTAGTGGATATGATGAAGTCCTCTAAAAGAACGGCCTTGTTAACAATGGTTGCATCTTGCTACAAGGTTCAGTGTGCGTTGAAGTTCACTGCTAGCAAGAGCTCTCTTTTTCCAAGGAGATCCATGGTACTCTGTAACTGTGTTATACAGTATATGATTGTATTTAGTAACTAACATGAAAATACCCTCTCAGCAGGATATGACATGTGTCATTTTTTATGGTAGCATATGCAGTAAGTGAGGTGCATAAAAAAGTGATTCTAGCAATCACCAGTTCCTGGTTTCTTATTATTATGGCCGCCATGGAGTTAGGACCAGAGGTTTGGATCCTGCGATATGAGAGCGTGTAACCAGATATAAGTATCGGCTGTTTGGGTTTAAAGTCTTTTCCTATTTTTAACAATTAATAACTCGTAAACTACAGGCCGTATTGAAAAACGGTTCTCTGCATTGTAATCAAAGCATACTATCCAATCAAAAAAAAATAATAATAATAATAAATAAATAATAATGATCCCCCTGTATTTCAGCAATCGGCCGTTCCTTCACGTGTGGACAAACAGAGAGAGTCACATTGAGAACCGGCAAATGCAATACAGCAGGTTCTTGTTACGAGACTCATACGAAGTACTTGATAAAAAATGGGCAAGGGGTATGATCAACCAGACTTCAAAAAAGGCATGATTGTTAGGTACTAGTCGAGCGGTTTTAGAGTTAAAGAAACTGAATTTTGTTGGCTGATTGCAGAGTGCCGTAATTAAGGTGTCAAGGGTGAGCAGACAGTGGGCATAGCAGCAATTGCAGGACCAATGGCGAGCACCGGCCACATCGATGTTCGTGAAGAACGTAGGCTGTCTCGTCTTTTAATTAGCATTATCATTATCAGCCATATGGTGCAAGGAAGCCTGAGGCTTTTGCTGCACCAGCCAAAAAAAAAAAAAAAAAAAAAAAAAAAAATTTGTGAATTACTCAGTGAGAGAGAAAGAGAGTCAGAAGTAGAAGATAATCACCAAGAAAGAGAAGAATGATGATATCCCCCTCAGGACCCTGGATGTGCCACGCCCATACTCACCAGATATGAGCCCCTGGGGTAGACGATAGAGGAAAAACGGTCGCACAGCTGACCATGGCCTTTTTACTGCACGGGTAACACTGTGGTATCGTCACCGTCCTCCCAACGCCGGGTGGAAAAGGCCCGGGTTCGATCCCTAATGGGCTTTTTTCACACAGTGGCTGAGTTAAGTCGGTCTCAGGTGTAGAGAGCAAGGTTCCGCCCAGAAGATGGGGTTTTTCGTCCAGAAAAATCGACGATAGAATACACGCAAACAGCAGACATAAGACACTGCAAGGCAGAAGAATTTAATTATTCGGGTGGTCTAAAAATAACAGTTTTTGACCATGGACTTTAGAGACCACACGCAATTTAGAGACACAATACACATGAATAGTTCGAAAAAATTTCAGGTTACCCTAACAAAATACTAGTGACCATGGACTTTGTCCGTCTGCAGTAACACTGTGGTTATAACCACCGTCCTCCTCATAACGGGTAGAGAAGTCATGGGTTCGAATCCCTTCAATGATACAAGGAACTTTTATGGGCTTTTATCGCTCGTTGGCTGAGTTAATCGGCCCCAGGCGTGGACAGAGAGGTTTTTCTCCAGAAAACTCAGGTTTTTCTTCCGGGAAAACAAGCAGCTTGACCAGAGAACACACTCAATTTATGACACATTTTACATGATCGAATGGGAACGTTCTCGGGTGGTCCTAATATGACAGACAGTGCATTTTGAAGTGGATGCGACACACTACCCTCAATGTTCGACATTTTCGGTCAATACAACATCATCTTGGTCCCTAACCCTACAGGTCACTAGATTTAGCTCCTTTTCAGTCTGTTTAAGTTTCTATTGCAGTCACTCAACTATTTCACTTTCAACTGAATCTTGCACTGTTATTTATTACAGTTTATATTTTATCATGTTTTATTACTATTATTTTTGGACTGCCCTTTCTTCCATTTGGATGGGTGGGCTGATAGTAGCGGATATTGTGCCGTCAGATAAATATGAAGTTTTCTGAGCAGTGCAGACGGTCTGAAAGAATACCTCATGATATCTTGTCAATGATATACAGGAAGTTTTTCGCAGGGATAAAGAGGTGATTATCCCCTTTTATAAGGCAATGGTCAGGCCACACCTTGAGTATTGTATACAGGTCTGGAGGCCGCATTTTCAGAAGGATGTAGAGCTGCTGGAACGAGTACAGAGAAGGGCAACAAGATTATTGAATGGAACACAGTTGCTCCTGTGAACAAAGACTTCAGTTATGCAAATTACAGTGTCTAGCGACTAGGCACCTGCGAGGTGATCTGATTGAGGTGTATAAGGCCTTGAATGGTTTGGGCAGGCTCAATGCTGATGAGATACTTCCTCTTGCCCAGATTAATCACCTGAGGAGACATAAATTAAAATTTAAGAAAGACAATAGTAGAACTTTAGCTAGTTGATTGCTGGAACAGACTTCCATCTGTTGTTGTGAAAGTTAATAGTTTAAATAAATTTAAGGCTGAACTAGATAAACATTCGGAGCGAATGGATGGGTGAAATGGGAAGGTTTTTTTTTTTTTTTTTTTTGGCTGATGATGTATAAGCTTGCTTTATTGCATCATATGCCTCTACTAATGCTAATGCTAACATTAACGTTTAGAGCTGCGAAAATTTCAATAAACAGAAAAAAATTTATTCATCAAATCTTTTTAATAAGTTAGCCGAATATAAAACACATAATACTGACATAGAACTATGTGACTTTTGAATCTTCCATTAAAAGGGTAACTATATCAAGTTATGTAATTAATGTAACCCCAGGGGCTCACATCTGGTGAGTATGGGCTTGGCACACCGAGGGTTCTGAGCTGGATATCATCATTCTTCTCTTTCTTGGTGATTCCCTTTTGATTCTCTCTCTCACTTTCTCAGGGTAACTCGGGAATTTCTTTTTTTTTTTTTTTTTTGACTGGTGCAGCATAAGCCTCAGGCTTCCTTGCACAATATAGCTAATAATAATAATAATATGGCCCTATTTCTTTTTTTTTTTTTTTTTTTTTTGTTTAAACCACAAACATATAAGGTATAAGAGCGTCGCGGTACGATCAGATGTAGGATCAACAGTACCATGTACGGGTCGAAGGCTGAAAAGACGAAAGCTAACATTAGATTGCAATTTTCGGGAAATATATATGTGAAGGAAGGTTGTCCAAAAAGAAAAGTAGAAGAGATAAAGAAGAGAAAAACTTGTTTCTGTGCGTTTCAAGTAGGTCAGTGAAAGGATGCTAACTGGATGGAGCATTGGTTCGGATTGGTTTAGAGACAGTAAGACGAAACAAATGGCCCTCAATCACCAGCAGCTTTCACTTCCCCTCTTACGGCAGCTAGAGGATCAGAGTGGAAGCAGAGGGTGCTAAGAATCTCTGAGTACGACCATGCTGCCAAATTGAACTTGGCCTGTTACAACGTAATATCGCTCATCGGTGAAGACAGGATATTAGAGCTGGAAAAGGAATTAGAAAATGTGAATTGAATATCATCGTTTTGGCTGAAACAAAAAGAAAAAAAAGAAGAAATGAATCACTTATAAGTTTATCAAGTGGACATCTGCTGTACACTAATGGAAACAGTGAAAAGAGTGAAGGTGGAGTTGGCTTTCTGGTCCATAAGGATATAAAAAACAACATTTTGGAATTCAAAAGTGCATCACAAAGGGTGTCAAGACTACTACTCAGGATTTCTAAGAGGTATCAGTTAAAGGTTATAATGATTTATGCAACAACATCGAGCCATGTTGATGAAGAGGTTGAAGAAATGTACACCGAGGTTGTGAGTCTTCTAGATGAACAGAAAACTCACTACACTATCAATTGGGGGGACTTCAATGCTAAGGTTCAAAAGAGACAAAACAGCGCAGAAAGGGAAACTATAGGAAATTTTCGAATTGGTGAAAGAAATGAAAGAGGTGAAAGACTTGTTAAATTTGCCGAATCTCGAGGAATGTCAGTAATGAACACTTCAAAATAAGGGTGAACAGAAAGTGCACGTGGAAGAGCCCAAATGGATTAACTACTAATGAAATCGACTTCATCCTCACTAACAGAAGATATATCGTGAATGATGTTACTGTCCTGAACAAGGTAAATGTTGGAAGTGATCACAGAATGGTAAGATGCACTTGATATAGATGTAAGAAAAGAAAGGAAAAACTGACTCGAGTAAATAATACAAAAGTCTTTGAGATAACAAAAGTGGAGAAAAAGCAGTGTGTATTGGAACTTAAGAAGATGTTTTAGCTTCTGCAGACCTCTCAGGACAAAGATATCAAACAAGGAATACAACTTTCTGAAAGTGATAAAGCCCAAGAAACCTATAGGTAAAAAGAAATCTAAAGAAGAAAAAATTAGTCAAGAAACACTTGTCATGATGAACCGAAGACGACAAATGAAGAGCAAGAAAAACACCCACAAGGAGAAAATTGAGTATACTGAGTTATGCAAAGCCATTAGAAAGAGACTCAGAGAGGACATAAGAAGATTTAACACAAGAAAAGTAGAACAAGCATTAAGGGAAAACAAAGGATTTAAATCAGCAGCCATGAGCAGTAATACAGAAAGACAAATGATACTGAAACTGAAGAATAGCGATAGGGTACTTATAAACAGCAGAGAAGGCATAATTCAAATAGCAGAAGACTACTATAAAGAGTTATAGGAGTGAGGGAATGATGCCAGCAGTGGGGAAGATGGATCACAAATTATGGAAGTGAAACGTGTGCACTGAACAAAAGAATGGAAGAGAAGCTGAGAAATACACAGCGAAGAATGAAACGAATTATATTGGGAATCAGACTGTTAGATAAGAAGAGAAACACATGGATTAGGCAGCAAACTCAAGTAAATGACATTCTTATCAAAACTAAAGAACTAAAATGGTCTTGGGCAGGACACATAGCTCGAAGACATGATGACAGATGGACTAGCATTAGCATTAGCATTAGCATTAGCATTAGTAGAGGCATATGATGCAAGAAAGCAAGCTTATTCAGCATCAGACAAAAAAAAAAAAAAAAAAAACACACATACCACTCCCATTTCACCCCTCCGTTCGTTCGAAATACCTGTCCAGTTGAGCTTTAAATTTGTTTAGGCTATCAACTTCAACAACAAGTGATGGAAGTCGGTTCCACCAACCAACCACCCGCTGGCCAAAGGCAAATTTCCGCACATCTATCCGACATCCGTCCTTCCTCATTTTGAATTTATGCCCTCTGAGGTGATTATTCTGAGCAAGATGAAGAATCCCATTGGCATTGAGCATGCTCAAACCATTCAAAGCCTTATACACATCTATCAGATCACCTCGCCGGTGCCTAGTCTCCAAACTCTGTAATTTGCAAAACTTAAGCCTTTCTTCGTAAGAGCAACCCTTTGTTCCATTCACTAATCTTGTTGCCCTTCTCTGTACCCGTTCCAGCAGCTCTACATCCTTCTTGAAATGAGGCCTCCAGACCTGTATACAGTACTCAAGATGTGGCCTAACCATTGCCTTATACAAGGGAATAATCACCTCCTTATCCCTGCTAGAAAAATTGCTGTATATCATTGACAAGACACCATGAGCTACTCTTGCAGCTCGTCTGCACTGCTCAGAGAACTTCATATCTGCCTGCACAATTACCCCCAGGTCCTTTTCATTCTCCACCACTGTCAGTGTAGTACCACAGAGTTGATACGTTGCTCTGGGGTTGCTGTTTCCCATATGTAGTACTTTACATTTGTCAATGTTAAACTTCATTTGCCACCTCTCAGCCCATCTGTTCAACCTTTCCAGATCCTGTTGCAGCAGCATAGCGTCAGTAGTGCCCTTAACAACCCTGCCAACCTTTGTAACATCTGCAAACTTGGACATTAAACTTGATATCCCATCATCAATATCATTCATAAACACCGAAAACAACAACGGACCCAACACTGAACCCTGAGGAACTCCACTAATAACATTAGTCCACGTTGAGCAGTGTCCATTGATTACCACTCTCTGTCTTCTGCCACTCAACCATCCCCTTATCCATAGCAGCAATTTGCCTCCAATGCCACACTGCTCCAATTTGTGCAGCAGTCTTCCATGTGCAACAGTATCAAAAGCCTTTCTAAGATCCAAATATATAATATCAAAGTTATTCCCTGCATCCAGTTCTTTTGTGACTACATCATAGTATCCAATCAAATTGGTCAGGCAAGACCTGCCCTTAACAAAACCATGCTGCGTCTGAGCTATAACTGAATTCTTGTCTAGATGATCCTGCAGTGCTTCTTTAACCAGTGCCTTCATTAATTTACCTGGAACAGAAGTTAAACTAACAGGTCTATAATTACTTGTGTCAGCCTTTGATCCTCCTTTGTGAATTGGGGTTACATTTGCACATCTCCAGTCTATGGGTACCTAAGTCTATGGGACTAAGAAAATAATAGAACGGTACCCAAGACGAGCTAGAAGAAAACCTGGAAAACAACAACGGAGATGGACAGATGATATTCATGAGTTTGTAGGTAGTAAATTGATGGCCATTGCACAAAACAGAAGGAACTGAAAGTTGCTTGAGAGGCCTTCATCCTGCAGTGGATTGAAAATGGCTGATGATGATGATGATGATGATGATGATGATGATGGTTTAGAGAAGAGTGGGTGACTTTTAGATGCCAACTCAGACGAACTGTGCCCATGGAAGTGGAGAAATTTTGTGAGAGGTGGGTCATTAATTTACCTGACTAGTCTTTTGAGTGGACAAGAAGCTTGAGAGAAGTTTTGAGGCACCACCCTTTGGGAGTAATATTCCATGGAGGGGTGTATTTGAAATTTTTCCATGAATATTTTTTAGAAGAAAAGTAATGACAGAAAAAAAAAAAAAAGAAAAACCTGCTTGTTTTGATGCGGAGGAAGCAATATTTATGATGTGCTTATATAAAGAAAGATTAGAAGTCAGTGTACCCCTAACAGAGATATGTTGCTATCTTGTCTAGAAATTTCGAACAAAGTTTTTACAGTTTTATTTTACCTTACGCTAGTTTTCTTGTCTTTTTAAAAGGAAACAGAAATTTTCAACAATTGAATAGAAAATTGAGATTTTAAACAGACTTTAACAGGGAGAAAGTTCGCATCGAAACTTAATTCAGATGGTGGGGAAAAAAAGGGAAAAACTACGAGAAGAGTTGATGACCCGTCCCTTGAATTTGCAGTTCACACAGACGAAGTTTAGGAGAACCCGTATCTGGACCTTGTTGTGTGAAAAGCCATTGGATGTCAACAAAAAATTACATGGTCCCTCAGATTTTAAAGCGAGTGTTTTTATTTCTAAACTTTTTTTTTTTTCAGTCCTCAGAACAGTATTTTTGATAAGTTCGAAAATGCAAACAGCCCGGCCCCAATTACAGTAGACTTTCAAAATAACGGCATCTTTGGAGATTCAAGGTGCCGTTATTTCGATTCTTCCGATTTCTAGAAAGTTTTATTTTTAATATATTTAATGCAGAAACAATGAGGCTAAATAAGAAATAGAGAGATTAAGAATGCAATTTTATTAACTGCACATAAAAAACAAACATGTTGGCTATCCAATGTTACATTCTTCCATTACTCTCCAATACACTTCTGCTTACACCCTGTTCTATTTTCTTTTTTATATCAAGTTTAGTCTACGTGCGTAGCACAGTAGTATCGTCACCGTCCTCCTCACACCGGGCGGAAAAGGCCTGGGTTCGAATCCCGTCAATGACGCGAGGAACTTTTATGGGTCTTTTTTACTCCTTGGCTGAGTTAGTCAGTCTCAGCGTAGACAGCAAGGCTTTCCCCCAGAAATTAGGGTGTTTCGTCCAGAACAGTATTTTCCCCTGAAATTAGGGGGAAATAATTTCCCCTAGAAATTTCCCCCTAAAAAGAAAGAGGGGAAATTTCCCCTCTGGAGGCAATTTCCTAATTTCCCCCAGAAATTAGGGTGTTTCGTCCAGAAAAAACAGGCAAATCAACCAGAGAACAGACACAATCGCTTCTCTACCTTTTGGCTAAGATCACAGTGTAGTCACAAAACACATGGGTATATGAATTAACTTTCCGGGTAACCCTAATGTAATAGTTTGGTTTATATCAAGTTTGTCACTAAGCTTTAATGTTGTTCTTCTTTTCTTCACTGTATGAGGTTTATTAACTTTAGGAACAATAGTGAGGTTTTTTTTTTTTATTTAAAATAAATGTAAAACAGCGGTATAATCCGTGATTTCAGTACAGAATTCACTTTCAAAATGGCGAACTTAAATAAATACAGTTATCACGTGACGTCGTTTTCTTTTTTTCGCCACTGCAAGGCATCTGCACTGTATGTAAACATCCCATCTCAATGTGCCGTTAGCTCAATGTTCCATTATTTGGGGTGCCGCTATTTCAACACTCTAATGTATTAGTACAAATTTGTATTAGTAGTGAAAATTATGCAAGAAAGCATGCTTATAGAGAATCAGCCAAAAAAAAAAAAAAAAAGAAGAAAAGAAAAACCTATCCACCTCACCCACTCATCCCCTCCAAGAACTTGCTCTTCCTTGGATTTATTCAAACTACCCCCTTCCACAATGGATGGAATTTTGTTCCGACAATCAATCACCCAAAGTATTCTGTGATGCTGCAAAAATTTGTAAAACCAGTTGGCACGAGTAGTGTTGTGTTATTCAACTGTTCAACACCTGGAAGAATATGACATCGGTGCCCTTCTCTTGTAGGAGCCCCACCGTATCCATGGTAAGGTCTCTGGCTAATTGCGAAATTCAGACCACAGATTCCACTTGCTTTGCTACCATTGTAGTGTGAAACCCAAACATTATAGGTATATTTTGAAAGGTAGTCCTTCCTTAAATTACTCCTATAATAATAATGTCACACTGGGGTCACTCATATGTTAATTCAACTACCCAAGTGTACATTATGTTCATGATTTCACATATTCTCTGGTAGATTTGCCTGTTTTGCTGGGCAAAAACCTGGAGTTTCCAGGGGGAAAAAAAACCTTGCTGTCTACACATGAGACTGATTAACTCAGCCACAGAGTTAAAAAGACAAGAAAAGTTCCTTGCATCATTGATGGAACTGGAACCCAGGCTTTTCCCTTCTGGTATGAAAACAGTGATGATGCTACTGTGCTACCGCACACTAAATTTGCTCCTATAATAGTCAAGCACATCCATCACCTGTGTACACCTCAAATTTTGTGCACTCTTGAAGGTGATTCAGGCTGTCAATCTTCTCAGCTTATTTCCAGTACATTCATGACATTGTCCCACATATTGCAGCTGTTGGGCAAGCAACACATCTCCTTGATGGGGGAAATTTCTTATTGCTCATAAGATGCTAATGCCTGGTCCAACACAATGTTTAATTCCTTGACTAATGCTAGAGGACATACTCTGGAATTCTCCTAGCACACTCGCTATACAGAGGTTAAAATTGAATAAATAAATCCTTGCTTCTTGGTTATTTTAAATGAACCTAATCAGTACTCCACCCACAGCTCAACTAGTGAATCTAATTTGGACTTCATAATTGCTTCTCCTTCTCCCTGCAATCATTGTATGAACTGGCAGGTCCAAGAATATGCCACCACCAGCAACCTTATCATATTTCATCTGGTTAGTTATCCTCACCAAGTGACCCGCCATGACACTATCAGGTGTGCTCCCAATCATGCAAACTAGGAAGCCTTTGATCCTGCCATTTCCACATCGTAAATGCATATCCACCCAGCCACTATGGTAACATGATGTCTTCAGAAGGCAGACTTCATCCGAAACCTTCTCCAGCTTGCTTTCAATACCGCCATGAAAAATGAAGCTTGACTACCAGTGTCCCAGATGAAATAGTTGCACTCTGACACACCTTTAAAAAAGTTCAAAAGATATCCAAAAGACTGACACCCAATCTGAAACAGCCAACCTCTTTGAACATTTTAGGGACCTGCAGAAATCTTGTGCAAATGGAGGGAAACAAATAACTCCAGAGGTATAGTACACTGAAAGGACAGAATTCATGGGATACCTGGTTCCTGGGCAATGCGACACTGTCACCCCTCTTGCTAGTGGACGAACTCACCGCTTGGCAAGTATATAGGTACACTGCATTCACATATACAGTAATTTGATGTCAATATGGATAAACATCACGAGTTAACTGACTTTGAAAGAGGGATGATAGTGGGTGCCAGATGCATGCATCACTATTGCGGAGATGGTACAGAAGTTGCACTGTCCCCGTTCAACAGTATGAAGTGTATCAGGATATGCCATTTCTGAAATAACATCTCATCATGGACAGCGCGCTGTGGGCAAACCTATAACTATTATTTTTAGGCCACCCGAATAATTAATTTCATCTGCCGTGCTGTGTGACTTATGTTCTGTTAATTGTGTGTTATATGGTCGTTTTGTCTGTTTTCTGCATGAAAAACCCGTTTCTGAGGGAAAGCCTTGCTATCTACACCTGAGACCAACTAACTCAGCCACGGAGTGAAAAGAGTCCATTAAAGTTCCTTGCGTCATCGACGGGATTCGAACCCGGGCCTTTTCCACCCGGTGTGGGGGGGATGGTGATGCTACCACTGTCCTACCTGTACAAACTAGCGCTGTGGGGAGAAAAAAAAAAAAAAAAAAATTAGGGTTGTCCATAATGCAGTACATTAACCTGTATTTGTGTCTATAAATTGCTTGTGTTCTATGGTCGATTTGCCTGTTTTGCTGGACGAAAAACCTCACTATCTACGCCTCAGACCAACTAACTCAGCCATGGAGTGAAAAAAGCACATTAAAGTTCCTCACGTCAACGGGATTTGAACCTGGGCCTTTTCCACCCGGTGTGGGGGAAGACAGTGATGATACCACTGTGCTACCAGTGCAGTGCTGTGGGCAGAGAAAGGTGGTGAATGAATGTGGCCATTGACGTGTCTTGCATTGTTTCAACCAGTCAGAGAGGGAGACAGTGGCACAAATTACCACCAACTTCAAGGGAGATGCCAGAAACGACTCCACCAAGATCATCAGGCAATCATTAGCCACAATATGTTATGGGAGCCGCCAACCCACCAGAGTCCCATTGCTAACATGACACAGGACTCTACGCCTTAATGCATGAAAGAAAATCAGCATTGGACTTTGGATGATTGGAGACTCCTGGTCCGAAGAGCACTGTTTCCAGTTATTTCGAGCGGATGGGAGGGTGCGTATATGGTGGAAACTGCATGAAGCTATGCACCCATCATGTTAACAAGGAACTGTTCAGGCAGGTGGATGGTCAGTAATGGTCTGGGGCGGGTTCAACTGGCACACGTTGGGTCATCTGGTACACCTAGATGCATCTCTGAATGCTCCAGGTTACGCATTCATCCCTGCAGATCATCTGCATCCCTTCATGGTCATTGTGCACCCACAGGGCAATGGACTCTTCCAGCAGGACAATGTGCCTCCTCACAGAGCTGTGGTGACTAGAACATGGTTCGAAGAGCATTCTGCAGATTTTACCACTCTGGAATGGCCTGTTTACCAGACATGAACCCTGTGGAGCATCTTTGGGATGCTGTGGAATGGTCCTTTCAAGCTTTGGATCCACCACCCAGGAATGCGATGAAACTTTGTACGGCCGTGCAGAAAGCGTGGATGGAAATACCTGTGGAATGCTTTCATGAACTAGTGGACTCGATGTTTTGCTGTGTGACTGCCCTTATTCGGACTTATTCCATGATTTCTGTCTACTCAGTGTACATAAAATAACTGGCCTTAAAGGGCTTGTACAACAGTAATGTGCAAATATATCTTGTTGTACAATAAGGAGTATTTATTTTAAAAATTATGAGGAATTAGGTACAACTGATGTCAAACTATCTTAACACATGGAACCTTTGAAACCATATGGCTTGCCACCAGGGACAAAATCCTCAGTGCCACAATAGTTCAAACTCCTTGGGACTATTGCTCAGAACAACAGTTATCTCCCTGTATTGGCTTCCTCATTCTGGTATTGATGTCGCCATCAATAAGGTCAACACGGCAAAAAGCCCCAGGTTCTGACTTCATTGAGGGGTAACCATCAGAAGACTTTGGAATACTCACCCAACCATTCGTCTCAATCTATGTAACTTGTGCCTTTATGGGGTAATTTTTCCATCCAGGTGTGCATGCCAGTATGCAGCTAATCCACAAAAATACTGCCTTCTCCACAGATGTGTCGAAAGCATATTGTTCCGATATTTTCTGCACACCCTGGGTAAAGTCTTCAAGAGATTCCTTTATTCATGTTCCAGTGCCAATATGACAGCAATAACCTCAGTGCTGAACACCAATTTGGTTTCAAGCCAGGCAAACCCATCATTGATGCTATTTCCTGCATTTCCAACACGGCCAAGAATTCTGATACCCCTTATGCTGATTCCATCTTTAGTGACTTTCAAGTGCCTTTTAACGGCATATGGTGGCCCAGTGTCCTGAAAAGAGCTAGGGAAATGTAATGTTTCAGGGAGAGTGAGGTGTACCGATGTCTTGCCAGTTATTTTAGCCACAGAAAAAATCTCAATAAGAACTAAATTTCATTTCATCTCCAAAGAAATAACCAGAGGCTTTCTCCAGGCTCTAGCTACTTGGAGTATGCTTCTGTGCAGGTAGCTGTAATTTATATTTCAAAACATTCAAAACATTTAACAGGGAGCCAAGTGATTTTGTAATAACTTTGTGAGAGCAAAGTGGAAGAAATTGTCGAAGTTAAATATAAGGAAGGCACCTGGGGTGGACGGGATCTATTCAGTTATATTAAAGGAGGCAGCAAAGGAAGTAAGCAAACCCTGAGCCAAAATTATGAGAGCTTCCTTGGACTCAGGGGAGGTCCCCATGGACTGGAAGAGTGCAAATGTATCACCAATTCACAAAGAAGGTTCAAAAGGTGACACAAGTAAATACAGACCTGTTAGTTTAACTTGTGTTCCGGGGAAAATAATGGAATCACTGGTTAAAGAAGCATTGCAGGATCATCTAGACAAGACTGCAGTAATAGTTAAGACACAGCATGGGTTTGTCAAAGGGAGGTCTTGTCTGACCAATTTGATTGGTTACTATGATGTGGTCACAAAGGAACTGAATGACAAAAATAATTTTGATACCATATACTTTGATTTCAGGAAAGCTTTTGATACTGTTGCACATGGAAGACTGCTGTACAAATTGGAGAGGTATGGCATCAAGGGTAAGCTGCTACAATGGATAAAGGGATGGTTGAGTGGGAGACAACAAAGAGTGGTAATCAATGGACAAATGTTATTAGTGGAGTTCCCCAGGGTTCGGTGTTGGGCCTATTGTTGTTTTGCATAGCATTAGCATATGATGCAAGAAAGCAAGCTTATGCAGCATCAGCCAAAAAAAAAAAAAAAAAAAAAACTCCCATTTCGCCCTCCATCCGTTCGAAATACCTGTCCAGCTGAGCCATAAATTTATTTAGGCTATCAACTTCCACAAAAAGTGATGGAAGTCTGTTCCACCAACCAACTACCCGCTGGCTAAAGGCAAATTTCCGCACATCTATCCTATATCTGTCTTTCCTCAATTTCAATTTATGCCCTCTCAGGTGATTATTCTAAGCAAGAGGAAGAATCCCATCGGCATTGAGCATACTTAACCAATTCAAGGCTTTATACACCTCTATCAGATCACCTCGCCAGTGCCTAGTCTCCAGACATTGTAATTTGCTAAACTTAAGCCTTTCTTCGTAAGAGCAACCCTTTGTTCCATTCACTAATCTTGTTGCCCTTCTCTGTACTCGTTCTAGCAGCTCTACTTCCTTCTTGAAATGAGCCCCCAGAACTGTATACAGTACTCAAGGTGTGGCCTGACCATTGCCTTATACAAGGGAATAATCACCTCCTTATCCCTGCTAGAAAAATTCCTGTATATCACTGACAAGACACCATGAGCTACTCTTGAACCCCTCTGCATTGCTCAGAAAACTTCATATCTGCCTACACAATTACTCCCAGGTCCCTTTCATTCTCTACCACTGTCAGTGTAGTACCACAGAGTTGATACGTTGCTCTGCAGTTACTGTTTCCCATATGTAGTACTTTACATTTGTCAATGTTAAACTTCATTTGCAACCTCTCAGCCCATCTGCTCACAATCTTTCCAGATCCTGTTGCAGCAGCATAGCGTCAGTAGTGTCCTTAACAACTCTGCCAACCTTTGTATCGTCTACAAACTTGGACATTAAGCCTGAATACCATCAGCAATATTATTAATGAATACAGAAAACAACAATGGACCCAACACTGAACCCTGGGGGTCTCCACTAATAACATTATTCCACGATGAGCAGTGTCCATTGATTACCACCCTCTGTCTTCTCCCCCTCATCCATCCCTTTATCCATAGCAGCAATTTACCTCCAATGCCACACTGCTCCAATTTGTGCAGCATTTCTCTTCCCAATTGTTGGGAAGAGAAATAAGGTTCAATCACCAGGCAGCAGGTTTCCGTAGAGCTATCAGCTATGTGATGATGAAACCAATAAGTTTGGAAACTGGTCACAGCAGTGCCTCGAGTTTTTAATGGATAAAACTCTTGCCTGATGGGTGACATTATTCAATTAAAAACAATATTATCTATTTTGAATTGACTATGTGGACAGTTGTTTCTCTTTCTAAAGAATGCAAGCCTGAATGCTGTCACTATCAATGGAGGGGGCCCAGTGTCCCTGAAAGTTGACTAAAAGTCAATGCAGAAAAGCATTATTTTAGAGGCCATTTCAAATACTGAATATTTTCTCTTTTTTGTAGTGGGAGGAGAGTTATAAGTTTGTTGCTAACATAACAATAAAAAATTTAAAAAGTTAAAGATCATACAAATGAACATTAAGACAAAGAAAATTTCAGTAGACTGGGTCTAGTTTAAAAAGCAATTACATATTAAACTAATCTTGAATTTCTGTTTATTTTCCAATGAAACACTACAAGTAGCATTATTAAATACAGTTACAGAAATGTATAATAACATAATTACAAAGATGTTTTCAGAGCTTCACTTGACAAAAATCAACTACCATGATATGAGACTCAAAGACTGGCCAATAACAGGAAAAATTTTATGTGCCAAGTAAAAAAGTATAAATATTCCTTTATACATCTGTTTATGAAAGTGTTGATATTCAGCACAAAGTTTGTCTTTACTGTAATACAAGGGAAGGGATATATAAACTTCACAACAAAATGTATTTCTAACAAAAACACAAAGACATCTCTCAAAGACATCATTCAAATAACAAAAAATATGAAATATACCAATGGCAACAAGACAAAGTGTTGTCTGCCTTCATCAAAAAGCAACTATGCAAGGAAACTTGTTTGTCCTACATATATGCATAATAGTCACTCACTCACTCACTCACACACACACACACACACACACACACACACACACACACACACACACATATACACACACACACACATATATACACACACACACACATACACACTATCATATTTTAATTAAGCCAGTAATGCAACATGCCCAAAGAAATTAGACTTTCAACATGTTATTCTAAGAATTGCTTGACTAAGGATTTTATGGAATAAAAGATTACATCAAATTGTCTTTGGTCTAATTACAAAGTTTCAGTATCACTTACACAAAAGTAACAAACACTACTAGCAATCTACACTGAGAGAAGCAGGGGTGACAAAAGTTTCCTCCTCTTGACAACTTTTAAGGCTTCATAAGTCCTCATTTATCTAAAGCACTAATGTTCATATTTTTCAAGATTACAAAAATAAATACCCAAATTTTCCATACCAATTGTTTTTCACACAGAGTATTATATATAGTTGTAAATATACTTAAATAAACCAGAACACATGAAATATGAAAAAAATAATGATACTCATATATATACTTACAGGTATGTATGCATATGGTTACAAGTGCAGCAAAGGTATCAGCTTCAGTGCCACTTTTAGAATTAAAACAATATTCTCAGTCATATGAATAATATCCCAATCATGTCACAGGAGCCTTAATTATTATTTAAAACATGTTTAAAATGTAACATGTATCCCAAATATATATTTTCCATCACCATCACAGTCATCACATTATGGCAGAAAACAGTTGATTCCTACCCTTAAAAATGTACAACTGATAAAAATAAATTATTTTTTATATTTTGGATCATCAGGATAAATTTGTTTCAGTGGAACCAAGCTTAGGAGCATTATATGACGCTGGTATGCCTTGCTCTTACGGAACATAGAGTCTGTCCCATGTAGACGATCAAGAACTCCAAGAACACCAAAATTTTGGGTGAATCTAATAGAATACATATTATAACAATTATCAAAGTTGTTAATACAATATTAAAACTATGCTAATATTTTTTCTTAATTCTTGAATGATTATATATTATTTACTTGGTTAACTATCAATGACTGTATATACATGAATACACAAATTAACTGAATACTTAATATACTCAATATTCCTGCAGAATATTGGAATTACAAATATTGATCTCAGGGGTTCTGCAAAAGTTTCATAATTTTTTTATTATTGGTTTCTCAAATTTAACTTGTACAAAAAGAATGCAGAGAAAAACAGCAAAGGCTTCTTTACTTATGTAAACAGTAGACAAGGTAGAATCACACCGGTACACTAGATATGAATAGATTAACTGTTGACGATCCTGCTAAGATTGATGACAAACTGAATGGGTATTTTGCATCAACATAAACACATGAAAAAATTTTTTAGGGATGGGGATTCCAGAAGTGATCTCATATTCTGGTGGGAAGCTGAATGATTTTGTTATAACTGAGAGGAAAAGGAAGAGAAATTGAAGTTGAATGTAAAAAAAAAAAAAAAAAAAAGACATCAGGTGGTGGTATCTATCCAGTTATATTAAAGGAGGCAACAAAAGAGATAAGTGAACCTTTAGCCACAATTACAAGAGCACTCCATGGATTCAGAGGAAGTCACTATCAACTGATGATGTGTAAATGTATCCCCAATTCACAAAGGGAGACATGAGTAATTACAGACCTGTTAGCTTGCCTTCAAGTGCAGGGAAAATACTGGAGTCACTGGTTACAGAGGTAATGTAGAACCATCTAGAAAAAATGCAGTTATATTACAATCACAGCATGGTTTGGTTAAGGAGCAATCATGTCTGTCTAATCTGACTGGATACTATCACAGTAACAAAAGAACTGGAAGCAAAAAATAATTTTGACATAATATACTTAGGTTTCAGAAAAGCTTATGATAATGTTGCACATAAAAGATGGCTATACAAATATGCATAGCCATTGTACTCCCCATCTTGAATATGGGGAGTACAATATGTACAGAAAGGACAGTAGGGAGTGGAGTCATGCACTTAGTTAAGAAGTATATTAAATCTAAGGCAGTGTATCCAGTCAACATGGGTGGTCAGAGCAATTTTGAATCAGTTTAGTATGACATAAGCACTGGGAAAACAAAAATGAGAGTAGGAGTTGTTATAGGCCTAATGATGGCAACAAGTATAACAACTATACAAAGAAATAGAATGGGCCAGTAAATCAGGAATATCTTATAATAGGGGATTTTAACTTTCTCACACACACACACACACACACACACACACTAGCAAGACTTTCATGAATTTATTGATTATCTATTTTCTACAGCAGCATGTTAGAGAAACAACAATGAGAAGTAATACTCTTGATCTTATCATCAATGACTCTTCATGACTTAAGAACCTGCAGGTAAAAGACCCTCTGGTTGGCAGTCATCACAGTGTGCTGATGTGGGACTTACTTAAAGACATAACTACTGTTCAGGGTAAAGAGAAGGACTTTTGCTTCTGTAAGGATGACTACAGTGGTCTCTCACAGTTTTTAAACTGTGTGAGACTTGTGGCTGAGAAAAAAAACACATATAACAAATATAAATTATCAGGCGATACAGAAGACTATGATAGATATAAACTAGTCTGTAATCAAGTCACAAAAGAGGGTTAGGCAAACTAAGGCAGATGAGAAATCTTTGGCAAAGGATGCAAAGATAATCATATATTTGGATCTTAGAAAGGCTTTTGATACAGTTGCACATGGAAGACTGCTGCACAAATTGGAGCAGTGTGGCATTGGAGGCAAATTGCTGCTATGGATAAAGGGATGGTTGAGTGGGAGAAGACAAAGAGTGGTAATCAATGGACACTGCTCATCGTGGACTAATGTTATTAGTGGAGTCTCAAGGTTCAGTGTTGGGTACATTGTTTTCTGTATTTATAAATGATATTGATGATGATATATCAAGCTTAATGTCCAAGTTTGCAGACGATAAGAAGGTTGGCAGGGTTGTTAAAGACACTAATGACAGTACGCTGCTGCAACAGTATCTACAAAAGTTGAGCAGATGGGCTGAGAGGTTGCAAATGAAGTTTAACATTGACAAAAGTAAAGTATTACATATGGGAAGCAGCAACCCCAGAGTGACGTATCAACTCTGTGGTACTGCACTGACAGTGGTAGAGAATGAAAAGGACCTAGGGGTAATTGTGCAGGCAGATATGAAGTTTTCTGAGCAGTGCAGATGGTCTGCAAGAGTAGCTCATGGTGTCTTGTCAATGATATACAGGAATTTTTCTAGCAGTGATAAGGAGGTGATTATCCTCTTATATAAGCAATGGTCAGGCCATACCTTGAGTACTGTATACAGGTCTGGAGGCCTCATTTTTAAGAAGGATGTAGAGCTGTTGGAACGAGTATAGAGAAGGGCAACAAGATTAGTGAATGGAACAAAGGGTTGCTCTTACGAAGAAAGGCTTAAATTTAGCAAATTACAGTGTCTGGAGACTAGGCACCTGCGAGGTGATCTGATTGAAATGTATAAAGCCTTGAATGGTTTGAGCATGCTCCAATCATTCAAAGACCATCCTTTGTTGTGGAAGTTGATAGCCTAAATAAATTTAAGGCTGAGCTGGACAGGTATTTGGAATGAACAGAGGGGTCAAATGGGAGAGTGTTTTTTTTTTTTTTTTTTGGCTGATGCTGCATAAGCTTTCTTTCTTGCATCATATGCCTCTACTAATGCTAATAAACAGCAAATACTTCTTCTGTAAACACTAGAAGGAAGAGGATTAATTGCATTTGTCCATTTGATATCAATTGTTCAACTGTTGATGATTCTGCTCAATTTGCTGATAAACTGAATAGGCATTTTGCATCTACATTCATATATGAGGAGTTATATAAAGAAGGGAATTCCAGAAGTTGATTAGAATCTAATAGGGAGCTAAATGATCTTGAAATAACTGAAAGGAAAGTGGAAGATGAATTGTTGAAGCTAAACATTAAAAAAAATGTACCCGGAGTGGATGGAAAGTTCTATCAAATTATATTAAGGGAGTCAAGTAAAGGAGGTAAGCAAATCCTTAGCCTTAATTATGAAAGCAGCTTTGGAATCAGGCGAGGTCCCTATATAGTGGGAATGGACAGCAAAACGTTATATAATGAGAAAAAAAGTAATATAACTGTCATAAGCTTTCACTCAAATCCAGAGGTAGTTAGGTAAAAATACAAGAATTGGGCATTTATATTAGATTTATTTCTATTTATTATTCCTTTTAAATTTCTTTTCTGAAATTCCCTGGTTTTAGTAAAGATGTACTGTACTTTGAAATAAATATCAGAAAAATAATTTTCTGACATATATTGATATGTAACAAATGTATATTTCTGATACATACCAAAAATGTACTGTACTGTATATACAAAGTTTGATAATAAGTTCCAGGACTGAGTCCAACACACACATGTCAAAGCACACTGGACCATGATGCAATGTTCCATGGCAGCTGATCTATGTGATTACTCCCTTCAATGAGATAATTTGCATAGTCATGATAAAGCTGTTGTGTTGTTCAAATTGTTAACATATTAACTGATGGAATAAAGAGCAAACATCAAATTTTGTTTCAAGTTGGGGAAAAATTAAACAAAATGATCAGCAAAATAGGTGTAAGGTAACAATGCTCTTTCTCGCCCATGCATTTTTCACTAGTCTGAAAATTTTTGGGATAGCCACTCAATGCTTTGAACCTGAAATGGATAAAAATGGTGGTGTATACTGACTGTGTCTTGGATAGATGGTTTCAAATGATGGAAGAACAACTTCACATTAAGAGAGAAACAATTCATACAATTCTGACAGAAGAATTGGCAGGTAGATCCACAACAGGTTTATTTGATGAACAAAAGCTACTCAGGCATGAAGCCTGCAAAGAGCTCATTGAAGCTACTGATGATTCCTCAATGCTTGGTTTGATCATAATAGGCAATAAGTCATGATGTTTCAAACATGATCTATAAACAAAGAAACAAAGCATGGAATGGAGATCAACATGCTCTCTAAAACACACAATTTCTAATGATGTCCTAAATTAAACACTTTAACAGCATGTATGCAGATTGCTGCTAAAAGCAATAAGTTATACTTTAGTTGATAACTACTACCTGCAACTAAGCAATTAAGTTACAGAAAACTGAGGCTGCAAAATAAAGAATGAGAAATGAGAACCAAAATTAACAAGGAGAGAAAGTATTAACCCAGAAAAACACAGCAGCTGCAAGGGATCCTGCAAGGAAAAGATGCAAAGTTTCCTGATACAAAATCAAGAAACTCTACCCATAAGTGAACACCAACACTAATTGAGAGAAATAACACAAAGGCAAGTTTTGAAGAACTAGTGAAAACTTGATCATGTTACATTATTACCAGCAAGGAAGCGCGACCAAATGCAAATGATAAGACAGATTGGGCTCAAATCAGATGTTCAAATGTGGATGACACCCTGTAACTAAAAAAAAAAAAGAACACAAAAAAACTAAACGACAAAATGTAAGAAAGGTTACACTGTCAACTGGAACCAACTGGTGATTTTCTAGAAATAGTAACAAGTTAGCTAATGCAAGCATTTTTTTTAAATTTCAGGTGAGTTAGCAAATAGCAATAATTCATGATTAATAACAAGAAAAGGGCAAAAAAGCAACAACTTTTATGCATGAATCAAGAACATCTCATTTCTGCATATTCACCGTGTTGCCTATCCATTCCTCCAACCAGCACATAGCAACAAACAATATCCAGTGCTTCAACTTCAATATATGGTATACGAACTGTCTATGTGATATGTATATAAAAAAATATAATAAATAAGTAATTGACAAAATTTCTATTGGTCCGATTTTAATGAAATTTGTGTAGGCTTGACAAATCTTTCTGAAAGACCTAATACATAAAATTTCATCTACTAAGAGTTGAGGTATTACATGTGGACAGAAAAAATAATAGTTGCCAAATTTCTATTAATCCAATTTTAATGAAATTTGTGAAGGCCTAAATATAAAGCAAATCTTTCCAAAGGCCTAAATATAAAATTTCATGAAAATCCATCAGCTGAGAGTTGAGTTATTACATGATGGTCGAGGGAAAGAATAAGAAATAATACTTGCTGGACTTTGTTGGTCCTATTTTAATGAAATTTGGAATGGCTTGATAAATCTTTTTAAAGACCAAAATTTAAAATTTTATGAAAATCTGTCCACAGCAAATTAGTTGTTACATGGACGGACATGAAGACAATAGATATATTATGCATATATGCTGAAGCCTAAAAATATAAAAAAAATCTTTTAAATAAAAAAATAAAAATTATATAAAAAAATTTTCCCACGAAAACAAGTACTTGGACTACTGTCATTTTTGAATTTCTTAAATCACATCAAGGGGGTACAGGATGTATTAGCATTAGCATAGGCATATGATGCAAAAAAGCAAGCTTATTCAGCATCAGCCAAAAAAAAAAAAAAAAAAACACACCACTCCCATTTCACCCCTCCGTTCGTTCGAAATACCTGTCCAGTTGAGCTTTAAATTTGTTTAGGCTATCAACTTCAACAACAAGTGACGGAAGTCGGTTCCACCAACCAACCACCCGCTGGCCAAAGGCAAATTTCCGCACATCTATCCGACATCCGTCCTTCCTTAATTTGAATTTATGCCCTCTGAGGTGATTATTCTGAGCAAGATGAAGAATCCCATTGGCATTGAGCATGCTCAAACCATTCAAAGCCTTATACACCTCTATCAGATCACCTCGCCGGTGCCTAGTCTCCAGACTCTGTAATTTGCAAAACTTAAGCCTTTCTTCGTAAGAGCAACCCTTTGTTCCATTCACTAATCTTGTTGCCCTTCTCTGCACCCGTTCCAGCAGCTCTACATCCTTCTTGAAATGAGGCCTCCAGACATGTATACAGTACTCAAGATGTGGCCTAACCATTGCCTTATACAAGGGAATAATCACCTCCTTATCCCTGCTAGAAAAATTCCTGTATATCACTGACAAGACACCATGAGCTACTCTTGCAGCTCGTCTGCACTGCTCAGAGAACTTCATATCTGCCTGCACAATTACCCCCAGGTCCTTTTCATTCTCCATCACTGTCAGTGTAGTACCGCAGAGTTGATACGTTGCTCTGGGGTTACTGTTTCCCATATGTAGTACTTTACATTTGTCAATGTTAAACTTCATTTTCCACCTCTCAGCCCATCTGTTCAACCTTTCCAGATCCTGTTGCAGCAGCATAGCGTCAGTAGTGTCCTTAACAACCCTGCCAACCTTTGTATCATCTGCAAACTTGGACATTAAACTTGACATCCCATCATCAATATCATTCATAAACACCGAAAACAACAACGGACCCAACACTGAACCCTGAGGAACTCCACTAATAACATTAGTCCACGTTGAGCAGTGTCCATTGATTACCACTCTGTCTTCTGCCACTCAACCATCCCCTTATCCATAGCAGCAATTTGCCTCCAATGCCACACTGCTCCAATTTGTGCAGCAGTCTTCCATGTGCAACAGTATCAAAAGCCTTTCTAAGATCCAAATATATAATATCAAAGTTATTCCCTGCATCCAGTTCTTTTGTGACTACATCATAGTATCCAATCAAATTGGTCAGGCAAGACCTGCCCTTAACAAAACCATGCTGCGTCTGAGCTATAACTGAATTCTTGTCTAGATGATCCTGCAGTGCTTCTTTAACCAGTGCCTCCATTAATTTACCTGGAACAGAAGTTAAACTAACAGGTCTATAATTACTTGTGTCAGCCTTTGATCCTCCTTTGTGAATTGTTTGATCCTCCTTTGTGAATTGTTTGATCCTCCTTTGTGTAATGTTAACATTTCAAATTTCTGTCAGCTTTAGAGATAGAAAGGTCATACTGCCACTGCATAAGGCAATTGTAAAACTTCACTTGGAATACTGTCCTGAGAAAGGCAATGTGCCTGGTGATACTGGAAAAAGGACAACCATACTATGAGAAAAAAGAATTTGAATAAGTGGGCTGTAGAGCTTGGTAACTAGGCACCTTAGATGATACCTAATTGAGGTGTATAAGGCTCTGAGATGTGTAGTTGGGTTTAGGAGCATTAGCAACTAAGGCCATATTGCTCCATATATGCTATCTGTAAATTGTGTGTGTTCTATGGTTGATTTTCTGTTTTGCTGGACGAAAAACCCTGAGTTTCCAGGAGAAAAAACCATGCTACCCTCGCCTGAGACCAACTGACTCAGCCACATTGTGAAAAAGGCCCATAAAAATTCCTCCCATCATTGACAGGATTCAAACTGAGGTCTTTCCTACCCAGTGTGAGGAGGATGGTGATTCCTCCAACTGTTCTACCTACGAAGGCAAGGCTCTGAGAGGAAAAAATAAAATGAACATGGGTGAAATTTAGATTAAATTACAGGAAGTTTTCTTTTAGCCAGTGAGTTGTTGATTACTGGAATGAGTTTCTTTCATGGGTAGGTGAGGCTGAAAGTTTGGGGAGATTCAAAGGTGTCACCTGGAAAAGTACCTACATGATGAGGGAGTAAAATGAGTAGTTTAATTTATTTTATTATTTATTTTCCTTTTTGTGGCTAGTTCAGCAAAACCTTCAAGCTTCTTTGTACCTTACAGCTACACTAAGTTATTTAAGCAGAGAAAAAGTTCACTTAGAGAGCTCTGGCTTCATAAATTGAATGTGGTGTCAAAAATTGTTTCTAAAATTGAAAGTTCATAAAATTGAGAGATTATATAATTTTCTCTTGAAATTTTGAAAATTCATTTATAAAAGAATATTTAATTATAATTATATTTAATTAACAGACAGAAGATCACTATTTTCCACTTAGGCGATGACCCTTACACAAGATCATGCAATAAACAAATGATCTTGTTTATTGTACGATCAACTTTAATCTTATTACTTCTTTAAACATGGATAATCATGCATGTTATAACATGTTATGCATGTCAAATGTGTATAACACAGTCAGCAGCACTTATCATAGAAAAATCGATTGTAATTTTGATTTTCGAGAAAAAAAAAAAAAAGTGTAATACAGAATAAGCCCTCCATAAGTTATAATTTTTATGCAATTACATATTAGTGTTTTAGCTGAATCAACGTATTTGTCATTTAGATATCCCAACATGATACATATATACACACAAACAAAATTATCACAGAATTACTGACAGTCCTGCATCATCTAGTTAAAACCAATTCTATCAAAAAGGAATGAGTGCAAATCTGATAAGACTATTTTGAACAGTCTCAAACTTTGGAATCAGCTGATCTTCAACAATAACAGTGGTGTAAAGATTTTCAGTAATGTGCCCCAACACCACAGGCTGTTCTGTATAAGGTATCCATGTAATTTTATTTGTTGATATATAAGTTATATGAAAAACTGCCTAACCACAAACTGATACCAGCAAGCAAAATTAGATGATTTTCTTCTCCCCAAAATGTTACCTTACAAGTTTAGTGCACATTGTAATATGCACTAAACATATCAATATATTCCTCCAAAAAAGGCAGTATATGTCAGTGTCATTTGCTTCTGTTAGGTTCAATTCACCTTAATCTTGCTCAGAAAGACTGCTATACTAGGGTGGACAAACATCCCTTTAAAAATGGGATCAACCCTTTTTGATTGACATGTCCTGTTGTTCCATCAAAGGTGAAACAGGATGCTAAATAATCTTTTTATCCAACAGTGGCATCTATTTAGAAGTTACATGAAAATGTGACACAAATTTCCTAAGTGGCACTTTTTTCAAATTTTTTCTCTATAAAATGAAATAATTTACACTGGTGATACTAAAACACTTATCTCTATCTGAAACATTATTAGATGTACTGTATAAGATGCCAGTGGTTTAGGGAAAACATTTCAGGTTGTCTTTAAAGAAGGCAGCCATAATAAAATAATGTTTATTGATTTGACATCTGTTCCCAAAAGGCTTGTATTTGTAACACAATAAAAACCTAAGTCAAAGCATAGAGCCACCTTTGATAGGTACTATACATTTTTAAAATAACTTATATGGCAGCCATATGTTCATAATTTTCATGCATCTTATATATTGCACTGAGAATTTGGCAGGTGTGACCCCATTTCTTATTTTTTAAAATCTGGTCACCCTAAAATATACTCACATTATCTCTGGCAATCACAAATTGTCTGACTTGATTTTTATGATGAAAAACTTCTTCAATGCCAGCAAAAGAATTAATTGGATAGCAATCATACTTGATATTTATCCCTGATATATCTGGGATTAAATAATGAGAAAAAAAAATGTGGGACAGTTGAAAGAGCTTTTACTAGATATGCATATATACAGTAATTAAAAATATTGGCACTGTATTAAGTTCATTCCACTACAGAAAATGATGGAAGAACAACTTGGAACAACTTCTGTAGTGGAATGAAGTTCATTCCACTACAGAAAATGAAGTCATATTGTGGAAATTTCTGGGATTCTTTGAATATATAATAAAAAAAAACTTACTTGAGATGGTGGAAATCATGTGCTTCAGGTGATGGAAAAAATGGGAAATGGTAGCCAGAATGAGCATTCAAGGTTGAAAGAATAGCAATGGAAAACCATAGCCATGATGTTGCCGTGTGAGATCCTAAAAGAAGTGGGCCCAATAATGGTGGCAGAAGATTAGAGAAAATATGTTCTACAGGATGGCAATAAATGGATGTTATAGCTATAGGTGCAGTCCACTCATGATGCCGCTTGTGGATAAACTTGTAGATTCGTGGATGGTGAAGTAACCTAGAATATATTTATTAATTCAATATTAATTATAATTTGCAAGAGATAAAATAATTGTCAATCAGGATAATAACCATGTTGTTGTTGGTTTTTAGGAGTCTCAGCAACTTAAACTATATTGCTCCATATATTAAACCATAAGGAGTCTCAGCAACTTAAACTATATTGCTCCATATATTAAACCAAAAACCACCACACATATATTATGTGTGGTGGTTTTTTTTTTTTTTTTTTTTTTTTGTGGCTGATGCTGTATAAGCTTGCTTTCTTGCATCATGTGCCTCTACTAATGCTAAAGGTGTGCAGAGTGTGTTCACAGTCCAATCTGCACGTTGTGTGGTCTGAAAGCCTGGAATAACTCACAGGAGAACCCTACTTCCCTCTGCCTAAAATCAGCAAACTACAGCTCCAATTCATGAGACCTTTAGAAATTCCTCTAGTCATTGACAGGATCCAAACCCAGACCTCTCCAAACAAGTGACATGTGGAAAACCCACTGTCACGAAGGTCATAACATTCTTGTAATTTATCCAATAAGTAATGAAGATGTTAGGCTAAAATGATTCAGAGAAATGTTGAACCACTCCAGTTTTTTTTTTTTTTTTTTTAATCCATCTCAGTTTTCTAGAGTTCATACCAAAATTTTTGAAAAATCATATTTTAAAATTCACTTAACTTACCTGTTTTTCTTAATTTTAATGGGAAAAAAATATAAATTATTCTGTATTAACAGGTTTTTTATTAGATAGAGAAGAATGGCAACAAGGTCAACAATTCAGCACGTGAAAAAAATAGCAGTCTGCCATGAGGCTCATGGTCTTGACAAAAGTTCAGCATGATGGAAATGAAGAAAATAAAATCCATATAATAATGAATGCTAATACGATAAAAAAAAAAAAAAGTCACCATAAGTTAATGCCAACTGGTTTCACAAGAGACAAAAAGAAATCAGGATGGCCATCCATCTCATGATCTCTGGAAAATAGTGAAATTGTGAATTTAAGGTTTAAATATGTTCATGAAACAATCTAATAAAGTGGTTCTCCTTATTGTAATATTCAGGTAGGTCTACAAAAGACTTAGAATCCTAAACACATTCAGCAACTATTCAAAATAAAAATGTATGGAATATTCAGAAATCATGCTGGTCTGGTATAATGAATGGCCAATAACATACTACTCATTGATGTATTCCCTACTGGTGGATTTGTAAATCACCAACAACTACCATTACTGGACATGAGATAATTCTAAAAAAGTATATGGAAAAAGCCAAGTCCAGTCAAAGCTAATATTCTAGTTACATTATCGTAGAAGGGCCTTAAAGGTTCAGAGAACTGTTGATTGGAGGAGCAGAAAAACAGAATGCCATCACAGTGGCTTTTAACTTCCCAGATATTGACAGAAACTTCTGGGTTGGTCACTCACTAAGCAGCAGAACATTTCTGGATTTGCAGAATGATTATCTTCTACAATGACAATAATTAAATAGGAAACAAAAGATAGAAAAATTTTTGATTTATCAGCACTGATTCATCATGTTCAAAGACTCTTCCAAGGAACCACTTAGCAGCAGTTTACACACACACGCACGTGACGGGATATCAAAAAGTCCGTACCCTTACCTAGAAATAATAGCCCTAGAAAGGTGAAACTTCACAGGAACTTTAATCCTTTTCTATGTACTCTCCATGTATAACAATACATTTCTCCGATCTATGGATCAGTTGTTTAATGCCTTGATCACAGAAGTCTGCACTTTTTTTTGCCTGAAACCACAACATGCTTTGACATGTCTTTAGTCTCTGGATCACACTGGTACACCCAGCATTTGTCATTTGTCACTAACCAATCAAAAAAGTTCAACATCCACATTACACAAATCCAACAGTTGGTGAGAACATTGCATTCAACATTGCTTCTGCAAAGGCATCAGCAATCTTTGAACCCATCGTGCAGTAACCTTAGACATGTGCAGATGGTCATGTAAAATGCTGTGGGCAGACCCATAACTAATTCCCATTGCATTTGTGGTGAAATGAATTGTCATATGCCTATCACTCAACACCAGCTGCTCAACCTTTGAAACCGTCTCACTGTCTGTGGATGTTGGCCTTTCTTCTCTTGACTTGTCAAAGACACTTGTACGACCGCATTGGAACTCCCATTTACACTTTTTTACAATGCCACAGGATGGACAATTCTGCCCATACACAGCTCTCATTTCTTTGTAAATTTTCTGAGCTTTCTTGCCCTGCAAATGCAGGAACTTGATCACTGCTTGACACTCCACTTTGTCAACCATAGCATCCTTCTCAGATTCCGAGCTCCACCTCTGGTGTATGATCACCTACGGGAATGAAATTTCACATGTTTGTTATTGAATATATATATTTATTTATTTATAATTTAGTCCGCTGTTGTAAACCTTTTTGCAATATGTTTCCAGTGCTTGAGGCCTTTTTCCATTATGTATAAGGATGCTGATCGGCAGTTTGAAAGTTCCTTAGCCTGTAATATTTATCATGAGTATTACTTCTATTTATTTAGGTTTTGAAAAACCTAAATGGCTTGCAAGGGATGGGCTCCCTACTCCCTCTGCTGAAGGTCAGTTAACTAATTATAACTGAGGAGGTTTTTAAGAATTCTTCCAATCTTGAACTTTAGACCTGTCGAAATGAGTGACAGGACAAATCACTATACTGTCACAAAGAACAGTGGAAACATTACAGGGAAACTGAATTTGATAATAGCCTGTCATATATCAAGTGACACAGACAACAGTATTAGAGCAATCCAGTAGCAAACTTCCAAAGCATTTTCCTGAAAAATGACTTATGGAAATTCAACTGTATAACAAATTTGTTTTGTCCTAGTCTTCATATTTATGATTACTATAACAAAAGTTCAGTTTGGTTTGAATTAACATGGATGCCACTCATTCATATTAATGTAGGCTAAATTCACTGAAAATCCTAACTGGGTAGTTATTACTACTCATGGTGTAGTAACTTTCCTAGTAAAGGGAGAAAAGTAAAGTGTGTTAATTCTCTGACGGCACCAGGGGTTTCCCCCATCTCCACATTGTGTACTCTGTTTTTGACACAGAACTCTGTGGAGGCCAGAGATTTAAAAAGTGTGTGGGGAGTGGAATGTCTGTAGTGTTATGTTCTGTCATTTCTCTGACCATTTAGCCATTGGGACCCACTTTGCCACAAGAAGGCAGGTCAGGCACCCAGTAGATTATTTAAGTACTCTGGCAGGCCCTGCCACCTAATTTCCAAGGATTTCAGTGACAAGGCCTATTTATAAAAAAAAAAGGGGGGGGGGATTGAACACTAAAATTTGGAAAGGCCAAAAGAGATTTTCGAAACAGCGGTTGAATTTAGATGTTGATTAGAATTTGGCAGCATTGTTAATGGGGTGTACTCGGTCGGTTTAGTTAGAGTGTGGATGGAGAGACTGAAGATTGGTGGGGGAACAGGTAGAAGGATGGGGACGATAGAGTAGGCATCCCCAAAGAGGTCAGTGGGGATAAGCCCTGCCGGGCGAAGTATGGGAGAGGCAGGGAGAGGAGGAGTAGAGACCCATCTCCCCCCCCCCTGCTTGGGGATGGGGTTTTAAAGGGAACTGGGTTTGAGTATCCAGTTCAGATTGCCAAATGGCGTGCTGTGTCCAGTCCAGTAGGATGGTCAAACTGCCCATCCTGCTCCAGGGGTAGGATATGTTTGCTGACAGTGGGGAGTGGGAGAGACAGACATTTACTTCATTCATAATCTGCATTCTCACTCTACTTGCATTCTATTTTTATACTTTTTTCTTATTTTATATATATATTTTTTTTTTCTTTCTGTTAGACTATATATATATATATATATATATATATTTTTTTTTTTTTTTTTTCCCCTCCTTCACTCACTCATCTTTTTTCTCACACACCAGGGGGAGAGATGCAATGGTGTGTAATGTAAATTTAATACTAATGCATAATAGTTAAATAAGTAAGAATATAAATGATTGAAACTAGGGTTGAAACTTAACTGTAACATTTATGGTTTGTGTTCTTTTTCTCACACAGTTACACTCATTCATCCTTCTGGCATTCATTTTATTTGCTCGACTCTTGCTTTCTGCACTGCACTCTCTGGGCACCTCAACTTACTGTTATTCTTCAGTTGTGGTGCAGGCCAAGCCGCAAGTTTTTTTCAGGCCAGGGGAGAATGCAGTGATAGTGTTTGTTGTTAGTAAATGTTTGTTAGAATATATAAAGTAGTGTAAGTTATTATTAACTTTGTATTCTTTTGGCCAATTACATTTGCTCTTCCACTCATTCCCATTCACCATTAACACTCATTCACTCTCTTTCCCTCATGCTGGGTCACTTTTTTTTTCCACCAAAACTGACATTTATTCCCTTTTTCCATAATTCCTAATTCACTCAGTGCCCAGCCTGTTCATTCTGTCTTTCATTCTATATTGCATCCCCTTGCTACTAGCTTACTGATATTTTTCAGTTAATCTGCTCACCTGGCTGCCTCTATACTCCCTCTCCTAAATAAGTAATTATTTGGTGGCAGGCTAGTCCTGGGGTTACCCAATTCAATCTGGTTTTGTCATGTCAGGTTTCTGTCAGGGCGCAGAATACTGCTATCCTGATAGTTTTTAAGTCATCTGGGCGTGGTGGTAAACGTGGAGAATTTTAACTATTGATTATTGGTTAATTGCTGGGGGGCTGAATTGCCATTTTTGGATAGTTCTGTGAATTTCGAATACTTTCTGTGTGAAGGATGTAAAGGCTTTATAGTTTTCCTCTTCTATGATAAACAGGTGTTCTTCTCCCCTGGGATGGGGGCCAATCTGTGCTATCAGCTCTGTTCTGGGGGTGTCAAATTATACATTCATATAGAATGTGTGTCCGGTCTTCATTCTCGCCACAGGTGCAGTTTGGATCATCAGTCAGCCCTAAGGAAGTTAGTTTCACTTTTAGGGAGCCGTGACCTGTCAGTATAAATGTTGCAAAACGTCCAGGGGAATACCACTTAGGTGGCTTTGGGCTAACCATTTGGTAACCAGACCTCTGGTTTCCTACTCCCACTTTGTTTGCCATAGCTCGTGGAGCATTGTGGCTATTCTTTTTTTTTCAGCATTAAAGGTGTTGGCTGTATCAAGGGCTATCCCCAGAAATTCTGTGGGTATGTCCTTTTTAAGTCTATAATACAAGCCTCTTTTGGCTACCTCCAGGTAAAGTGGGAGAGCTCCTGCCAGCAACTGTAGCACAGGTGTGCTTACTGTGCAACATTGCTCTGGTAATGTGAGAAGTATTGTCCTTTGTATCGATTCTAATTTATTCCTATTTCTTACCACGGCCGAGCAGGTGAACCACGCACCGGCTCCATAGGTGATAACAGGTAGGAACATTGCACGGTATATGATTGCCAGGGTCTTTCTTTTGAGTCACCAGTCTGCTCGACTGATCCTGGCAATCACACCTGCATAATTTCTCACTTTCTTTGCCAAGTAGGTCAAATGGGGGTAAAAAGTTAATTTTGAATCGAAGACTATTCCAAGATATTTTAGTTCTGTTACCATTTTTATAGTAGTTGTGTTAATTTTGATTTGTAGACGTCTTTCTAATGCCCAAATTGCCTTTTAGAAGTACAGTCAGTCCTCGTATAGCACGATAGATGTGTTCCTAGAAACTTTCGTGCAATGCAAAATCATGCAATATAAACAACAGGCCCTATGGGAAAAATAGGGTTAGGTGCCGACCACCCAAGATTGAACACACATTTGTAACCAAAACATTACCAAACACAATAAATAATCGTAATAAAATACGTAAGTATTTATTACAATTATTTATTATTATACGTAATACGTAAGCATTTTAATTACTTAAGTATTTTAAGTAATTTTATTATGACTATTACGTAATAAAATATTGCTAATGCTTTTGCTTCTATCGTAAGAAAACTTTTTTGTTTGATTTTCTATCCAAACAGATGACAGCCGTTCCATCTCTTCCCATTCTTTGTGTCTTAATCTAATGGATTTTAATTACACTGAGTTGTTCCTGCTATGAAAGTTGTTTTTATTTTCTCTGCATTCTTTGCAATTCTCGGTGTTGCCTCATTTAGGTCTATAGCATGTGCAATACCACATGGTCTTTCATTTCACTCAAAGGGTTTCACAATTTCATATTTTTTCTCTATCGACAGAAGCTGACTGGCCATAAGCCTTACCGGGGAAACCCCAGTGGGCCGGAGGCCGGTGTGATTTTGGCCATAAACCATAGTATGAGGCCACTATAAATCTTCCCGGGTAAGAAGTTTTGACCCAGTCCGCCTCTGTTTATCAATATTGCTTTTGTTTTTCTCTGCGAATCTGCAGTGTTTTCACCAGGACGCTTCCTTTTCACACCTTTTAAGTATTTTACTCATTTTTAGGGAATAAAGCACAATTACAAAATGAGGAGGCACGCTTGATACATATAAACAAAGCTGCGCGCGTGTAGCAACTGAATAAACAACACCGTAAAGGCAGAGATACACTATTAACACCTCACATTTTAATTTCTGGGGGTTACTGCCATAAAACAATTTCCAGTTGCGTTTCTGCAAGCAGAATCTGTTATAAACTGGTAGTAAACTAGATCTAATTGCATTTGCGATTATACCGATAGCTGGAATTGTGTTGGTTTTTACGTTATTATGGTGAAATGTGTTTCCCCTTCACTGATATAAAAAACAAATACATTTTCAGAATCTTCTCTTCATTCCTATTGTGTTGCGTTCAGTTGGGGTGATTCCGTGTTCGACTGCCATTTCTTGTAAACACAAAGGCGAATCGTGCATAACCGAATTCGGTTCGTGTTATATAAGACATCGTTCCCCTATTTATAAATCGTGTATGATCAAATTCGTGTAGTGTAAACACGTGTTATATGAGGACTGACTGTATTTGTTTGGTTTTTTCCGGCGATATTTTGAGCATGTGTGTTTGTGCCCACTCCTGCAGCTGCAAGAGGGCGGCATTTGATCTTTGCTCTACAACCACTCTCATGTTTCCTTTTACAAGGAAAATCATGTCATCTGCAAAGGCCAGGCTTTCCACAGGGCCCAAATCCAAAGCCAGAAATTCACCCAGAACAATATTTCAGAAGAAAGGGCCAAGGATTGAACCCTGCGGGCAGCCTTTATTCACGGGGCGTGTCAATTCCTGAAACCTTGTGCATAAGTAAAGTGTAAAGTGTATTTAGTGTCTAACGGCACCAGGGGTTTCCCCCATCTCCGCGTTGCTTTCATTGTGGGTGTACTAGTTCACTGGGAAGGCCAGAGATTTAAAAGTGTGTGGGAATTATTCATGTGTTGTGTTCTGTACCGTTGTTCATCTGGCCATTTAGCCGCTGGACCCCTACTGAGGCCCAACGTTGCCCACACTTAGCCCCGTGGAGGCAGACCAGGTACACCAGTATTTTTAGATAAGTACTCTGGCAGGTCCTGCCACCTAATTTCCTGAGATTTCAGTGGCTAGGACCTATAAAAAAAAAAAAAAAAAAAGGGGGAGGGGAGGGATAAACGCTTGAATTTAATTAGGCCGAAAGAGGTTGCAAGTGTGTCGAGTTTGGCATTTAAAATTTTTACGTTGTGTGGGGCATTCGCTTTTCGTTGGCAATATAGGTAGACAGAAGGATCTCAGTATGCACAAGGTGCATACTGAGACCCTTCTGTCTGTAAGGTAGTTGTTTATTACCTTATAGAAGTTTTGTGGGGCATTTGCCTGAAGGAGTCTTCTAAGGACACTAGGCCACCAGAGTGAGTCAAATGCTCCAGCAAAGTCAATGGAGATTGCCAACATATTTCTCCTCTGAGTTTTTAACTGTTGTCAGCAGGTGGTGCATGGCATCCTCCACAGAGTTGCCCAGCTTAAAACCATACTGATTGTTGGAATGTAAACCTGCTTCTGTGTAGTATTGAGCTAATCTGCTATATATTAGTCTTTCGTATATTTTCCCTAGTAGGGATCAGTAGGGGGGTTTCTCAGGATTTTTGAGAATTAATCTTAACGCTGCTTTTTTCCATATTTTTGGGAATATACCTTCTGTCATACAGTTATTATATAGTGCTATTAATTTGTTTAGTGCTATTTCCACTAATTTTTTGATAATCTCAACCTCTAAGAGATCAAAACCTGGGCATTTACTGTTTTTGGTTTTAGATAGTACTATTTCTAAGTCTTGTACAGTAAACAGAGGTTCAATATTGGCATTGTCATATTCAGTGTTTTCTTTTATAATATCTAGCTGGGTGGGGGAATGATCCCTGGTTTCAGTCTGAATAATACTGTCTAGGATGTTATTTACAGAATCCACCCAACACAGGGTTGAGGTACAACCTGGTTTGACAGTAGTTTCTAAGACATCTCCTCTTGGCAGCTTGTTGATCACTATTCTGTAGACAACTCCCCAAGGGTTATTGTTTCCAGTAGTTCCCACCAAGTGCCTCCAGCATTCCTTTTTCTTGTCTCTTATGAGGACTATACTGATTCCTGAGAGTTCTATAAGAATCTCTCGGTGCATTCACCTCATTTTGTGGCCAAGATGTTCTGGCTCTTTGAAAATATTTCCTTGCCTGGTGTATCCCTCTCCTGAGTATAGTCAGTTCGGGGCACCACCAGGGAACTGCCTACTTCCTCAGTTTTTTTCTGAGGGGTAGACAGGTTAAAATGTTTGTCATAGTCTGTGCTTGCTCATCCGGGTTACAGTTGCCTGATCTGGACTTTTCATTTTCCTGTTTTTGCAGCTCAGCTGCTGTATGTTCTGCAACAATCTGCCAGTTTGCCTTTTTAAGGTTATATGTTTTGATATCCAACAGGGAGTTGTTTGTAATTGCCTATTTAGTTTGAAAGAAATGGCTCTATGATCTGATGTGGTCCAGGATGGCTGGACACACCAGTCTATGATTTTATAAGCTATTGAGTTGGTGGCAAGAGTAACATCAATATCACTCTCCCACATGGTACTGCTAAAAGTTGGGAGGTTATTTAGTTGGTTTAGCACTTAAAAGGATGAGGTGGCTATATAGTCTGAAAGTATCTGGCCGTTGTGTGTGCCTACTCTGTCTTCCGTATGGCTATGCCATAAGGCTGACCGGCAGTTGACATCAGCACAGGGAGAAAAGTACTTTGATGATTCCAATGCACCTTAAAAGCAATAATCATTATAAATATGCTACGGTACTTAATAGTTCATATTCATAATTATTCTAAAAATTAAAATGTTTATCAACTAATAAAATAGTGAATTAGATAAAACATTACCTGTGGGAATAATAAAAACCAGCCTCTTCTAAAAGCACACAAATAATAAGTTCAAGCAAGACCCATTGAAAAGTAGGAAGCTGCCTTCCTGAATCAAATCCCCGCCATTCCATTAGATAAAATGCAAATATACCAAATGGTATTCCAACTATAAACTGGTTAATAAGCACCTGCTTCACAACTTGCATCACTTGCTCTGGGGCAACCTTTAATGAAAGGAAAGAAAATTTCACCATTTAAAAAAAAATGCATGACAGTCAATGCATAATAGAATAACTTTATTTTCTATTCTAAGTTCTTATTCCATTAATATTGTGAGTTTATTCATTTAATGAATACAGAGAGCTATGCGAAATCAGATTAACTGAATTGCATTTTTACATTTACCATTTTTACATGAGAATAATATAAAATGCATTAATGTGTTACCAAGATACAAAAAAAGTGACAAAAATATAGTTAAGACTGGTATTTATTAATAAAATGGCATTCTGGAGGATGCCCAACTTGGGTTTGTTAAGCGTAAATCATGTTTAAATAACCTGGTAAGTTATTTTGACACAGTTATTCAAGAGCTGGATGTAGGGAACAATTTTTATATAGTTTTAGATTTTAGCATGGCATCTGACTCAATCCTTCATGAGAGGTTACTGTAAACCTGGAAACATGCAATTACTGGCAAGATAAGATGGTTGCAGGCAGAAGGTTGTGATTAATGGGTATCCTTCAGGTTGGTGTAATGTTAGAAGTGGGTTCTCCCAAGGATTGGTTCTTGAACTACCGTTGATAATTTTCATAAATGACATCAACAAAGGGATTAGAGAGTACAAGGTCAAAATTTGCAGATGTAAAGATTAGGAAAGTCAAATATGTACAGGCAGATATCAAGTTCTCTGAGCAGTGTAAACAGGCAGGCAGGAAAGTCAATGTGTCCTATTGATGATTTATCAAACAGCTTGCAGGGATTGATGATTTATCAAACAGAATGCATGTAGAATACTGTGTCCAAGTATAGAGACCACATCTAAAAAAAAGACACACTGAGCTTCTTAAAAGGGTCTAAAGACAGGCAACTCACACGGTGTGATTGGCAAAAGGATGAGCATACAAGAAAAGACTGATTATGTAAGTTACAGAGCTTGGCAACCAGGCACCTTAGAGGGGAGATCGGATTTAGGCTCATAAAGCTCTGAGAGAGAGGTTAGTAAACTGAACGAAGGCAGAATATTCGATTATAAACGATTTCAAAACTAGAGGGCCATAAATTCAAATTAAGGGGGAAGAGGTTTAGACCAGAGTGTAGAAAGTTTTCTTTTATCCAAAGAGTTGTTGATTACTGAAACAAGTTACCTCTGCAGGTAATTAGAGGCTGACAATTTGAAGAAATTCAACAGTCAACTGGATAATTACCTATGTGAGAAGGGAAGCACATAATTTGTCTATTTTATTATCTTCTTTTTTTTTTTTTTTTGGCTGGTACAGCAAAAGCCAGTAGCTTCCATACAATATATAACTAATACTAATACTTTAAAGTAAACACATTGTAATAAAGACAGCAATTCAATCTGAAGAAGTGGTACAAAAAGTCTGATACTCATCTATATTCCTTCAAGAAATTAAAGACAGATTTAGCTCTATGCAGGTTCAAGTGTTTAGATTTTCACCATTCTCCATATTGATTTACCTGCGCACCATGGCACTAAAAGAATAACTTGGTTATTATTTCTGCCAGAGAAGTGTTTCTTCAAAATATATAACTTTAATAGTCACGTTGGATACCAGGATTTTTATTCCTTGTTCAATATAAGTGATCTAAATTCAGATAACTTAATTACTTACAGTAGCACTTTTTCTCCTGGAAACTTAAAAGCTTATCATATCTCTGAACAGATTACCAATGGCACTTATTTCAAGATTAAAAAAATTTTAAACTGGAGGAGAATGATCATCCACATGACTAATGGTGTTACAAAATACCATGCTACCACTGAAGGATTATTAAACTGCTTTCACAACTGCTTCTAAAGTTAATTTCTTTCAACTCACAATGCAGCATAGTCTATACTGAATAATTTGGAAAGCCTGCATAGCTTTTCCTTCACATATATATTTTTCTGACAATGAAAATTTATATTGCTGCAACATGCTGTATAGGAACAAGTTTCTCACCTGGCCACCATTTTAAATTGTCAATTTGGGTGACATTTTAAAATGGTGGCCTGGTGAAATGAATACAGATAATTCTCAGACATTTCATTAAATAATTAAGTGATGTTTTCCAAGATAAAAGTAAATATAACTATAATATTTACATATTAATTTAACACTTTATATATATATATATATATATATATATATATATATATATATATATATATATATATAAAGTATTTAATGAACAGTATATCATGGGAATCAAATGACATATGGAATATAATTAGAAAAAAGGAATATAGGAATAGGAGGTGCCTCCGTAGCCAGGTGGACAGGAGCAGCAGTGCTTAGCACATGCTTCTTGATTAGACTGGGGTTTGAGCCCATGACCACCAAATACGGAGGATGCGGAAAGGTCAGGGAATGACCACCGCATATCCCCGGAGCAATGTGGCCTTAGTTGCTAATGCTCCTAAATACCAAATAACAAACAAACAAACATAGGAATAGGAATATAGAAATAAAGGAATATAGCAATAGGAATATGGAAGGGCTATTGCCAATTTAAGGAAAAAAGGAAGAGGAGTTAGGATAGCTATCCTAATTACTTCTCTTTTTCACCTTAAATCGGCAAAAGGCCTTCCTTTTCACTAGTAAATAAACCTATAAGGAAGTTATTGTTGGCACTCACTTTCATTATTTTTCATTATTATTTTTGATTCACTGCTATCTGTTGGACTAGCTGTTATTCTGCCAGTTTGCTGCTAAATTTAACATAAATTCATATTATGTTAAATTTGAACCTAGACATACTGGCAAATAGCAAACAGAAACAGATAGCCTTATTGATAGGATGTATTGAGTGGTGCTAGCCCTAGAAAACGTACCATTCAATGTATCCTTTTAGCAGTAATTAGCTTCATTATTGTCTTATTTTATTATTATTTTATTATATATTATGTGTTTAATTATAGGGTATAACAATAAAGTCCAACTTAGGTTAACTAATTACTTTGACCTTATGGTGCAATAGATATACTTTTACTCTGAATACTTTTTTCCATATTCTAATTATATTTCATTTGTCATTTGATTCCCATGATATACTGGTCATTAAATAATGTAATAAGTTTTACAGACAGATGTAATGTTTAATCAATACCTTGATGGCATTAAACTGATCTGACACTTTTTATACATTTTTAACACTAATTTCTTATATATAATAAATAAAGTGTATATGAAAATGGAAAGTACACAAGGTGCCAGAACTAAGAGAAGTTTAAGGGTTAGTAGAAAGTGGAAGTGAAGTAGTGGTTAAACAGGTGAAAGAATTTGAAAAACCTAGTGCAAAAATGAACTGGGACTGAGGGAAAAAAAATATATAAATAAATAAATAAATAACAATATATTCAGATATGGGAGGACAATTTAAGCAAGAGGTCGAATCAGGGGATGGAAAAATCTGAATACAGTAGATGAAAATATGATACATAGCCAGGAAATTCATCAGGGGACTACTCCTGACCATGTATCAGGCACTGCGTTTCCAAATTTGTCTGTAGTATTAGAAAAAGGGGGGCAAATATGCGGCCTTTTAGGTAGACAAGGTAGTCCCTACGCAGTATAAAAAATGTAAATTAAAATAAATACAAATATATACAAATTTACAAAAGTGTAATGTGGAATATAATACAAATGTATGTGAAGTGCATGAAAAAGTATAAACAAGCAAATGGTATAGGGAATGGTAAATTCTAGGGGAGGGGAAGGGGAGAAAAGATGTTCAAAAGTAGCAATAGGACTGAGGATAGATGGAGCGTTCATATCACCCTCGTATTGCGCTAATAGTTTTACGAACGGGGGAAAAAATAGAAAAAGACAGTATAAAGGAAAAAAGTGTAGAAAAAGTCATTAAAAATACTGAACTTACTGGGTGTGTAAGGTCCAACCTTAAAGAAATGGTTCTGATATAAGCAAGCATTAGTAAAAATGGGTATAAATACCATAGGCTTGTAGAGAAGAAGGGAAATCGAAACCAAAACTAAAAGTTACCTGGAGTCATTAAGTAGAGCGGAGGAGCGACGTACACAGCCAAGATGCGAAAGGGAGAAACAATAACAAGTCACCAAGTTTTTATATATTTAGATAAACAGATAGGGATGACCTCTATCGTTGAAAAAAAATTGGGAAAGATGGCCTAAAAAACATGAAACTTAAGACAGAAGGCCGCAGACATACCAAAATGTGAAGGAACACGTGAAACAGAAAATAGAACAAGAATAATTCCGAACTACAGGAGATAAAAATCCAGTAAAATTTAGATAATCAGATAATAGGGTTTATAGATTACGGCTCTCAACTTCCAAGATGAAAAACCATGGTAGAAAGAGAAAGGCACAATTAGGCACATCTCCGGTTGATTGGAGGTTTTGTGAATCCAATGACAGAAAATCAGAAGGCGAAAAACTTTTGATGGAAACAGAATTAAAAAATCTTGAAGAAGAAGAATTTTTGTATCCAATGATAAAATTTATTCACCAAATAAAAGGCCTGGTTAAATGATGATACAGACAGTAGATCGGAGTCAGAGAAGCAAAGTGCCAAACCTAGCGGTTGTAATCAGGGAAGAGACACACTTAATAAGTCCAGGAATAAAAAGCCATACGTACAGGATTCCAAAAAGAAGAGAGGACGAATTCAAACTAAAAGTGTGAAAAAAACTTAGAGTAAAGCAACAGTAATCTCATTCTGAAAAGGAAGCTTAAACGGAAGTCATGAACAGTGATTAACTAAGTAGTGGAAATCCCACCAAATAATATACAACTGTACAATACCTTTAACACTGACAGGTGCTAAGTAAATCGAAATTGAATTTATTTTTAATTATAGAAGAAACTATACTGAAACAGTATATGATGAAAAAGGGAGGTATATTATTATTTAAAAGCTTGTTATAAAAAACTTTTATTGCTTTGCTGAAAAGGATATGGTTACTGCATATGTTGGCTAATCTAATGGCTTTAATACAAATGGTATTTTTGTGAATTTTTTCGGAAATATTAGATTGCCAATTTGTGAGGTAAATGACCTCGAAGTTAAAATAGTTTCTCTTGTCATAAATGTCATTAAAATGAGGAACTGCATCATTGCAGAGTGTAATTTTCAGATCAAGGAAGTTGGCTGTGCAATTATCAGCATTTTCTTTATTGAGTTTAAGTTCAGAGGGGTAAATATCTGCAGCTAAGTGTTCAAAGTCGGAATTTAAAACTAAGATGTTATCAACATTTTTTTTTTTTTTTTATGTAAACCCCAAACACGAGGTATTAGAACCTATAGTACTTAGTACCATGCTTAGGTTGGAGGTTGAGAAGACGTTATTTGTTAACACTGGACTTGAACTTCTGTAGACTAATTTTCAGGAAATACGTATGAAGGAAGGTTGTTCCAGAAAAACGGCAGTTGAATGAATAAACAAGGAAGATGAAAAGTTCATTCTGTGAGTTTGAAGTTGGACAGTAAATGGATGTTCGCTGGTGGCGGCACGTGTTCAGACTGTTTTGAAAGAGAGAGTGGGAATTATAGAAGCCAATTCAGAAGAACAGTGCCCATGGAAGTATCTGTAGAAGAGGCATGCAGCAGAAACAGTACGTCTATGAGACAGCGAGTGGAGAGACTCTGTTAGAGATGAGTCATTAATTAACCTAACTGCCCTCTTCTGAATGGAATCAAGAAGCCTGAGAGAGGTTTTGGGGGCACCACCCCAGATGTAGGAACAATATTCCATGGCAGGGCGGATTTGCGATTTATACAGAATGAGCAGCTGTTTGGAAGAAAAGTAACACTGAGAGCAAAAGAGAAAACCAAGTTTTTTAGATGCAGAGGAAGCAATATTTGTAATGTGCTTGTGCCAAGAGAGATTAGAAGTCAGGGTAATCCCCAAAAGAGATATATCATTTTGCCTAGAAATCGGAGTGTCACTAAAGATAAGCATAGGAGCAGAAGAATCCTTTTTGCGAGATATAAGACAAGACTGAGTTTTAGAAGGGTTGAAATCAACTAAGTTGTCTTTGCCCCACTGGAGAATTAACTGAAGATCGGCATTTAAGGAATTGGTAGCAGATTTTCGAGAAGTTGAAGCTGATTGAGCAGTGCAAGGTTTCTCAAAATGGAAAGTAGAATGCAATGTGCTATCATCGGCAAAACTATGGATAGGATTTCCAGTCAATCGAAGGTCATTAATATACAAGAGGAAAAGAGTGGGGGAAAGAACTGAACCATGGGGGACACCGGCATTAGTGGAGAAGTTAGAAGACAGAGCCATCTACCATCACCCTCAGTGAGCGATCAGAGAGAAAACTGGATAACCAATTACTAAAAACAGTTGGCAAACCATAAGATGGAGGCTTGTTTAGAAGATCTTTATGCCAAACACGATCGAAAGCCTTTGAGATATCAAGAGCAACAGCTTATGTTTCACCGAACCTTTCCATTGAATTAGTCCATAAATGGGTAACATAAGCCAGAATATCACCAGTGGATCGACACTGACGGAATCCATACTGGTGATTGTTGAGCAGACGGAACGTTTCTAGGTAGTTTAAGAGTTGGTGGTTAATTGATTTCTCCATTACTTTAGAAAGAGTAGAAGTAATTGCAATGGGATGATAATTGGATGGGAGGGATTTGTCACCCTTTTTAGGAACTGGCTGGATATGAGCAAATTTCCAAGCAGAAAGAAAAACATCTTTGGAATAAGAAAGTGAAAAAAGGCAGCAAAAAGAATAGGAGTAAGTTCAGGAGCACAGGTTTTGAGAACAAGTGGATAAATACCATCGGGACCTGGAGCTTTCTTAGCATCAAGATTCGTCAAAATCCTTCTGACATCCTTTTGACGGAAGACCACAGGAGGCATTAAATGGAGCGTGTTGGGTATGGTGGGAGGTGTTTTACCAAGATCATTAATACACGAGTTGGAAGAAAAATGGGATGCTAGCAGGTCAGCTTTATCTTTGGCTGAAGTGACAACAGAACCATCTGGTTTGGACAGAGGTGGGAGCAGAGATGGGCAAAAGTTGCGGCCAACAGCTTTGGCAAGGGACCAGAATGCTTGTTTGTTTGTTTGTTTTTTAGGAAATTAGCAACTAAGGCCATATTGCTCCGGGATATGCGGTGGTCATTCCCTGACCTTTCCGCATCCTACGTATTTGGTGGTCATGGGCTCGAACCCCGGTCTAATCAAGAAGCGTGTGCTACGCACTGCTGCTCCTTCCCACCTGGCTACGGAGGCGCCGACCAGAATGCTCGGCTACCATTAGGGCAAGAAGCAAGTTTTCTACTTTTAGCCTGTTCAAACTCTAGTTTAGACTGATTAATAACTGCTTTTCAATTGTTGCGAACTTTGATGTAGGCAGAAAATGAAACTGAAGAATTAGAAACAAGCCAATTATGATATGCAACATTCTTCGCTTGAACAGCCTTAGCACATTTATTGGAAAACCAAGGTTTAGATAAAGGACGAGATTTTAAAGTGGAGTGTGGGATAAAGGATTCCATTCCTGTAAGAATAATTTCACTGACACGATCTGAGCAAACGTTGACATCAGAAGTTTTGAAACAGTAATCCGATCAAGGAAAAGAAGAAAAAAATCTTGCAGGTCATCCCATTTTGCATTCTTGTAATGCCAAACAACACGAGGTTGGGAATAGCCATGAGATAAAGGCTCCATTGGAGAAGAGACAATCACCAAGTTGTGATCTGAAGTGCCTAAAGGACGTCTCACTTCGACCGTGTACTTAGAAGAGTTGTTTGTTTGCTAGCTATTTGGTTTTTAGCAGCATTAGCAACTAAGGCCATATTGCTACGGGATATGCGGTGGTCATTCCCTGACCTTTCCGCATCCTCCGTATTTGGTGGTGACGGGCGCGAACCCCGGTCTAATCAAGAAGCGTGTGCTACGCACTGCTGCTCCTTCCCACCTGGCTATGGAGGTGCCGGAGTTGTTTGTGAGAAAAAGATCAAGCGTGTTGGCTGTATGATTAGGATTGTCCGGTATTCTTGTAGGTAAATGAACAATTTGTGCAAGGTCATTAGTAATTGCAAAAACCTCAGCATCTCGACCAGCTGGGTCGGTGTGACTATAAAATGGAAGCCAGCTGGAGTTGTGAACATTAAAATCACCAAGGAAAATTACCTCACTGTTAGGAACATTAGACTGGAGAAAGTCAAGTTGCAAAGAGAGGAAGTCAAAGAGCTCAAAGTGATTAGTGGCGTTGGGAGAACGGTAGAGACAACAGATGAATTTGACACAATGAGGTAGAGAGATTTTAAGCCGGAGAAGATCAAAGAGAGGAGATCCAAATTGCCAAGTCTCTGACAGGGAATATCAGAATGGACATATGCACAAGTACCACCTTTGAGGCGAAAGGAATCATACAGTGAATAATTTGGGAATCTCAGATGAGCAGTAGTGGAATCAACCAATAACTGAGATTCTATCAGAAAAAGTACATGGGGTTTGGCAGACTGCAAGTGGAAATGGACATCGTTGAGATTAGAATTGAGACCACGTATATTTGTGAAATGGATTAGGAAGTGCTTGGGAGGTTTAGATCTTTTCACAGATAAGCTTGCTCTATTAGTTTGACAATTCATAGTGTATTCAATAGTAAAAAAAAGTGTGTGGGTGCTGTATGACATAATGAAATTTTTGGATATGGCGTACACATAGTAAGAATATACCCAGATCCATGACAATGCTCCCCGCATACACACTACTCGGACTCCCTCCAGTCATTATCTGGCAGAGTAGAGGTAGCAAGATTATACACTAGCTGATCCGGAGGCCTCCTAGAGAGTTACCAATAGGTTTGGTCCGGTGTACTAACTAGTGGCCGGCCTGCGAACACCGTTTTAGAGCTGTACCCTCGAAATGTAAGGAATATTGGATCTCGCCACGATGTTCATCATAACCTCAAAAGTCATCAATCACACTGCATGATGGAAGAGATAGGGAAGGGCTGACCAGAACTTAGCTCTAGAGACTAAACATGGGTTCCACCACTTCAAGCCTCCAATAAGCAAAGTGGTGGTATTGCACCGGTTGATGAGAGTGATCTACCACCTAGTACTGCCTGGTAACAGAGGGGCGGCATTCCTCCATGTGGTGTGGGCACTACACCTCGACTCCTGCTTACGTTGGTTAACACCTGGGTGGCCACCCACCATGTACTTGTGCATGGAGGTTATACCCAGGATTACTAACAGTCCCACCATCGTGAAGGTGCAATTAGAGGATTTGGCTGTCATAGACCGTCTGGACTTCGCCGAAATTGGGTCCACTTGACTTGAGTGTCACCCGAATATCAGTTCCATCAGCGTTTTAGACTCCCAGGTAGCAAGTACAGCTTGTCTGGCATATCTGAGAGAATGTTTGTGGCAACCTCAAGGACCTAACATACCGGAAGGCTAAAAATTTATGATTGGGATTGTTGGTAATAAATAATTCCTCATAGTAGTGTAAAAACAAGTTAGAGACAAGGCTGGAAATTTGTGAAACCATGGGAACTCCAACAATTTGTTTGTATGCAAGCTTGCCATCGAAAATAAATTTATCGAGTATGCAAAGATTGACAAGGTTGTCCCAAGTGCTCTCGTGGATATTAAGTTTCTCATGGTATTTGTTGAACAATTGTTTTAGCACAAACACCAATAGGTTGAGTGGGATGGAAGTGAACAAGTTGGTGAAATCAAAAGTTTCAATACTAGTAATAGAGATCTAAAAATGTTTAAAACAGATTGGTTATTATTAATAATCCAGGTAGTAGAAAGATTGCTGAAGATGGTTTTTAGCTGTCTGAAGAATTGCTTGCAGGTAGCATCCACTATTTTTGAAACTAGTTATGAATCTAAAACCTACCGGTTTTGTGAAATTTGGCTATCATATAAAGGAAGGGTAGGATAGAGTTTTGTATTTTGGCGTGCAGTTTTTTTTTATGTAAAGCTATAAGCTTTTTTATTGTTGAAGCAGAATTGAGACAGCATGGTATATATGTGGAGCTATTCTCTATTTCATATTTTAGTTGGTTGAAGTAGAATTGCTTGCAAAAGATAGCAAAGTTGTTGGATGCTTTGTCAACTGGGGTGATAATAAAGTTGTCCTGTAATTCTAAAATATGTTTTCAGATTGCAGAATGGAGTGTAGTGGTTATTATCAAGTTTGTAGGACTTGGAAATAGCTTTTTTTATGTCTTGATAGATAATAGTTATCCAGTTTTGAAATGCTTCATGTGGAATGGTATATTTATAAGCAAGCTTGTTGGCAAAATGTGTAGATATAGGTCTAGATATAGCTTTTTGTTGATAGAATTAAGATTAACTCGGTTAACGGGTCTGAATTTGAACCCTTTACTCACAGCTGTTTTTAGATTATTGTCATTAATGATGTTTAGATTTCCAGTTATGATATGTCCATAATGTTGATCCACAAAAGGAGATTCGATTCGACCTCTTTCTTAAATTGGCCTCCCATATCTGAATATAGTGTTATTTATTTATTTACTTATATATATTTTTTTTTCCCTCAGTCCCAGTTCAATTTTTGCACTAGGTTTTTCAAATTCTTTCACCTGTTTAACCACTACTTCACTTCCACTTTCTACTATCCCTTAAACTTCTCTTAGTTCTGGCACCTTGTGTACTTTTCATTTCCATTGACACTATTTATTCTACAAACCACACATTTATATCCTTTTGCTTCCTCTACTACTACTGCACTGCACATTTTGGAGCATTAGACATACTATAACTTTTATTTTCCTTTTTCTGCTTATTTTGCTTCTTAATTGTTATATATTACTACTATATATATATATATATATATATATATATATATATATATATATATATATATATATATATAGATAGATAGATAAATAAATGGTTGATTATAGCTAAATTTATACCATCAATACATATATATATGTAAATGCAGTCTAACTGAACAAATATATAAAATAAGTTCACTAAATAACATACAGGATATGGTGTGTTATCTTGTATCTTGTAATGTAACAGAAAGCTTGGTTTTCCTGTGAGATCCACACAAGTATAAAGAGCTCCTACACCCCAATATACCAGAAGAGTTACCAGAAATGTACCTAGTGGGGGAAAAAAAATCAGAAATATATCTCAATACATTAGCATCTTTCAAATAAGCTTGCATATCAAGATATTTCATAATATACATGCAGACTTCATAGTTTGCTTAACATTAGCATAACCAGAATGTAGACCATCTCTGAAGGAAATGCAAAATTAAAATAGAAAAGTTCAAAAACCCCTGGAAAAGTACTTGCACATATATATCACATTCCAGACAATTTGATCTTGCCATCAACCAAAGAACAAAATAGGATAATAGTTAAAAATCCACAGTCAGAGAGTGGGATTCAAATTGATAGGTGCAAGATGGCATCTTTACTAATTATGCCTTCTAGCATGGCTTCCATCCCTGGAAGCCATGCTAGAAGTCTTCTTCTGTGAGGTCCTTCAGTGCATCAGTTATGGCACTTATAATATACTTATAATGCTCAAAAGTAATAAAGAAACTCAAAGATAGGAATGGAATGACTTTTTCAGAATAGGGGCGACTTTATTTATATACCGTATTTCCCCATGTATAAGACGCATCTTTTTTCGAAAAATTTGGGGTCTTATACAGTGGTTGTAGTTTTTTTTTTACTTGAATTTCCCACTTTTTCGTGCTTGTTGTCTTTGAGCTCATTGTTTCGCACTTTTTACCAGTATATTAGGTTAGGTTTTGCCACGTTCTGCCCAGAAATGCTCAGAAAAGATTTTCGTACAGTGCTGAATTCAAGTTAAAAGTGATCCAGTTTGCAAAAGTGAATGGAAATCGTGCTGCTGAACGTAAGTTTGGTCCTCCTCCAACTGAGAAAACAATCCGAGACTGGCTACAGGAAGAAGAAACCCTACTGAAAACACCACGGCAGAAGAAGGCCATTACAGGCAAGTCAGCAAAATGGCCTGATTTAGAGAGGGAACTGAAGATATGGATTGAGGAGCAAAGGGCAATTGGAATTCCTGTGTCCACAAAGATGGTTCAGCATGAGGCAAGAAGAACTGCTGATGAAAAAGAAGTTACTGATTTCAAAGGAGGACACAATTGGTGCTTCAGGTTCATGAAACGGAATGGACTAAGCATGCGTACACGCACCAGACTTGCCCAAAAGATGCCTGAAAGCTATGAGCAGAAGGTCCTTGAATTTCATCGTTTTGTCATTCAATGTCGGAAGACACATCATTTTGAGTTGGGACAGATTGCAAATATGGACGAAGTCCCCTTTCAATTTGATGTCCCAAGTAACAGAACTGTTGATAAGAAGGGGGTGAAAACTGTAACTGTGAAGACAAGTGGACATGAAAAGAGCCATTATACAGTTGTTCTAGCTTGTTGTGCCGACGGAACCAAGCTGCCTCCTATGCTGATTTTCAAACGCAAAACAATGCCAAAAGAAGACATTCCTCAAGAAGTGATTGTCCACGTTCATGACAAGGGTTGGATGGATCAGGATGGGATGAAGATCTGGTTTGAGAAAGTTTGGAGCAGGAGACCAGGTGGGCTCTTACGCAAACCTGCCCTATTGGTGCTTGATCAGTTCAGGGCACACATAACAAAAAATACAAAGAAGATTGCTGCAGAGCAAAAAACAAAACTTGCCGTCATACCTGGAGGCTTAACATCCCAGCTCCAACCACTTGATGTCAGCATTAACAAACCCTTCAAAGCTGCCATGAGAGACAAATGGAACCAATGGATAAAGTCTTCTGGGGACAATTTGACACCAGCAGGAAGAGTGAAGAAACCAACTATAGGAGAAGTTTGTACTTGGGTGAAAAGATCCTGGGATAATATCAAGATTGAGATCGTTGTCAAGTCATTTAAGAAGTGTGGCATTTCAAATGCCATAGATGGAACTGAGGACGAGGCAATATATGAAGACAGTGATTCGTCATCAGACACAGATGAGGACAAGCTAATGGATGGGCGTTTTGACAGTGATGAGTTGTATGAATTTTATGATGAATAAAACTTGAGTTCAATAGCTTTATGTAATACTTTTTTTTTTCAAATTTCGGGCCCCAAAATTAAGGTGAGTCTTATACATGGGGAAATATGGTACTTCTAGGAAAGCAGACAATTCTGAGTAATGTAAGTATAGAGAGCCACAACAGTTCTGGAACTAAGGAAGGAAAGAGGGACAGCATTCATCGATGCCCTCTCCCATTTTCAGTCCTGATGACACTGCTTCTGCCTAATCCCAGCATATTTTAGTAATTCCATTTTAATAATGTCAACATTATTCTGAAGATAATCATGCAAGCAACTCTCATGAACAATACACAAAAACAACAAAAGCAATCTGTTTATGCCAAATAATTGGAGGCTAATCCAAATTGGATCACTATAAATGTTTAAACACTCAAGGTTCACAGTGAATATTATGTAACTTTTCAAGGACCAGGTTAATAAAATGCAATATAGACAATGCATCTTTGGAAGGTTTGAGCTTCTCTCATTTCTAATCACAATACCAAGTGTTTCTGGAATATTGTCAATGACCACTAACGTAAGCCTACCAATTCCATTAAGCTCAATTTTTGATACACCACTGAGGAATAAAAAATTAAATCTTACAAAGTTTTACCAGTATTTGACATCATATAATTTTGAGTACAGGTAGTTCCCAACTTTGAGTTATTTCATTCCTAGTGAGTGCTTGTAAAGCAAAAACTGGTAAAGCGGGAATTAATTTTCACAGACAATGTTAAAAACAGAGGTTACGTTCTAGACAATGAAATTTTACCATAGTAATGTTAAATAAAGGTCATCAAAACAATAGTTTGTGCTTAAACAATGATTTATTTATCCAAAGAAATGAAAACATAGCCTTTAAAATCAAGCAAATTATAATAATAAAAAAATTATTTATGTCATACAAACGTTAAAGAATGTTTATTCTTCTTCATCATCGACTAAATGCCCACTCGTTGATGGTTCATCACTCATCGTTGGTTCGACACTCGTTGTTAGCTTATTGGAAGCACCAGGAGTCGTCATTTTCTTCAGAAATGCATCAAGAATCATTTGTTTCCAACACACTTTTCTCTTTTCTTTATAAATTTCATGATAGCATTTCGCACAAAGATCTTTAATAGTCATTCCAGCTGTATGTTTGCTTATGATCTCATATTTTGTTTCCAATGTTATTCCTCTTTGCTGTTTCTTTTTATTAACATCACTCTCCATAGTATTTCTGGCATACTGTACAGTTTTAATAAGGGGGTTAAATTTGAAATAAGACAAGACAGTGAAAATGAAGAACACACAACCACTCACATAACAAAGCAGCATGGTAACTGCTTTAGGTTATGTGAGTCAATGAGACGCTCTCATCTACCTGAACAAACAAATGCAGGCACAGTAGTACTGTATTGTATTGTAACGTGAGTGGTGTGAAATGCCTTATTTATGTTTAGCATTTATTTATTACAATTAATGTTCATATTTTCAATTTAAAAAAAACAAAAAAAAAAACTCGTAAACCCAAGAACTCATAAAGTGAAAACTTGTAAAGCAGGAACTGCCTGTACATTCAATTCAGAAATGCAGAAACCATGTTCGGAGGGAGTTTTTTTGTTTGTTTGTTTGGTTTTTAGGAGCATTAGCAACTAAGGCCATATTGCTCCGGGGATATGCGGTGGTCATTCCATTACCTTTCCGCATCCTCTGTATTTGGTGGTCATGGGCTCGAACCCTAGTCTAATCAAGAAGCGTGTACTACGTACTGCTGCTCCTGCCCACCTGGCTACGGAGGCACCAGTTTTTTTGTTCAAATTCTTATTATATAAAGATGCTGTATCAATACTGTTTCTGAAAACTTCTTTAAAGCAAGGAGTTCTGATTGAAGTGTTTAAGGCTCTGAATGGATTGAGTAAGCTAAATTTTGATGGCACCCTTACTCTAGCTTGGACAACACACATAAAGGGGCACAAATTTAAATGGAGAAAGGATGGTTACAAGATAGATGTGAGAAAATTTGCTTACAGCCAGAGAGTAGTTGACTGTTGGAACAAACTTCCATTTGAGGTAATTAGACAAATTATTAGAGGGTTGTGATGTCGGAACTTTTTTTATTGGCTGATGATGACAGGTGATGTCGGAACTTTTTTTCTTTTTTTTATTGGCTGATGCTGCTTGCTTCCTTGCACCATTTGCCAATACTAATACTAAAACAGGAAATGAAGCTGAAAGTCGACTAAAACAAATGTCTCTCTGTGTTGACTTGAAGTCTGATACCAGTGAAACCAAACTTTTTAAGGAAATAAATTCACCAACATATTAAATACATAAAATGACTGGAAGAATACTCCAAAATGCCAACGAGACAGTATGTCTCGTTGGCATTTTGGAGTGTTTTTCCTTATGGGTTTGAAGTTATAACTGGAAGAATTTTCAGAAATAAAATCTTCAGAATGCCTGTGAAATGGTACATCTCTTTTACTAGCTTGCCACAATTTATTGCAAGTTGAAATAATGAATTTAGAGAAGAATGAAAAAAAAATTCAGCCTAATAGAGTAGAGGTGGAATACCTGCAACAATCAACTCAGGGTCTGAGTTGAGCAGCTGTAGCCCCAACACTATAACAACTACTAAACAAATACAGGGAAGCACCTGAAGCTACAAAAAATTAACCAAAACCACACAATAAATAAAAATATAATCTATAAATATATACAGGCAGTTCTCTCTTTATGAGTTCCCGGGTTGACGAGGTTTTTTCCCCCCCAAGTATCAAGTATCAACAAAATCGAAAATATGAAGATTAATGGCAAAAAATGAATGTTAAACATTCATAAATCCCACATTTCAAACTATGCGCGTAGCTATACAATATAGTTCACCCCGCTTTACAATATTAATCCGTTCCAGAGAGACAATCATATAGTGAAAATATAATGTGAACCCAATAACATATTGTTCTTTATTATTCGTTCCAAGACCTCGGAAGTTAATTTTTTGCTGTATAACTAAGCTATTTATCTCTCTAAAAGGTCATTTTATAATGTAAATTGTATTAGTTACCAATTCAAATCACTACACTAAACTTTCATCGTTATCATATGTTCTGTTTGTTATAAGAACCAATTTTGAACAGCTTTGTGATATTTTGCTAAAGTTCATTTCTGGAAGTTATGACCATAAAACAAAAATAATTTGCACTTTTTTGGTTTATTGTGCTTTTCTGTTAGTGCAAGCAATTATAAACGGGTCATAAACTCGATGTTATTGCATTTGTGAAAAAAAACCGATAGCTGGAATTGTGTGGGTTTTTACGTTATTAGGGTGAAATGCGTTTCCCTTTTACTGCAATCTTCAATCATATAAAAAACAAATAAATTTTCAGAATCTTCTCTTCATTCTTTTTTTTTTTTAAGCCTCAAACTTGTTACTCTCGGCGAATTGTGTTAGTTGCAATATCACTTGCGTGTATCTTGTTAGTTAATTGCAATTTGTGCATGCCATTAAAAAATGCTTATGCGTGCTATTGTGAAATTTATAAAGAAAAGAAGATTGGAAACAAATGCCTCTTCAAGCATTTCTGAAGAAGATCACTCCTTGTGCAACAAACCAACGATCAACAAGTTAAGTCATAAATAACTTCTTTAAATTATAATTTACTTGATTTTACAGGCTATGTTTTCATTTCTTTGGATAAATCAATCATTGTTTAAACAAACCAATTAGCTAACTAATTTCATTGTTGAGAATGTAACCCCTGTTTTTAACATTATGTCTATGGGAATAAATTCCTGCTTTACAAGCATGCGCTAGGAACGAATTAACTCGTAAAGTTGGGAACTACCTGTAAATATAAATGGACATAAATATAACCTATGAACAGTGCCAATCTTACTTCAAATTTCAAACAGTAAAAGCTGCTCTGTAATAACTAATAAAAAATAAATTGGCTAAATTGATATCAGAATTTTAAGAAAGAAAGTATGAAATTTTGAAATTTAATATAAAATAATGCATAAAAGCATGCCAGGCAGCAATGTAGATTAAAATCATACAAAAATGTGGGGGCGCCTCCATAGCCAGGTGTGAAGGAGCACGAGTGCATAGCACACGCTTCTTGATTAGACCGGGGTTCGAACCCGTCACCACCAAATACGGAGGATGCGGAAAGGTTAGGGAATGACCACCGAATATTCTCGGAGCAATATGGCCTTAGTTGCTAATGTTCCTAAAAACCAAACAACAACAACAAAAATGTGGGAAACAAAGCTGTCTTAAATACTGAGGACAAGATGATGCATTAACATAAAAATATATACAAGACCAAAATAGACTAAAAAAAAGATGCTATGCTGGTGTCTGTATGTTTGTTTGTTTGTTTTTTAGGAGCATTAGCAACTAAGGCCATATTGCTCCGGGGATATGCAGTGGTCATTCCCTGACTTTTCCGCATCCTCCGTATTCGGTGGTCACGGGCTCAAACCCCGGTCTAATCAAGAAGCTTGTGCTACGCACTGCTGCTCCTGCCCACCTGGCTACGGAACCGTCCCTGGTATCTGTAAGAAATTCCCATGTATCTGACTCCCAGACCCAATAAAGGGCCTTTATATGAAATGTGACACTGATTTCTTTTCTCTGATATCAATAGGCATTGCAAAATTCATTGCAATTAATGCAAAATTCATTCAAAAAAGATCAAGGAATCAGTCAGGCTTATTATACAGAAATTGCGTAATGCAAAACAGATTTCATTCTTACAAGAATAATTTCACTGCCATGATCACAGAAAATGAATGGGAGATTTAAAACAGTAATCGAACCAGGGAAAATATAAAACAGAAGTCGCACAGCTCATACCACTTGGAATGCTCATAATGCCAAACAACATAAAGATGAGACTGGCCATGGAGAAGAGATCATCAACAAGTTGAAATCCAAGATATCCAGACAGCCATTACAGTAACATTAACTGTTTATTTTGAAGGGGTTGTGGTGGAAAAATATCAAGGGTGTTGGGTGTGTGTGGCTAGGATTTTCTGGTATGCATGAATTATGTAAAGTTGACTTGAAAAATTCAACTAATTGAAAAAGCCTCAGCATCTTGACTAACTGGGTCTGTGTAACTAGAAAACAGAAGCCAGTTGGAGTTGTGAACATTAAAATCACCAAGGAAAATTACTTCACTGTTAGGAAAATCAGAATGGAGAAATTCAAGTTTCAAAGAAAGGAAATCAAAAAGTCCTGAGTGATTTTTAGAGTTGGGAAAATAACAGAGACAGATGGTTTTGGCAAAATGGTGAAGAGAGATTTTACACCAGAGGTGATCAAAAAAAGAGGATTCCAGATTAGGAAGTCTATGAGGAACATCAGAGCAGACAAATGTAACAAGTACCCCCTTAAAGTGAAAGGAACCTTAGAGCAAATAATTAGGGCAACTGGAATGATTGATGGTAGAGGTAACCAGTAATTGACACTCTTTCAGAAAAAAAAAAAAACTTTTCAGCTGCTCTGCATGCCAAGCATCCTCTGCAGCCATTCAAATGGGTCAATCATCCTCAGATTCCCCCTCCTCTCATCAAGCGGTGATGGATAGACCATGGGACAATGACTATTAATATGCCAACCTTTAGCAGAATCAATATCTCCAAACAAGAACAATCGAAATAATAAATAAGTTAACTGACTGCTCTAGTCTCAAGGCAGATCATTTTCCAAGCTATGTTCTCAACATTACTACAAGGACGTCAGTTCAGTTATTACTGAACTGACATCATTTTAGTCTTGATCAACAGAAGGTTGCAGAAGTCTGCATTCCTCCTCCTAAGCTGGAGTATAAAGTGATTTCCATGCCAGTCAATCAAATGGATTTTTGACCAATCTCAGTCTATTCAATCTGTCTGAAATTATTAGAAAATTATACGATTTGCTACTTGTCAACCCAAATCTTCAAAGGCCAATACGGAATATATAACCTGTCCTCGTGGGTAGCAAAGCACAGTTGGTAGAATTTTTGTCCTCCCCCACATTGTGTGGAAAAGACCTGAGTTTAAATGGCATCAACAATGTGAGCTTTTTCACGCTGTAGCTCAGTGAGTCAGAATCAGATGAGAGCAGTATGTTTTTCTTACCAGAAACTGGTGTTTCATCCAACAAATTGACCATGAAACACATGCAATTCAGACATAATATATGGCTCAATATGGCTAAGTCATTGATGTGCCTAAAACTCTACAATACACAAATAAATGCATAACCAAAAACCAATAAAAATACATACCAAAGAGAGACCAATATAAACCCAAAATGATAGTAATACAGGATCATCTAGACAGGAAAGCAGTTATACTGCAGTCACAGCATGGATTTGTTAAGGAGCAACCTTGTCTGACCAATCTAATTGGATACTATGATATAACAACAAAGGACCTGGATGCAAATATAATTTTGACATCATATAATTAATAATTCAGAAAAGCTTTTGATACTACTGCACATAAAAGACTGCTGTACAGATTGATGAAGTGTGGCATTAAGGACAACTTACTACTATGGATAAAGGGATGGTCGAGTGGAAGAAGACAGTGGTTATCAATGGGAACTGCTCTTTTTGGACTAATATTAGTGGAGTCCCTCAGGGTTAAGTGCTGGGCCCATTGTTTTCAATATTTATTAATGATACCAATGAAGACACGTCAGGCTTAATGTCTGAGTTTGCAGATGATACAAAGATTGGCAGAGTGGTTAATGACAGTAATCAGAGTATGCTACTGAAAAAATATCTAGAAAAATTAGAAGTTGTAATTGAAGTTAACAAATAAAAGGTACTGCATGGGTTGCAGTACCTTTTGTTTGTTAATGTTAAACTTCAATTATGACTTATAATTTTTGTTAATGTTAGCAGTAATCACAGAATACATTTCTTAATGTTAGCAGTAATCCCAATACCAAGTGTGTGGTACAACACAGAGTAGTGGAGAATGAAAAAGACCTCAGGTAATTGTACAATCAGACATGAAGTTCTCTCAGCAATACAGACAGGCTGCCAAGACAGCTCATGGGGTTTTGTCAATGATGTATAGGAATTTTTCCAGCAAGGATAAGGTGGTGATTATCCTATTGTATAATGCAATGGTTAGGTCACATCTTGAGTACTGTATACAGGTCTGGAGGCCTCACTTTAGGAAGGATATAGAGCTCCTGGAATGCATACAGAGAAGAGCAACAAGATTAGTGAGGGGAAACAAAAGGGTACTCTTACTAAGAAGGCCTCAATTCTGCAAACTATAACATCTGGAAACTTGGAGCCTGCAAGAGATCTGATTAAGGTGTTTAAGGCTTTGAATGGATTGAGTAAGCTAAATATTAATGGTAACCTTCCTCTTATTCAGATAATATATGAGGAGGCTTAAATTTAAATTGAAGGATGATACTTGTCTTCAACCTTGATGGTTAGAACACACTTCTATCTGGTGCTGTGAAAGTGGGTAGTTTAAAAGAATATTTAAGGAGGAACCAGAAAATTATCAGAGGGGTCAGACATGTGATGTGAGAAGTCCCCCCACCCAGTTTTTGCCTTCTCACATCATTTGCTACTACCAATGCTATTACTAATTATGAAAAGAGAAAATAATCTGTCATAAATGCCAGATACTCAAATTCTTAACATTTTTAACTGTTGGAATCAGGAGATGGACCTTCATGCTATTGCCCTTGGCATACCTGTTGCATTTGACTGGGTTTACATTCAGTCTCACATTTCTCCACTTGAACAATTCTTTCAAACCAAAGATCCTTGTTACTGTTCATTAATTATTCATCAATTATTAACTAAGGACTTTATGATAGGAATTCCCCAAAGTGGTTCCTTATTAGCCCTGCTCTTTGTTGCCATCTTTATAACTTATTTTTATATTTTTTTTAAACCTAGGATTTCAATCCTGTGCTGATGATGTCCTCTTCACTTGACCTCCATCTGGAAATTACTGTCAGCCCTAGCTGAAGAGCGAGAAAAAGTTTTTTACGTCATCACAATCTAATAATTATCTTATCCTTTTTAACCTGAAATGGAATTCAGCTAAAACTCACTACATCAACTTCTCGCTAGCACCTAGACACTCTTCTGTTAATTCTTGTCCAAGGCTAGACATTAAGTTCAGATCTTGAATTTAAAGTTTCTTGAATATTTTTTTAGTCCAAACACCTCTTTGAAGTGTTTGGACTCAAAGACAACAAAGGCAGATACTGTTAGGATATCAGAGGCAACAAAGACTTCTTTAGCATTAGCAGAGGCATTTGATGCAAGAAAGCAAGCTTATGCAGCATCAGCAAAAAAAAAAAAAAAAAAAACCCACTTCCACTTCACCCCTCTGTTCGTTCAAAATACCTGTCCAGCTGAGCCTTAAACTTATTTAGGCTACCAACCTCCACTACAAGGGATGGAAGTTTGTTCCACCAACCAACCACCCGCTGGCTAAAGGCAAATTTCCGCACGTCTATCCTACATCTGTCTTTCCTCAATTTGAATTTATGCCCTCTCAGGTGATTATTCTGAGCTAGAGGAAGAATCCCATCAGCATTGAGCATGCTCAAACCATTCAAGGCTTTATACACCTCTATCAGATCACCTCACTGGTGCCTAGTCTCCAGACACTGTAATTTGCAAAACCTGAGCCTTTCTACGTAAGAGCACCCCTTTGTTCCATTCACTAATCTTGTTGCCCTTCTCTGTACTCGTTCCAGCAGCTCTACATCCTTCTTGAAATGAGGCCTCCAGACCTGTATACAGTACTCCAGGTGTGGCCTGACCATTGCCTTATACAAGGGAATAATCACCTCCTTATCCCTGCTGGAAAAATTCCTGTATATCATTGACAATACTCCATGAGCTACTCTTGCAGCCCATCTGCACTGCTCAGAGAACTTCATATCTGCCTGCACAACCACCCCCAAGTCCCTTTCATTCTCTACCACTGTCAGTGTAGTACCACAGAGTTGATACGTTGCTCTGGGGTTGCTGTTTCCCATGTGTAGTACTTTACATTTGTCAATGTTAAACTTCATTTGCCACCTCTCAGCCCATCTGCTCAACCTTTCCAGATCCTGTTGCAGCAGCATAGTGTCAGTAGTGTCCTTGACAACCCTGCCAACCTTTGTATCGTCTGCAAACTTGGACATTAAGCTTGATATACCATCATCAATATCATTTATAAATACAGAAAACAATAATGGACCCAACACTGAGCCCTGAGGGACTCCACTAATAACATTAGTCCACGATGAGCAGTGTCCATTGATTACCACTCTCTGTCTTCTCCCCCTCAACCACCCCTTTATCCATAGCAGCAATTTGCCTCCAATGTCACACTGCTCCAATTTGTGTAGCAATCTTCCATGTGCAACAGAATCAAAAGCCTTTCTAAGATCCAAGTATATAATATCAAAGCTATTCACTGCATCCAGTTCTTTTGTGACTGCATCATAATATCCAATCAAATTGGTCAGGCAAGACTTCCCCTTAACAAAACCATGCTGTGTCCGAGCTATAACTGAAGTCTTGTCTAAATGATACTGCAGTGCTTCTTTAACCAGTGCCTCCATTAATTTTCCTGGAACAGAAGTTAAGCTCACAGGTCTATAATTACTTGTGTCAGCCTTTGATCCTCCTTTGTGAATTGGGGTCACATTTGCACATTTCCAGACTATGGGTACCTCCCCTGAGTCCAAGGAAGCTCTCATAATTATGGCTAAGGGTTTGCTTACTTCCTTTGCTGCCTCCTTTAATATAACTGGATAGATCCCATCCACCCCAGGTGCCTTTCTTGTGTTTATCTTCAACAGTTTCTCCTCCACTTTACCCCCAGTTATTTCAAGATTCTGTAGCTTACTGCTAGAGTTGAATACACCTCTGGCATTCCCCTCGCTGAATAACTCCTCATGTGTGAATGTCGATGCAAAATATTCATTTAGTTTGTTAGCTACCTGAGCAGGGTCATCAACAGTTGACCCATTAATATCAAGTGGACCAATCTGATTCATCCCCTTCCTTCTAGAGTTTACACAAGTAAAGAACTCTTTGCTGTTTTTCTTTGCATCCCTTGCCAAGGATTTCTCGTAATCTGCCTTCGCCTGCCTAACCTCCTTTGTAACTTGGTTGCATATCAACTTGTATCTATCATAGGCTTCTGTGTCATGTGTTAATTTGTAAGTATCCCATGCCTTTTTCTTCTCTGCCATATGCCTCATTAGTTCATCTGACATCCATTTTGGCCTAAACCTTGAACAATATTTCTTAGTTGGTATGTAAAGCCTAGTAGCTTCCAAGATTAATTCTTTGAATGCTTCCCATTTTGAATTTGCAGTTGGTAACATCATCAGTTGGTCCCACTGTATAGAATTTAAATACTGTCTCAGTCCATCGTAGTCGCCTTTACGGAAGCAATAACCCTTCCCTTTACCCCTAATGGTAGTTACCTCTTTGAGTAAATCCCACTTCAGCACACTGTGATCACTGCCACCTAATGGTTCATTTATCTGCAGATTCTTAATGCATGAAGAATCACTGCTGATAATCAAATCAAGAGTATTACTCCCTCTAGTTGCCTCCCGAACATGCTGATGTAGAAAACAATCATCCAATAAATCCACAAAAGCCCTGCTAGTGTGTGAGTGACCAGCCCCCAAATTCCAGTCAATATCTGGGAAATTAAAATCTCCCATTATAAGACTCTCTGATTTACTGGCCCACTCTATTTCCCTGTACAGTTTATTATACTCATCAGAGTCATTAGGCCTATAGCACACTCCTACTCTCAATTTTGATCTCCCAATGCTTACGTCACGCCAAACTGACTCAACACTGCACTGTCCAGCGATGTCGACTGGCTTCACTTCCTTGGTTTTTATGTGTTTCTTAACTAATAGCATAACCCCTCCCCCTTCCCATCCTGTCTATCCTTTCTGTAGACGTTGTACTCCCCAAATTCCAGTTCTGCATCCCTTATATCTGTGTGACACCACGTCTCTGATATCCCAACAATATCTGCCTTTGATGTTTTGAGCAATACCTCAAATTCATCAAATTTATTTACTAAACTCCTAGCATTGGTGTACACGCAAGTATACCTGCACCTGTCTCTATTCTTAGCTACCCTAACACAACCCATGTGTTTACTTGTACCGCAATGGCTCCCAGCAGTCTCTGAAATATCATGCATCTTGTTTTTCAGGCTTCTGCTCATTCTAATAGAAGCAGTGCAAGAATCTCTTTCACCTCTGCCAGTGGCTACTGTCAATCTATTGGTCTTTGTCTCCCCCCAAGCTAGCAGTTTTCCGACCCACCTAACACTGCCTCGATAGCATCAGCAAATATTCTTGCACCCTTTCTATTTAAGTGTATCCCATCCCTGTAGAAGCAATCTCTCCTGTTAACAAGTACAGTCCAGGCTGAAAAAAATTCTACCCCTTGAGCATTGCACAATCTTTCCAGGGCCGAATTGATCGACAAGGCTCTCATCATATACTCCCTCCTATCGTGTCTGGGCAGAATTGCAGACACTTTCAAATTCGAATTCTTTACTTATGTAAACTCTAGAAGAAAGGGGATGAATCAGATTGGTCCACTTGATATCGATGGTTCGACTGTTGATGATCCTGCTCAGATAGCTGACAAACAATGAGTATTATACATCTACATTCACACATGAGAAATCCTGTAAGGAAGGGGAGGACAGAAGTTTAAAAAACTCTAACAGGGAGCTAAATGATTTTGTAATAACGGAGAGCAAAGTGGAGGAGAAATTTTTGAGGTTAAACAAAAAAGGCACCCAGGGTGCATAGAACTATCCAGTTATATTGAAAGAGGCAGCAAGGGAAGTACAAAAACCCTTAGTCATAATTATGAGAGCATCCTTAGATTCAGGGGAGGTCCCCATGGACTGGAGATGTGCAAATGTATCCCCGATTCACAAAGGGGGTTCAAAGGATGACACAAATAATTATAGACCCGTTAGTTTAACTTCTGTTCTGGGAAAAATAATGGAGTCACTGGTTAAAGAAGCATTGCAGGATCATAGGTGCCTCGTTAGCCAGGTGGGAAGGAGCAGCAATGCGTAGCACACGCTTCTTGATTAGACCGGGGTTCGAGCCCATGACCACCAAATACTGAGGATATGGAAAAGTCAGGGAATGACCACCGCATTATCCCCGGAGCAATATGGCCTTAGTTGCTAATGCTCCTAAAAACCAAATGACAAGCAGGATCATCTAGACAAGACTGCAGTAATAGTTCACACATAGCATGGGTTACTTAAGGGTAGGTCTTGTCTGACCAATTTGATTAGATCACAAAGGAACTGGATGAAAAAAATAATTTTGTTATCATATACTTGGATTTCAGGAAAGCTTTTGATACTGTTGCACATGGAAGACTGCTGTACAAATTGGAGTGGTATGGCATTAAGAGCAAGTTGTTACAATGGATAAAGGGATGTTTGAGTGGGAGACGACAGAGAATGGTAATCAATTGACACTGCTCTTCGTGGACTAATGTTAATAGCGGAGTCCACCAGGGTTCGGTGCTGGGCCCATTGTTGTTTTGTGTATTTATCAATGATACTGATGAAGGTATATCAGGCTTAATATCCAAGTTTGCAGATGATACAAAGGTTGGCAGGGTAGTTACTGACAGTAAGGATGATACGCTACTGCAACAGGATCTAGAAAAGTTAGGCAGATGGGCTGAGAAGTGGCAACTGAAGTTTAAAATTGACAAATGTAAAGTACTGCATATGGGTAGCAGTAATCCAAGAGAAGTACCACACTCAGGGAAGTGGAGAATGAAAAACACTTGGGGTAATTGTGCAGTCAGATATGAAGTTCTCTGAGCACTGCAGATGGGCTGCCAGAGCAGGTTATGGAGTCTTGTCAATGATATATAGGAATTTTTTCTAGCAGAGACAAGGAGGTAATTATCCCTTTGTATAAGGCAATGGTCAGGCCACACCTTGAGTACTGCATACAGGTCTGGATGTAGAGCTGCTGGAATGAGTACAGAGAACAGCAATGAGATTGGTGAGGGAAATGTTAGTGGTTTGCGAAGGTGAACAGTCGCACTGTTTTGTGCTCTGCTGAACGTAAGTTAAAGATAATGTTCTTTTCAACGACCAGATGTCCATTTGATACTGTCGGAATCCTTGTGCCAACATGCGTCTAAATACAGCCATACTATGGATAATAGTTGTTCGGGTAAATAGATATTTTATATTATTTTCATGTTTAAATGATCTTTATGGCTGTTGGCACGCTCATATCCTGCATGGCTTCTGTTAACCACACTTATCCTCAGTAATCCTAGCCTAAAGCGATTGTAGCATTGTCTCTACTGAGGGAAGAACACCTGTCCACATCTCAACGCCTTGAGCACAGTGGCCGAAACTGATGCTATTAACCCCATTCAAAATTGAAAGCTCACAAACAATAGTGGCCTTCCTTCTTCGTGTCTGCTCTAAAAGAATTATGTGGAAGTCACTGTAAAAGCATTTGAATCAACGTTAAAATTTGCTGCCTTCAAATAGAAGTAGTGAAATAAGCAATATGCAGGCTGAAGATTGTATACATACTTGTCAAGCCTACCTGAAGAAGGTCAAACATATACTAATATGCAATAGTGACTGCGGCTGCTCCTTATGTGGAAACTGCTCCTGATAGTCACAAATATTTAAAATGTCAAAGTCAGCTAAAGAGCATTACGTTTGTGCCCACTGCCGGAGGGTATCTCCAAGGAAATCTGAAATCTCACTGGGGAAACCCAGTTCGACATCTCTAGATGTGAATCGAGCTCAAAAACTTGAGGGCACAGCCAGCTACATTAACCACTGATACTGAAAGTGCCATTCTGTGCCTCGGAAAAAATGACTCTGAGGATACTCCCAGTGAAACCAGTAATGCTAAAGAGATCCCCACGACTAAGCGCACCATCGGAACACAGCACAATCTCAATTCTACCTCCCACATCAGCACTGCCTCACAGACTGAATGGACCCACACACCCGAGGCTGCCATGTCGAGTTGGACGGCAAGGAGTGTCATCATGTACCCTGATGCAGAGGTCACAGCAGAGACGAATAGGCAGCCCTAGTGAATACACTAGGGCTGTGAAATAAAAACCCCCTGTTCATTCCATCCAACCTCATATAACCGATGAGTTCCTGTTGCCAATGCTGAGTAACTTCAAGGCTGTGCTACTAAAATGTGTTATTATTACTGTTATTATTTGGTTTTTAGGAGCATTAGCAACTAAGGCCATATTGCTCCGGGGATATGCGGTGGTAATTTCCTGACCTTTCCAGATCCTCCATATTTGGTGGGCACAGGCTCGAACCACGGTCTAATCAAGAAGCGTGTGCTACGCACTGCTGCTCCTGCCCACCTGGCTACGGAGGCGGCACTAAAATGTGTAAGTGTTACGATCTCTTCTCTAGCAAAATTCATGAGGATGTGAAATGCAGCATAAGTCATTCTATTCCTGACTCAGAGTGCTGTGGAAAAGCTGTAGAAATTGATCACTATACAGAGAAAATATCGCATTCCCATGCAAAAAGCAATAATACACCTGCAATGCAGTTCTCAACTGACAAGTCAAATGAAAAGGTAAAAATTCCACCAAGTGAGCATTCTACGTCCCTTCCAACCAGCCACAGCACAGCCATACCGATGTTGATATGTTCTTCAAAGATGCGGCCTTCAAATTGATAAACACTATCTCCAGTGATTCACCAAATTTCACAGCTCTAGCCATCACGCTGCTCAGAAATGCATCCACAATAGATATCTGCGTAATGTATATCCCGCCGGTACCCACAATTGATATCATTACTGAGGCAGCCAACTGGGCAATCACCCACTTTCATCCCTCACTCCACAGCTCACTGCCAACAAGATCCTTGTTGATTACATGAAGTAGTAGTAGTGGCATGTGATGCAAGAAAGCAAGTGTATGAGCTTATGCAGCATCAGCCAAAAAAAAAAAAAAAAATCACACCATTCCCTCCAAATGCCTGTCCAGTTCCTCCTTAAATTTATTCAACCTATCAACTTCCACAACGACAGATGGAAGTTTGTTCCAGCAATTAACCACCCGCTGGCTAAAGGCAAATTTCTGCACATCTATTCTACATCTGTCCTTTCTTAATTTGAATTTATGCCCCCTTAGGTTCGTAATCTGAACAAGTGGAAGGATCCCATCAGAATTCAGCATGCTGAACCCATTCAAGGCCTTATACACCTCAATCAGATCACCACGCAGGTGCCTTGTCTCCAGCCACTGCAATTTGCAGAACTTAAGCCTCTCTTGATAAGAGGATCCCTTCATTCCCCTCACCAATCTTGTTGCCCTTCTCTGTACACGCTCAAGTAAATCTACATCCTTCCTAAAATGAGGCCTCCAGACCTGTACGCAGTACTCAAGTATACACCTAATCAATCACTGCCCTACTAGAGGAGAAAACCAACCTAACTTGCTATTTTCTTCCTTAGCATTTATGATTGAAGAACCACCTGAGATGCACTACAAATCGGATCACTAACCTATCTATGCAAAATTAATTATTCCTACTCAGGGACCCCCCCGAAAAAACGTTCAAACCACCGTCATCATCATCAGCCCCAAGCTCCTTAACATCCAAAAATGCCTGAAAGCCGCCACCCTTATACCTTGACATGTCCTTGAAACATGTGACGTCTCACTTGCTGTAACACTATTGACAAACTGGGTAAACATCATTGCACAATATTCCGCATCAAAGAAGATAAGGATCTCATCTTACTCCAAAGCCTGGTGGAATTCAAATGTACACATGGCCTTCCTATTAAAGCAGCAGCTACACCAGATCTGGAAAAGAGCTCAACAGATTTCTGACCAGATATCTTATTCAAGAGCACGAGCGTAATTTAATAGGAAGAAATCAAGAGCAATAACAGCACACCTGGGTGCCCAACTTCAAAAAGGGAAAATCCCATACCGCTTCAGATCCTATAGCTTTCTTAGTCAGCTGGACCCAGCTCAATGGCTAGATCACATTAGCAGATTCAATACGGGTGGAGGTCAACTAAACTGTTATGTCCCGACAATGAATTACAAGACATCTTACATTCCATCACCATCTTTACACACCAGCTGACAGGAGCGATAAACTCCCTTCCAGAGACAGCAACCGCGGGGGCCGACAAAGTGCCACAATTTATGGTAAAATGTCTCAGTCCATTCATCCTCCAACTGCTCAAGTCTATCATCAATGGAATTCTACCCACAAGAATTTTTCCTAAAGCCTGGAATAGCTACCTTGTCAGACCACATCCAAAAGTTCAAAATCCTACTTTACCCAGGTACTTTTGGCCGATATCTAACTCCTCAATGCTCCTGAAAATCCCGGAAAAAACTATGCTGCCCACCTTAATGAATCAGATTCTTGGAGATAAGCCGCCACAGATCCACTACGTCATCCGAAACCGATCCACAGTGACAAACCTCCTTGCAACCATATGTAATATTGTCCGGCTTTGAACAGCAAGGGAACTCGCAATCATACCTAGATATTGAAGCTGCCTTTAATGCCATCGTGTCCGCACTCCTCCGCTTACTGGAAGACCACTATCTAATCCAAAGTAATATCCTCTGGTTCATAGCATTACTCCTCTATGATAGGGTACTACAAGTCAATGCCTATGGACAATCGCACAAGAAGGCAATCTCTGCTGGTGTTCCGCAAGGAGGAGTCCTATCTGGCTTATTATTTGCAGATATCATTGTGCCTCTTGTCCATAACAATGAGAAAATCATCATGTATGCAGACAATATAAAAATTCTAACGCCTATTGCTTCCAACAATTACCTTGAAGCTACAGCAAGCATTAATAACAGTCTCATCAACGTTGCCTCTTACCTCAATCAGTACGGACTCTCGATCAACCCACAAAAAACAATACTAATGGTGTTCTCTCTCAGACCAACCCCTACAACAATAGCCCCAACATTCGATGAATTGTAATATCTGCGACTCCTACACATGCAGATTTGGGAATAGTATTTGACCCATAACTTCGGTTTCAGGCTAATGTAGACAAGCTCACAGAGGTATTAAATTGAGGATGGGGAAAGGATAAAGGCATTGTTGTTGTTATTATTTGATTTTTAGGAGCATTAGCAACTAAGGCCACATTGCTCTGGGGATATGCAGTGGTCATTACCTGACCTTTCTGCATCCTCCGTATTTGGTGGTCACAGGCTCAAACCCTGGTCTAATCAAGAAGCGTGTGCTACGCACTGCTGTTCCTGCCCACCTGGCTATGGAGGCGCCGATAAAAGCGTAGATAAAGGCATAGTTTATCCCTTCCCCATCCTCAATTTAATATCTCTCCCTATACCATGTGCTCGTTATATTTATTTTAATTCTTCTAATATTCCAACACTAAATTATTTTAATTCTTCTAATCTCAGCAAAATTCCAAAATATTTTTCCAAATTTACTTAAAAATCTACATATATTTCAAAATCTTTTTCCTACTATGAAAACACTTAATTATATATATTTTAACCTTATCCTTATTTTAATTTCATTGACACTGAGTTGGGACTATCTCGTTCATACTGTAAAAGAACATGCTAATTTTTTTTCATTTTGCTTTATTTAACTTTTCTTCTACTGTTACGGACAAGTATAGAAATGCAGTTCCTGATACATGGTTAGGTGTAGTTCCCTGATGAAATACCTAACCATGTATCAATATTTACTTCCACTGACATCAGACTTTGCATTTTTGCCTTCCCTGTATTCGATCTATAACTAAATTTGCCCACCCATTTCTGATGACAGCTTTACCATCTTTATTTTATTTTACTTTATTTTGTTTAATTATTTGTTTAATTAGTTTTAATTATTAATACCAAATTAATCATTTGGTATTAATAATAATTTTACTTAACAGTTCCTTCACCTCCAAATTGGCTTTGCAATTCAGCCATAATTTTCTTAATTCATCATAAATTTTAGGATATTAACATTCTTTCACCTTTTTCATATCTACATTACTTCTTTTTTCTATTATCCTTACCCTTCTAGCCTTGGCACACTTTGTGTAATTTTCACCTCCATGCAAACTTTATCAGTCTTATATATTCTTACATATATATATATATATATATATATATATATATATATATATATATATACACACACACACGGTCGATCTGCCAAACCTCACTGGACCAGTCTGGAAGATTATGGTCCATTTTCCTCAACATGACTTGTTGAGGAGGCATCCATCCTGCAGTGGACTGACAATCTCTTTACTTGTATAAGTTTAGTAATAAGATCCAAGGGAAGAAGAGAGAAATAGAAATGTAATAAAAAGTGACCATAATTAGTTTAGAGATAACAAGAAAAAATAAATCATAAACAAAACTAGTGATCTTGTGCAAACATAAAAAAAAAAAAAAGTAGTGAAACTTGAGATTAAATTTGTGATATAAACAACTCAGTACAGAATAGAAGTAGATGCAAACCATGAACAAAGTAGCAGGCACAGGCACTAATAACCTTGATAAGGCAAAAATAGTTAGTGAGAAACGATTTTCTTCCTATCTTAACTATTTTCAACTTAGCAAAGTTATTAGCACCTGTGCCTGCTACTTTGTTCATTGTTTATCTCTACTTCTATTCTATGCTGAATTGTATCACGAATTTAATCTTGCATAACAATATACAAACTTTTAATACTTTTTTTTGTTCACAAGAGGTCGCTAGTTTTGTATATAATTTTTTTTTCTTGCTATCTCTAAACTAATTATGCTCACTCTTTATTACCTATCTATTTCTCCTCATTCTTCTATTTCCCTCCCCTTCCCATTGATCTTATCACTAAATTTGCACATATGTGTGTGTGTGTGTGCCCGCAGGCACACGCACGCACACCTAAAAAACTAAACTATAGTTAAATAAACCAGAAGCCCATCTGTTCCATGTCTTCCAGCTACAACCAATGACACCACATACAACAACTGTACTGTATGTTACCTTTCTGTTTACCCTCTTAGTCTTAATCAAACAATATTCCCAATGTACAAAATTTCATTATTTAATGCATGAGGTAATATTATCATTTGAATATCATAGTAGGTACACCATATCATGTGTTAGGGATTAAAGCATATTTTGAGTTAGTTTCTTTCTAATTAATTTACCATATGGGGAAGGTTTGTTATCATGTTAGTGGAACATTTATCATTCAGAAAACAAGATGAGCAGCTCTTTGATAATTAGTCATAGAAACCCACTTTAAATCCCATGGATTTTTCATGATGCAGTAGACTTATATAACAAATATTCACTGAATACTGTACACAGAAGCTAAACAGTTTTTGAAAATTTGAAGCTAAACAGCAATAAAGAAACTTTCATCTGTTTGTACTGAATCAAGAATGAGAAATATTCATTTGCTGTGTTACTATCACCTGTACTACCACTTTCACGTTATAAATCAAAGGAATAGCTTGCTCTTTGAACATTACAGACAGGGCTGATATTTTACCACATATAATAACCAAGGCCAAATAATATTTTTTTTGTGGAATTCACTGGAACCAAACCCAAACTAACATTATAGATGACATCCTTCCCTTTAAATAATGACATTATAACCAAGTTCAATGCAATACCTCAATAAAAATAAAATCTTACACAGTCAATCAAGACAACTGTAACAATTTAAAGTCATACTATACCCCAAACTCCAATAACATATCTATCTTCTCCACAGAAATAACAAATTCTATCCCACTGGCTCTGCCAAAAATCACCTGAAGCTCCCCAGAAATGCTGAAGATGCCTGTAAATATAACAGAAATGTAATACAAAAAAACTCCTGCATATTTATATTTTCTTTGTTGCAAAAAAGTATGATATAAAATAAATGAAAAATAAATTTCTATTTATACTCTGATGCTGCAAGGGACTTGGAATTCATAGTTTCACTGTAAATGCTTTATTGTAGCTGATACATGAACACAACATTTAACAATTAGTCCTGTATTTTTTGTGGTAGTATACAGACTTGATCTCATATGTGTGTACTTGCACCCAAATATATTACAACACAAAAATAACATAACAAAAGTTCATATAATGAACCAAACATCTTATCCAGCATTAACAAGGGTTATACAACAGGCAGTGTGAAAAATCTAAAAAAAAATCTAAATCAATATTTTGTAACAATTTTTGATATGAATCAAATTTTTATTACACTTATAATTATGAAAATTGAAAGATGTGCTAGAATTATTTTTCTCCAGAGAAAAACAGAGTGTACTGTTTGTTATGTAATTGTGTAGCAGTCACATAAGTAACTATGTCAGTTTATGTCAGTATTTATGTCAGTTTATGTCAGTATTTATGTCAGTTTATCATACAGTGATACATGTATTAACATTTTACATATTGTATCCAGATTGCTGCAAATGTATAGAAAATAGCCAGAAAATATGGTTACTTGCACATTGATGAAAAAAAAAAAAAAAGAAGCAATATCTTGAGCAATAAAATTAGAGTATTAAAATGATCTGATGTGGGTAAAAGTACAGCACAATATAAGCCACAAATTTAATTTACCTCAAACTACAGCAATAATGATTCATGCAAACGTTAACAAAATTAAAGAAAGTGCCCTTGGTGTGTGTGTATTGTCAGAATTACCAATGACTGTTTCCAGAATTGCAAAGGAAGAGCTCAAACTATAAATAACAAGGAAGAAAATGGGGACCTATGCCTGCACAGTTAAGGATTACTATTAAAAACAAAAATAGAGCAACACATAACATTGCTTATTCTAGATAGTGGTGTCTGAACATCAAATTAACTTGAGAATTAGTTATTAATGTTAAGGCTACATTTTTGTCACCAAACAACTTCAGTGATGCAGCTGTTTGGACTTGGAAGTGATTGCCATGCTGAAAGCATGCTATTACCATCATACAGTAAGGTAGCCAAATGACCATAGATGGCAAAAATAACCTACAATACAACAAATTTTGGATAGATTAGATTCTCAAAGGAATTCATCCTGTTTTTATCAATTATTCAAAAGAAAATTTGTTTTGAATTAAGTCCTTTTGATTTTTTAGGCTTTCTAAGGACAGACAACCCTATTTAGAGGATTACTATACAGGTAACCCTCACATAACACGGTAGTTAGGTTCCTATAAAATCTCGTGTAGTGCAAAACTGTGTTATACGGGCCTAAGAACCAGTGCAAAAGGGGCAGGGGGTTACATTCCAAGAGCTAACAAAAATACACCATTTTGTTAACAAAACTGACAAAAATACACAATTCTAGATTTCATGCATCTTCTGTTCTCTTTAAAAAATCATTAATCTGGGTTTGTTTGCTTTTGCTTGATAGATCCTTGTAATTTCATCTTATGGCACTAAGCATTTTTGAAGCTCTCTTTTGAACTTTGGGCTCCTTTCAGTTGAAGAATCTGAATTAAAAAAATTAGATTCTAATTGCTCGGCTAACTATGCCTTTCCATATACTTTTTAGTGTAAAATTTGGAAGTTCAAATTTATCTGTGCTATCATCCTCTGAATTTATTTGATTTGCCTCTGATGCCATTTACACCAAATCTGTTTCGTCAGCCTCTTTTTCTACCAGTAATTCTTGAACATCTTCAGTAATCATATTTTTTAGGAGCACTGGTGACTAAGGCTATGTTGCTCTGTGTGTTCAAATTGTGTGTTCTGAGGTCGATTTTTTATTTTTCTCGATGAAAAACCCGAGTTTCCTGGAGCTACCCTCAACTGAGATCGACTAACTCAACCACGTTGTGAAAAAGACCCATAAAAATTCCTCCTATCATCGACGTAATTCCACTTAGGTTTTTTCCACCCAGTGTGGGGATGATGGTGATTCCACCAACTGTGATACCCACAAAGGCTTCAATAGCCATATCATCCAAACCTTCCCCTCGTACTGACTTAGCAAGTTCTACTATTGCACAGATTCCGTTTTAAGTCAGTTCGACCATATTTCCTGAATGACTGATCCTGGCCATACATCTTTCCAACACACATTTAACGTTGACAGTTTTACTTCTTTGGGCAATAAAGCTATGATTCCGATACAGTTCACAATTGAAAAATGTTTCCATGCCTCCATCACTTCAATTTTCCATCAATTCAATTCGGAAACAGCCAAAAGCGGGTATTCACAAAAAAAAAAATGGAAATGTTGAAAAATGACATCCAACATAATAGCAGAGTTTTCTCTGTACAAAAGCTCAAAAATACCGTGTAATGCGAGGTTGCCACAATTCCTTAACTGTGTTATATAAATACCGTGTTGTGTGAGGATTTCTGCACTTTATCAATCGTGTTAGAGCAAAACCAAGTTGTAGAAGTACTGTGTTATACGGGGGTTGCCTGTATATCAAATGCCCTTTAATAAATAACAATATTAATAAAACATTTGATGATTAAACTTCATAAAATGTAATTATCATCATTCAAAATTTACAGCCAAAGGCAGTTTCAAAATTTTCTAAATTGCTAAAAAAATGGAATAATCACAAAGTTTACTATTTAAAAAGAAAAGGAAGACTGCCACAGCTTGCTTCCACATAACTCTTAGCATAAGTGATACCAATCAGCTACATGGCAATCAAAATCCACTCTGATTACATAAGATCATCAAACATATCATTTTTGCAGTGACACCGTAGTGCCACCAGAAATCTGTGCAGATCATCATACATGTTTGATTCCTCCATTAAAATTCCTCCATGAAATGTTCTTGGCTTTTGATCTTCATTAATGATTATTAGAATTGGAAAAGTATGGCTGTGAAATAAAAATATGTATAACATATATTCAGGGGTTTCAGTTTCTCTTTTATTTTTGTCAGTGTACAAAATGTAATGCATGCCTGCTTGCATTTCCTTAGAACTTGTTTCAGTTTTGATTTGTCTCACTGCTTGTGCTAGATGTGGGGTAAATGGCTAATAACAAGGCTTAAGGCCAGTCATCAGTCCAGTGGTTAACATACACTGCCATAAATAAGGATGTTGTAGGTTTGATCCCATACACTGCCACAAGCATTGCCCATTGTAATCTGTGGTGCTGATAATCCAGCTGTCCTTAATAATTCAATATGTATGCAGTCACAGTAAATTTGCAAACTTTCTAGTCTTAGCCATCTGGAGAATAAAAGGAAATTTATTTTTTTTATTTCATTAAATATAATTTTCATTCTTGTGTCCAATACAATGCCAAAATAAAGAATGGCATTAAAAATTGCACAATTTTAAACTACTTCCTTTATTCCAAACATTCTGAGTAGTGAACTCAATGCCTTTATTCTAAAAATATTGAATGAATTTTTATGTACAGTAAAACTTCAATAATTACTGTTATAAGAGTGCTTTTAAAGTATGGGAAACCACAACCTATTTGCCCGAAGTAAACAATGAATCAATGTTTTCTAATACTGGATGACACAATGTACAAGTGCATTTGTAGGAAACTGCAAATGATTTGTGAGAAGTCATTAAGGAAGGGAAAGTGTTGTGATGCACTCACACTGAAACTATTTCAGTACCATCTGCAGTATCACAATGAAACTAGTGGGAATTTATTTTCCGAAACATGTTGTTAGGAGGTGGTGCCATTACTGCATAACAGTAAAGCATCACTGGGTATTAAAAGGAAAAAATGCAAATATATCAAACTTCCAAGAAATACAGCAAGCTACCCTCAGCATTCTAGTGCTGTGAATGAGTGAATGTTTCTTAAAAGCGGAGATAATGTGAAAAACTTCTTCACCATTTTTCATAGATTATTCTGCACAAGCTAAGTGGACTATAACATTGTCAACTAGTCTGGATCAGAGCTAGAAGGACTTCCCATAGAGACCATCTGCTAAATCTCCCCCATCCCGAGAGACAAAAACAACAGGAATGGCATTGTACAAATGCCAACTTAGAAGACAAAAGCTTGAAGGTAACCACATGGAAGATTACAGGTTAGTTAATTTCTTGTTGAAAGTGCATGTGTATACATGGCTGCACTTAGTGAAAGGAGAAAACCAATGAGATGAACTTTGAAATAAGTTCAAAGAAACCATTGGGTGATAAGTGTGCATAAAAAATAACATAAATGGATATTAGATATTGAGTTGCACAGTGCACTTGTCTAAGTGCAAATCAATTTCACTACACAATAAACTTCTAAAATCTGTGCGGCCTATTATCAGAAATGACACCTTTGGAAGTTTCAAATTACATTAACTCAGCTGTGTTCGTGTCCCCTGTTCATTATAAACACACGCATGCAAAAGCTGATAGGTGCAGAGCTTTGTTTTTTGTTTCTGGAAAAAGGTTTTGGTTTATTTAACTTTTCTTGTGGTGTACCAATATTTCTTCTTTTCTTAATGGATTGCAATACTCATTATACGTATTTTTTAAATTTTTAATAAAAACTTTAAATATTTTAAAATTTGCTCTTTTTTACACGTTATTTAAAATATATATTAATACTGTTGAAGAATAAAAAACAAAAGTTAGTCATAAAATATAAACACGAAACTAAGAGTCACTTCCATTTTTCCAGTTGACAGAATCATTAAGACCACAAAATTTAAAACTTATGTTTATTCACACTGTGTTTCAAAAAAAAATAAAGGAATAAATAGATAAATAATAAATTAAGCAAGGAACCATTTTACATTAATAATAATAAATACAAAAACACATTTTGTACAACAATTAAACAAAGAAGAATTACTTTCCATAGCAGACACCTCCTGTACATGCCAACTGATGAGCTAATTTAAAATTACACATGCTCAAACCACATGTTTACAAGACACTGAAAACAAAACTAGCATGTCACTAAGAGAGTTTTCTTAGAAGGTTAGTGTTACTGGTTGGTAACCTTGGGCTAAAACAGCAATTGTTCAACGTGTAATTGAAATGTCAGAGTGGAACCTGTGAGGTGCCATGTGACTACAGAGCACAAAAAGTTACAAAAAAAAAAAAAAAAAGTCATGCAGAACCTGTCAAGTTTTTTGCATTTTAAATTCCAAGTAAACAATTTTTTACATCAAAAACAACTCAAATAAAAGTTTAACTATATTTAAGAAGGTAGCAAAAAAGTCCAGATTTTTAATCATTAGTTAATGATTAATTCAAAAAATAATTTTGAAGGGCACCTGTCAGGTCCCTGCACTCTAGCAGTAGATTATAAATAATAAATTAACTGTTTTTATCCCAGTGTTTTTGTTTCATTAAGAATTTCAGTAATCCTTCTTGTGATTATGGCCAGTAGTGAAAGATTGTTTTATAAATCAAAATTTATTAAAAACAATTAGATGAAGTCAGATTATCTGAAATTAATTCATTAATTAAGAGATTAATGCAGTGATTCATTAATTTAAATTCATTAACCAAGATAATTTCGTGGACCTAGCTACACTGTCAATCAAATGAGTTAAAAAAAAATACACTTATGCTCTGGAAGGCTGAGAGTAGAAGAGTTTACAACTGCACTGTAACTGTTTTTTGCAGCCAATTTACCAACAAACTAAAAAATAATGGGATAATGCATTTTTTTATGGCAGTGTATGGGCTCAATGTTGCAATGTGTGAATTTGTATCTGCATATGTTACCTCAGGACAGCAAAAATCATCATTGGGCATTTATACCAGGATGGTGTTAGATTATCACAGGTTCATCCACAGGGGTGAGGGCTGAAGCATCCCACAAGATCATTAGCAAAGGCACACGATGCAAGAAAGCAAGCTTATATAGCACCACCCAAAAAAAAAAAAAAAAACTTCTCATTTCACCCATCCACTCGCTCCAAACATTTGTCTAGTTCTGCCTTGAATCTTCTATAATGACAGAAGGAAGTTTGTTCCAGCAATCAACCACCCGCTGGCTAAATGCAAACTTCCGCACATCCATCCTACAACTGTCCTTCCTCAATTTGAATTAATGCCCTCTCAGGCGATTATTCTGAGCAAGAGGAAGGATCCCATCAGCATTGAGCATGCTCAAACCATTCAAGGCTTTATACGCCTCAATCAGATCACCTTGCAGGTGCCTAGTCTCCAGACACTGTAATTTGCAAAACTTAAGACTTTCTTCGTAAGAGCAACCCTTTATTCCATTCACTAATCTTGTTGCCCTTCTCTGTACTCGTTCCAACAGCTCTACATCCTTCTTAAAATGAGCCCTCCAGAACTGTATACAGTACTAAAGGTGTAGCCTGACCATTGCCTTATACAAAGAAATAATCACCTCCTAATCCCTGCTACAAAAATTCCTGTATATCATTGACAAGACACCATGAGCTACTCTTGCAGATCGTCTGCACTGCTCAGAAACTTCATATCTGCCTGCACAATTACCCCCAGGTCCTTTCCACTCTCTACCACTATCAGTGTAGTACCACACAGATGATACATTACTCTGGAGTTACTGCTTCCCATATGCAGTACTCTACATTTTTCAATGTTAAACTTCAGTTGCCACCTCTCAGCACATCTGCTCAACATTTCTAGATCCTGTTGCAGCAGTGTACTGCCATTAGTGTCATCAACAATCTGCCGACCTTCATATCGTCTGAAAACATTAATGGACATTAATCCTGATATGTTTGTTATTTGGATTTTAGGAGCATTAGCAACTAAGGCCATATTACTCCGGTATATGCGGTGGTCATTCCCTGCCCTTTCCGCATCCTCTGTATTTGGTGGTGACGGGCTCGAACCCCGGTCTAATTAAGAAGCATGTGCTACGCACTGCTGCTCCTTCCCACCTGGCTACGGAGGCACCAAGCCTGATATGCCATCATCAATATCATTAATGAATACAGAAAACAACAATACACCCAACGTTGAATCCTGGGGGACTCCACTAATAATATCAGTCCACGAAGAGCAGCGTCCATTGATTACCACTTTGTCTTCTCACACTCAACCATCCCTTTATCCATAGCAGCAATTTGCCTCCAATGCCACACTGCTCCGATTTGTGCAGCAGTCTTCAATGTGCAACAGTATCAAAAGCCTTTCTAAGATTGAAATATATGATATTAAAATTATTCTTTGCATCCAGTTCCTTTGTGACTACATCATAGTATCCAATCACAAGACTTCCCCTTAACAAACTCATGCTGTGTCCAAGCTATAACTGAAGTCTTGTCTAGATGATCTTGCAATGCTTCTTTAACCAGTGCCTCCATTAATTTCCCTGTAACAGAAGTTAAACTAACAGGTCTGTAATTACCTGTCTCCCTTTGATCTTCCTTTGTAGATTGGGATCACATTTGCAGATCTCCAGTCCATGGGTACCTCTCCTGAGTCCAACTAAGCTCTCATAATTATGGCTAAGGGTTTGCTTACTTTCTTTGCTGCCTCCTTTAATATAACTGGATAGATTCCATCCACCCGAGGTGTCTTTCTTATGTTTATCTTCAACAATTTCTCCTCCACTTTACTCCTAGTTATTACAAGATTATCTAGCTTACTGCCAGAGTTTAATATACCTATGGCATTCCCCTCCCTGAATAACTCCTCATGTGAGAGTGTAGATGCAAAATATTCATTTAGTTTGGTAGCTACCTGAGCAGAATCATTAACAGTTGAACCATCGATATCAAGTGGACCAATCTGATTCATCCCCTTCCTTCTAGAGTTTACATAAGAAAAGAACTCTTTGCTGTTTTTATTTGTATCCTTTGCCAAAGATTTCTCGTAATTTGCCTTTGCCTGCCTAATCTCCTTTGTGACTTGGTTACAGACCAGCTTATATCTATCATAGGCTTCTGTGTCACCTGTTAATTTATATGTATCCCATGCATTTTTCTTCTCTGCCACAAGTCTAAATAGTTCATCTGTCATCCATTTAGATCTAAATCTTGAACAATATTTCTTAGTTGGTATAAAAAGCCTAGTAGCTTCCAAGATTATTTCTTTGAATGCTTCCCATTTTGAATTTGCTGTTGGTAACATCATCAGTTGGTCCTACCATATAGAATTTAAATACTGTCTCAGACCACCGTAGTCACCTTTACAAAAGCAAAAACCCTTTCCTTTACTCCTGATGGTAGTTACCTCTTTGTGTAAATCCCACTTCAGCACACTGCGATCACTGCCACCTAGTGGTTCCTTTACCTGCAGATTCTTAATGCATGAAGAATCACTACTGATAATCAGATCTAGAGTATTACCCCCTCTAGTTGCCTCATGTACATACTGCTGTAGAAAACAATCATCCAATAAATCCACAAAAGTCTTGCTAGTGTGTGAGTGACCAACCCACAAATTCCAGTCGATCTCTGGGAATTTAAAATCCTCCATTATAAGGCACTCTGATTTACTGGCCCACTATTTCTCTGCGCAATTGCTCATTATACTCATCAGATTCATTAGGCCTATAGCACACACCTACTCTCACATTTCCTTTCCCAGTGCTTATGTCACACCAAACAGACTCAACATTGCAAAGTCCACCAACATCAATTGGATGCACTTCCTTAGATTTTGTGTGTTTCTTAACTAACAGCATAACCCCTTCTCTCTTCCTGTCCTGTCTATCCTTTCTGTACACATTGTACTTCCCAAATTCCATTAACTAACCAAATTCCCATATTAACTAACAGAATAACCCCTTATCTCTTCCTGTCCTGTCTATCCTTTCGGTACACATTGTACTTCCCAAATTCCATTTCTGCACTGCTTATGTGTGTGACACCATGTCTCTGATATCCCCAACAATATCTGCCTTTGATGTCTTGACTAGCACTTCAAGCTCATCAAATTTATTAACTATACTCCTAGCATTGGTGTATGTGCAAGTTTACATGCATCTGTTTCTACTCTTAGTTACACTAACACAGCCCACGTATTTACTTGTTCCACTATGACTCCCAGCAGTCCTAGAAATTCCCATTGCCTTGCTTTCCAAGCTGCTGCTCAATTGTCAATAGAAGTAGTGCAAGAATCACTTTTACCTCTGCCAGCGGCTACTGTTAATCTATTAGTCCGTGTATACCTCCAAACTAGCAGTTTTCCGACCCGCCTAACTCTGCCTCGATAGCATTAGCAAATATTCTTGCACCCTTTCTATTTAAGTGAATCCCATCTCTGTAGAAGCAGTCTCTCCTGTTAACAAGCACAGAGCAGGCTGAGAAAAATTCTACCCCTTGAGCTTTGCACAATCTCTCCAGGGCCAAATTGATCGACAAGGCTCTCATCATAAATATATATATATTTTTTTTTTATGAAAACCCCAAACACGAGAGGTATTAGAACCTATATTAGTACCGTGCTTGGGTTGGAGGTTGAGAAGACGAAAGAAGATATTTGTTGATATTAGATTTGAACTTCTGTAGACTGTAATTTTCAGGAAATACGTATGAAGGAAAGTTGTTCCAGAAAACAGTAGTTGAATGAATAAACGAAGATGAAAAGTTGGTTCTGTAAGTTTGAAGCTGGACAGTAAATGAATGTTGGCTGGTGGCGGCAGGTGTTCAGACTGTTTTGAAACTGAGAGCGGGAATTATAGAAGCCAATTCAGAGGAACAGTGCCCATGGAAGTATCTGTAGAAAAGGCATGCAGCAGAAACAATACATCTATGAGACAGAGTGGGGAGAGACTGTTAGAGAGTAGTCATTAATTAAACTAACTGCCCTCTTCTGAATGATATCTAGAAGCCTGAGAGAGGTTTTGGGGGCACTGCCCCAGATGTGGGAACAATATTCCATGGTAGGGCAGATTTGCAATTTGTACAGAGTGAACAGCTGTTTGGAAGAAAAGTAACGCAGAGAGTGAAAGAGAAAACTAAGTTTTTTTGATGCAGAGGAAGCAATATTTGTAATGTGCTTGTGCCAAGAGAGATTAGAAGTCAGGGTAATCCCCAAAAGAGATATATCATTTTGCCTAGAAATCGGAGAGTCACCAAAGATAAACATAGGAGCACAAGAATCCTTTTTGTGAGATATAAGACAAGACTGAGTTTTAGAAGGATTGAAATTAACTTCTTTTTTTTTTTTGATAGTTGTTGGCGCATAGGCTTCTGTGGCAATAATGCACCTCCCAAGGTTTTTGCAGTACTTTGATCCAAGCCCCAGGCGGGAATCGAGACCGCGACCTTTGGGTTGCCAGACAGGCACTTTACCCACCGGCTAGCCCGGTCAGCTGAAATCAACTAAATTGTCCCACTGGAGAATTACCTGGAGATTGCCATTTAAGGAATTGGTAGCGAATATTCGAGAAGTTGAAGGTGATTCAGCAGGGCAAGGTTTTCCAAAATGGAAAGTGGAAAGCAATGTGCTATAATCAGCAAAACTATGGATAGGATTTCCAGTCAATGGAAGGTCATCAATACACAAGAGGAAAAGAGTGGGGGGAAAGAACTAAACCTTGAGGGACACAGCATTAGTGAAGTTAGAAGACAGAGAGCCATCTACCATCACCCTCAGTGAGCGATCAGAGAGAAAACTGGATAACCAATTACAAAAAACAGTTGGCAAACCATAAGATGGAAGCTTGTTTAGGAGACCTTTATGCTAAACATGATCGAAAGCCTTTGAGATGTCAAGAGCAACTTCTTGTGTTTCCCTAAACTTTTCCATTAAATTTGTCCATAAATGGGTAACATAAGCCAGAATATCACCAGTGGATTGACACCGATGGAATCCATACTGGCGATCATTGATCAGACAGAAGGTTTCTAGGTAGTTTAAGAGTTGGCGGTTAATTGATTTCTCCATCACTTAAGAAAGAGTAGAAGTAATTGCAATGGGACGATAATTGGATGGGACGGATTTGTAACCCTTTTTAGGTACCTGCTAGATATGAGCAAATTTCCAAGCAGAAGGAAAAACACCTTTGGAATAAGAAAGTGAAAAAAGGCGGCAAAGAACAGGAGTAAGTTCAGTAGCACAGGTTTTGAGAACAAGTGGAGAAATACCATCAGGACCTGGAGCTTTCTTAGCATCAAGATTCATCAAAATCCTTCTGATATCCTTTTGACGGAAGGCCATAAGAGGCACTGAATGGAGCATTTTGGGAATGGTGGGAGGTGTTTTACCAAGATCATTAATACAGGAGTTGGCTGAAGTGACAACAGAACCAACTGGTTTTGACAGAGGTGGGAGCAGAGATGGGCAAAAGTTGTTTGTTGTTTGTTATTTGGTTTTTAGGAGCATTAGCAACTAAGGCCATATTGCTCCGGGATATGCGGTGGTCATTTCCTGACCTTTTCGCATCTTCCGTATTTGGTGGTGATGGGCTCGAACCCCGGTCTAATCAAGAAGCGTGTGCTACGCACTGCTGCTCCTTCCCACCTGGCTACGGAGGCGCCAGGCAAAAGTTGTGGCCAATAACTTTGGCAAGAGACCAGACTGCTCAGCTACCTTTAGGGCAAGAAGCAAGTTTTCTACTCTTAGCCAGTTCAAAATCTAGTTTGGACTGATTAATACTCCCTCCTGTCATGTCTCGGCAGAATTGCAGACACTTTCAAATTCAATCCTAACTCATGGCTTTTTTTCAGCATTGACCTGTACTTGTTATGTAATTCCGCCCGTCTCCTACTCTTAATATCATTAGTGCCAACGTGTACAACAATATCACCTTTTCTGCCCTTAAAAGATGATATCTGCGCTACAACGTCATCAACCTTTGCCCCTGGCAGATTATACCCTGGTCCTTGTTCCACCTATCCTTTTTTGCACAATATGTTCCCCGTTTCCCTGACAATAGAGTCACCAGCAACAACTAGTTTCTTTGGGACCAATGCATTCTGCCTTGAGGGTTGCATGATGTTCAAGTGCAAGCTTTGGCATTGATGTGGGCGGCTGAGAGCTTGATGGGCCCCTCAATTTAATTCCTTTGAGGGCATCCACCCTGTCCTTCAAGCTTTCATATAAGCCCATTCGCACCTGATTTCCTCACACTCCTTACATGGTGCACACACAAAGACATTCCCCTTGGCAATAATCATGTCCCATTCCTGATTGCTCCACAAACATCAAACAAGCACAAATTGGATCACAAATTGGCAACACATATGACATACCTGATATCCTTCCTGATGAGACAGAACATGCATTGAAGAAAAATGAAGAATCAAAAAGCCTCGGGTGAAGATGAAGCTACTGTAGAGTTGCTAAAATTGAGTGGAAGAGACATGACACAGAAACTGGCAAACCCATACTCACCAGATGTGAGCCGAGGGGTCTTGCCAGTTTCTGTGTCATGTCTCTTCCACTCAATTTTAGCAACTCTACAGTAGCTTCATCTTCACCCAGTACTTTTTGATTCTTCATTTTCTTCAATGCATGTTCTGTCTCATCAGGAAGGATATCAGGTATGTCATATGTGTTGCCAATTTGTGATCCATCTTCCCTACTTCTAATATAATACTTTATAGTAGTCTTCTACTATTTGAATTATGCCTTCTCTGCTATTTATAAGTACACCATCACTATTCTTCAGATTCAGTATCATTTGTCTTTGTATATTACTGCTTGTGACTGCTGAGTTAAGACCTTTGTTTTCCCTTAATGCTTGTTCTACTTTTATTTTGTTATATCTTCTCATGTCCTCTCTGGGTCTCTTTCTAATGGCTTTGCATAACTCAGCATACTCAATTTTTTCCTAGTCAATGTTTATCTAGTTCATCATTTGTTGTCTTCGGTTCATCATGACAAGTGTTTCTTGACTCATTTTTTCTTCTTGGATTTCTTTTTACATATAAGTTTCTTAGGCTTTATCACTTTCAGAAAGTTGTATTCCTTGTCAGTATCTTGGTCCTTAAAGGTCTGCAGAAGCTCAAACTTGTTCCTAAGTTCCAGTAGATACTGTTTTTTCTCCTCTTGTTATCTCAAAGACCTTCATATTATTTACTCGAGTCAGTTTTTCCTTTCTTTTCTTGCATCTACGTCAAGTGTGCATCTTAGCATTCTGTGATCACTTCCAACGTTTACCCTATTCAGGACAGTAAGATTGTTCACAATATATCTTCTGTTAGTGAGGATGAAGCCAGTTTCTTTAGTTGTTAATCCATTTGGGCTTTTTTATGCCACTTTCTGTTCACCCTTTTCTTGAAAAAAGTGTTCATTACTGACATTCTTCAAGATTCTGCAAATTCCATGTCTTTCAACCTCTTTCAAAATTTTCTCAAGTTTCCCTTTCTGTGCAGTTATGTCTCTTTCCAACCTTAGCATTGAAGTCCCCCATAATTATGGTGTAGTGAGTTTTCTGTTCACCTAGAAGTCTCATTTTTGGTATACATTTCTGCAACCTCTTTATCATCATGGCTCCATGTTGGTGCATATATCATTATACCTTTAATTTGCACCTCTTAGAAATTCTGAGTAGTAATCTTGACACTCTTGGTGATGTAGTTTTGAATTCAAAATGTTGTTTTTTTATATCTTTGGGGTACCAAAAAGCCAACTCCACCTACCCTTCACTCTTTACACTGTTTCCATTGGTGTACACCAGATTTCCATTTGTTAAACTTGTGATCAATTTCTTCTTCTTGTTTTGGCCAAGCAAATGATATTCCAATTCACATTTCTAATTCCTTTTCCAGCTCTAATATCCTATCTTCATCAATGGGCAATCTTACACCGTAACAGGCCAAGTTCAGTTTCTGTGCATGGCAGCTTGGTCATACCCAGAGATTCGTTGCACCCTCTGCTTCCACTCTGATCCTCTCACTGCCGTAAGAGAGAGTGAAAGTTGCTGGTGACTGAGGGCCATTTATTTTGTTGTGTTGTCATAAAATGCTGGAAGGTTTGATCTTTTCCTCTTCATGCTGACCTGGCTTCTTGAAGAGAATCACTCTACACGTTCATTGCCACCAAAGTGACATAACAGGGTTTACCAACAAGGTGTGCACGAGTGGATTTTAGGGAGGCAAGCAAAACCAACTTCTCATAAATCTTCTGAAATAGAAAGATATTGGATCCATCAGTGTTTTAGACTGAGTGTCATAGAACACACAGAATGCCTGTTCCCTCTAAGCTCCAAGTACAAGTTACTGCGCAGTTTCCAGTAATGGTTGCTGCACTATTTTGTACAGAAATTGTGGAAAAGAACACGTCATTTAAGGCATTTTTAATCCTCAATATCACTCCTGATTCTTCTTCAAGTTCTCTGCCCTCAGGTAGGTTCAGGGCTCCATCGATGCCATGCTTCTCTATCTTGTGCTTTCCTTTTAATTTCTACATAATTTCTTCTTCCCATCCCATTCCCCTTCTCCCAACAGCACTCTTTCCACACATCTTCCCCTCAACATGCTATCTCTTCTCAATACATATCCTATAAAGTTCTTTTGTCTTCTTAGTTCTTTCACTAACATTCTCCCTTCTCCTACTTTCCTCAAAATTTCCTCATTACTCACTTTGTCCACCCATTTCACTCTTTCCATTCTCCTCCACACCCACATCTCGAAAGCTCCTAGCCATCTAATCTCCTCTCTTCCCAGTGTCCATGTCTCTGAGCCATATAGTACCACAGTCCATATTAATGTTTTCACTATTTGCTTTCTTAATTCCTTCTTGAAATTTCTTCTCAATAGTTCTTTTCTATTATTAATGCCTCTTTCCCCTAAAAACCTACAAACAATTCTTGTTTTTATTTCCTCCAGGTTTTTTTCATTTTTTGTTATTATGCTGCCGAAGATCTGATTGAGGTGTATAAGGCCTTGAATGGATTGAGCAGATTCAATACTGATGGGATTCTTCCTCTTGCTCAGATTACAAACTTGAGGGGGCATAGATTCAAACTGAGGAAAGACAGTTGTAGAATAGGTGTGCAGAAGTTTGCCTTTAGCCAGCGGGTAGTTCATTGCTGGAACAAACTTCCATTTGTTGTTGTGGAAATTGATAGTTTAAATAAATTCAAGGCAGAACTAGACAAACATTTGGAATGAATGGATCAGTGAAATGGGAAGTTTTTTTTTTTTTTTTGGCTGATGCTGTATAAGCTTGCTTTCTTGCATCATGTGACTTTACTAATGCTAATGCATCTGTATCTGTCCACCTGTTCCACTATTATTCCAATTAATGTTACCTTGATTCCTCTTCCTGGCCACTTTGAAATTAACATTATCTTTGTTTTCTTGCTGTTAATCTTCATATTGTACTCCTTTACTTTGATGTTCAAGATATCCAAAAAGCTCTGTAATTTTTCCTCATTGTTAGCAATCAATACTTGGTCATCTGCAAATCTTATTGTCTTTACCTTCTCCCCTCCTACTTTTACACCTCCTTTCTGCTCTTCTTTGTACTCTTTCATCAATGCTTCTGCATATAAATTAAATAGGAAAGGGGACATAGAACGTCCTTGCCTTACACCCCTACCAATGTCTACTTAGTCTGATTCCTCTCCATCAATCCGAACCACAGCTGTCTGTCCCATGTAAAGTTCCCAAATTAGTTTTAGATCTCGTTTATCTAGGCCAATCCTTCCAAGGACTTCCACATGAGCTTAACCCAGTTCACTCTGTCAAAAGCCTTTTCAAGATCAACAAAACAGATTTCCAGATCTTTTCCCATTTCCTTACTTCTTTCTGCTAGTGTTCTTAATATTCCTATTGCCTCTCTGGTCCCACATCCTTCTCTGAACTGGTCTTCTATGAATTCACAACCTTTGCTTTTGCTTTAATTTGTTCTGAGAGAATTTTTAGTAATATTTTTGAGGAGCGGGAAATTAAACTGATTGTCCAATAGTCTGCACAGTTTGTTGCATTCTTCTTCTTTTCTAATGGGATAATTATGGATTTCAGAAAGTCTTTGGGCCAGCTTCCACATTCATAGATTTTCCCACAAATCCTGAACAATTCTTTCTTTGCCTCTTCTCCAAGTCCTTTTATAATTTCTGCTGGTATATCCAGTCTAGCTGTCTTCCCTCTTTTTAATGACGCCACTACCTTTTCAAATTCCTCTTTGATTAATTTTGGTCCTAAGGTCTCTTCTTCATCTTCTGCTGTCACAGGCTAAACTTTTGATTTATTTGTTTTATCATATAGCTCTTCTATATATTCTTTCCATCTTCTTATTAAATAACAGAAAAAAATTCTATATGAAAAAGAACAAATTTTGTTCTTTCTCATATAGAATTTTTCTGTTTTTGTCTTTTATCTTTCCACTAGTACTATTCTTATTCATTAAGCTCTTGACTTTTTCATACATTAGATCACTTCCTCCTCTTCTTGCCATTTCCTCTCGTTCTCTGCACTGTTCCCCCCACAATTTTTCTCTTGCTTCATCTGTTGCTCTTCTAAGTTCATTATTCAAACTCCTATATTTAATCCTTGCCTCTTCTGAACTTTGGTGCTTCCATTTTCTTCTCTTCCCCATTTTGTCTATCATTGCTTCTATGATCCATGGTTTCCTGATCCTTTTCTGATCTACTATACCTAATTTGCTTTCTGCTACTCCTACAACAATCTTTTTAAACCTTTCCCATCTCTTTTCCACTTTTTCTATTTCCTTTCCATCCACTATCTTCCTGTCAATTGCCTCTCTGAAATCTCCTGCTAGTTCAGTCTTCAAGTACATTTAAATTCCATTTCCTTCTTTTTCTTGAACCCCTTATTCTCTTGAGCATAATTTTCATCGCTACTAAATTGGTCAGAATCAGTATCTGCACCCGGAAAGCTATGAGAATTCTTCACACCTGTCAATATCCCCTGGTCTCCTCCAAGTGTATTCTTCTTTTCTCCTGTCTAAACCATGTGTTTGTTGCAAACATCTCTCTTCTGTTGCAAAATTATATCATCTTGCCCTTCTCATTCCTTGTCCCAAGTCCCCAACCTCATCTCCTTCCCTTCCTTCACTGAGGACAGCATTCTAACCTCTCATCACAATGATCATGCATTAGTCACTTCCCAGTTCTTCCATTATTTCCTCTAACTGTTCATATACCTCATCTGCTTCATCCTCAGTATGGCTTTAAACAGTACTATTTAAAGAAGAATGATTTGGGCCATTGTTGCCCAAACAATGCAATGGGAGGAAGCAACAACTCTCGTGCAGTTTTGGAAGGGGTAACATCCTTATAGCAGCAAAAAACACTGTTGCAAGATGGAAAGATAAAGCAATCCTGCATGACAGCTTTTTATAGAAAGCTTTGCCTGCAGTTCATCCATGACTATGAAGATTTCCAAGATATGTAAGAAAATATCAAAGGAAATTTTAGACATGACCTTAACCTGGCAGTAGATACTCAAGATAGAGAAAACCCACAACTGATGATATGAGTTGCAAGCACAAACAAAAACTGAAGAAAGGAATGACAGTGATGATGAAATCTCCAGTATGTCATCAAAGGGCCTGAACCTCAAAAGTTTAAGAGAATATTATGAAGTTGGAAGAGACAATGGGAGTCAGAGAGGATTCTGACCCTAATGTTGAAAGAAAAGCAAAAACATTGTCAGAAGTCTTCATGATATCAACCTATTAGCTTTCTCTGAATTAATTTTTCAAACAGAATTAGTTTCGGGCACATACAATAATTGTATTTATTCATAGTTCATTTTTAAAAAAAATCGAATAATTTGCAAACATCTTCAGGAATGTATCTTGGCAAGTTAATGAGTTCATACAGGAAATTAATGTTCAGTTAGACACATTTTGCTAATGTACAGTTTTTAAAAAAAGCATTGTATAAATTAATCGAGCATTAGGTATATAAAATCAAAGAAAGTAAACTTATAATAAACAAATGTCAATGTTTGTAGATTTATAAGGGTTTTTAAACAATTTAACTTAATTTACATCATTAGTAAAATGTATTTAATTTGGATATTTGTTATTTAAAAGTGCAAAAAAGAAAATGCTACATCTTTGTCAACACTATAGATATACAAGTCAACACTGTAGATATATGTGTGTCAATGCTGTAGATATAATAGGTATATTAAAATGCTATTTGTCGCAGCATTTTGAGGAGAACACTAGTATACATAGCAGCCCTGATCACATTAGATTGGGAACAATGAAAACAAGTCTGTAACCAATTCACAAGATACAAAGGAAGTACCACTCAAGAAAGGAAAGCAAGTGTTAAAAATCTTTCATAACTTTCATCATACAACATCAATATCTGATGACTCTCCTCACTATTAAAAAAAATGCTAAAATTAACAGTAATTAACAGTAAATTAACTAAAATTAACAGTAAAGAACACAGGAAATACTGCACAACACTAAAATGAACATGGGAAGCCAATACTTGTCCCTTTCAATCATCCCTTTATCCAAGGCAGTAAATTTCCCTTAATGCTATACTGCACCAATTTGCACCGAAAACGTTTATCTGCAACAGTATTGAAAGCTTGTCTGAAATCCAGGTATATGATATCAAAACCATTTTTTTGCATCCAGTTCCTTTGTCATTGGTTCATAGAATCCAATCAAATTGATCAGACAATTCTCCTTAATGAACCCATGGTGTGACTGAAGTATAACTGCACTCCTGTCTAGATGGTCCTCCATTACTTTTTTAACCAGTGACTCCATTGTTGTTGTTGTTATGGAGGCTTAATGGCACATAAGCTGCTAAGGCTATAATGTGCCTATTCACTTATTATATTAAAACATGAGTTTTCCATAAATCAGAAGAAAATCTGAAATCAGAAATAATTAAAAAGCCCAGTTTGCCTGAGGAAGACAAAAAATTCAGAAATATTTGCCTTATCACCAATGAGATTTTCAAGAGTTATTGGTTTATGAAGATTAACCAGTGAGATCAAGGATGAAGTTCTGTCTTGTTTATAATAGGGACAGCCAATAAGAATATGTTTTACAGTCAAATTGTTAAAACAATGTGTACATTGTGGTGGATCATCTCCTGTGAGTAAATGAAGGTGGGTCAAATGGGTATGTCCTATTCTTGCCCTTGAAAGGACTACTTCTTCTCGTCTCGATGTACGGATACTGGAGCGCCAAATTTTCGGATCATGTTTAAACTGAAAGAGTTTCTTATTAGTCTGAGAGTGCCAGAGTGCTGTCCATTGTGATAGGCAAACAGCATGAACAGTTGGTGCATAATCTGATGCTGGAACAGGGATATTGGTTAAATCTAAGGTAGTTGGATTTTTTGCAGCTTTATCGGCCAGTTCATTGCCTAAAATACCAGAATGTGCTGGAATCCAGCAAAAAGTGACCAGTTGGTTGCGTTCTTTAATTTGCAGTAATAAGCTTCTGATTTTATCTAGAACAGGGTGAACTTTATCTGAGGAATTATATAACGACATGATTGAGCTGAGGGAATCAGTGTAAATAACAGATTTTAAGGAACAGTCAGAATAGAGATTTTCTAAAGCTAGTTTGATTGCATATAATTCAGCAGAAAATATACTAAATTCTGATGGAAGGGAAACTGATACAATTGTATTCGGAAACACTGCAGCTGCTCCAACATTTGAATTAGATTTAGAGCCACCTATATAAATTGGGGGGAAATCAGTATATCTTTGAGTGTGAACTGCAAGAATTTGGTTGACGTTTGATGCTTGCAAAGTATTCTTTCTCCACTGACAGAGGTAAATGTCACAGTTTGGAAGAGGAGGAGGAGCCCATGGTGGTTGAGTACAAGTTGCTACCTGCTTTACGGAATGGATGGAAATATTCCAAACCTGCATCAGTTCAAGAAGGCGAAGCTGGTTTTACTATGCTAGGTTCGTTTCTGTATAGGTTTTCTAATGGTGGGTTGAAAAGGTATGACTGAACGGGATGAGAGGCACAACTTTGTATCTTGACAGCATATTTCAGAAACAGTGTTTTCCTGCGTAAAGTTAGTGGGGGCTCATGAGCATCAATGTAGAGACTGTGCTGGCAACGTTCTGAATGCACTGTGTTGAATAGGATCAAGCCAGTGTAATGCACTCTTTCTGGCAGAATCATAGATTGGAGCACCATAATCGAGATGGGATTTGATTAATGCCCTTTATAACCGAAGAAGGGAAGTACGATCTGCACCCCACGTTTGGACAGATAAACCTCTGAGTATGTTTAACTTTTTTAGACAGGAAGTCCGTACATTTTTAATATGATCTAGGAAATTTAACTTGTTGTCAAGGGTTAATCCTAGAAATCGGATGTTGCTGGTGACCAGGATGGAGACGTTAGAAATTTGAAGTTCAGGATCTGGATGAAGTTTGCGTTGTCTACAAAAATGAATAGCAACTGTTTTCTGCTGCGAGAGCCGATGAGGCTCGCCCATTGTTGAATTTTATTAAGTGATATCTGAAGCTGTCTTTTGATAGACCTCATGTTTTGAGAATGACAGGAGATGGAAAGGTCATCTGCATAAAGGTAAGTCTCAACTGTATTTGGAAGCTGCTTAGTGATAGAATCTATTCTCAGAGCAAAAAGAGTGGCACTCAGTACTGATCCCTGTGGAACAACTTTTTTCTGGATGAATGTTGCAGAAAGGGCATGTTAGTATCAAACTTGAAATGATCTAGTATGTAGAAAGTTCTGAACAAATATAGGAAGGTTGCCTCGTAGTCCGAGAAGGTAAAGATCACTAAGTATACCATACCGCCATGTGGTATCAAAACCCTTCTGTATGACTATTGAAACCATTACTAGATGTTCATGTTTGACAAAAGCATTACAAATGGCAAATTCAGCCTTGACCATAAGATCTAAGCATGACCTGTTTTGACGAAAGCCATATTGACTACGGCTCATTAGCTGTTCCGACTCAATGATCCAGACGAGTCTTCTGTGGATAATTTTCTCAAGAATTTTGCTGAGGCAGCTTGAGAGATATATGGGTCTATAGCCATTGGGGTTGGATGGATCTTTTACAGGCTTCAGGAATGCCAAAATTGTAGAGTGATGCCAAGAAGCTGGAAAAACATTTTCTAAAAATATGCGATATTTTTAGAAAATATGCAAAGCTTTGTCATCAAGATGTTGTAGCATGACATAATAAATTCCATCTGGCCCGACAGTACCATTGCAGGTGGTTTTAATGACATGTAAAAGTTCAGAATATTGCAGAGGTTTGTTATATGGGAGAAGACGGGCAGTGTGAAAATGAATAGCATGCTTTTCTTTAGTGTTTTTAATTCTTTGGAATGCGGTAGTATAGGCTGATGTTGCTGAGATTTCTGCAAAAGTATTGCCTAAAGCATTAGCTATATCTACAGGATTAGAGAGATCTTTCCCATTCCAAGGGAGGATTGGAGAAGGTATGGTAGGAAACTTACCAGACAGCTGTCTAATTTTTTTCCATATTATTTTGGGATCAGTATTTCTGTGAAAACTGGATGCAAAACGGGTCCAGGTTTCTTTCTTTGCTTGCTTTTGTATGAAGCGTGCTTTTGCCCTTAATTTCTTATAATTAATGAGATTGACTGTGCTCAGACATTGTCGAAACAAATTCCAGGCTTTATTTTTTGCTCTCTTTGCTGTGGTGCATTTGTCATTCCACCAGTAATTATAATGCTTTCGGCTCGGGGATTTGATAGTGGTATTGTGTCTTTAGCCACATTTAGAAGATGTGACGTGATGTAATCTGTCACATCATCAATATGCTGGAGGCGGATTTTTTCTTCATCAAGGTCGATTGATGACTGAAATTTTGCCCAGTCTGCTCGGACAAATTTCCACTTTCTGCAGGGTTGAGTTAAAGGAGTCTTTGCTTTCAGAAAGTTGCTCACTATTGGGAAGTGGTCACTGCCCATGGGATCATTTATTACATACCACTATGGTTGGGACTAGTACTGGTGAACGAATTGAGAGATCTATTGCTGAAGTGTGTCCTGCTGGGAGCTGTACATGTGTCGGTGCACCAGTATTGAGTATGGTGAGATTTAGTGCCTCTAAAAAGCTTTCAATTAGTCGGCCCAGTCTATCCAATTTAGGAGAGCCCCATAATGGGTGGTGCCCGTTAAAGTCCCCTAATATACAGAGAGGTGGAGGTATCTGTATAAAGAGGTCTTCAAGATATTTTAAAGAGTAAGTACAGTTTGGTGGTAGGTAGATTAAAACAAGTGTTATTGCACTATGGAGAATTACACGAACAGCAACAGCTTCTATTTCAGTTTGGAGTGGGATATGTTTAGTTGGGATCTTCGAGTTTACTAGGATTGCTACACCACCGTGGGCAGCATTAGCTGTATTTCGATCTCTTCGATAAAGGCAATAGTTCTTTATCGAAGGAGAAATTTGTGAGGTTAGGTAAGTTTCCTGTAGACAGAAGGCAACTGGAGAATATCGGTTAATTAGGCATTGAATATCGTCAGTGTTGCAATGAAAACCTCTGCAATTCCATTGTAAGATACTGTGATTCATTCAGTTTTAGTTGAGGATGATTCATCTGACTGTTCTTTGTTTGAGGAGCACTTTTTCCGGTCTTTTTTTGGTAAGCTGGGGCGTCCAATATCCATAGTGTCATTTGCATGAAGTTCTAGTATGGGTTCTTCATGATCTGAGTGTACATCTACTTCCATGCTATTGATGGATGATTCAGGTTTCTTGTTGTCTTTAGTAGTTTTTAATTTTTCTTTGTCATGCAGGATTGTCAGAGTATCAGTTGGGATGCTGATTGGAGTGTTGGTCGATTCACTGGTTTTAGTTTGATGTGTGTCTTTTCCTGAGTTAGATAAAGGACCAGGGTATGTCTCCCAGGGGCAAAGTTGATGACGTTATAGACCGGATAGCATCTTTTAAGGGCACAAAAGGTGATATAGTTGTACACGTTGGCACTAATGATATTAAGAGTAGGAGACCGGCGGAATTACTTAACAAGTACAGGTCACTGTTGAAAAAAAGCCGTGAATTAGGGTTGAATTTGAAAGTGTCTGCAATTCTGCCCAGACACGATAGGAGGGAGTATATGATGAGAGCCCTGTCGATCAATTCGGCCCTGGAAAGACTGTGCAAGGCTCAAGGGGTAGAATTTTTTTCAGCCTGGTCTGTACTTGTTAACAGGAGAGACTGCTTCTACAGGAATGGGATACAGGGAGTGGTAATCAATGGACACTGCTCATCGTGGACTAATGTTATTAGTGGAGTCCCTCAGGGTTCAGTATTGGGTCCATTATTGTTTTCTGTATTTATAAATGATATTGATGATGGTATATCAAGCTTAATGTCCAAGTTTGCAGACGATACGAAGGTTGGCAGGGTTGTCAAGGACACTACTGACACTATGCTACTGCAACAGGATCTGGAAAGGTTGAGCAGATGGGCTGAGAGGTGGCAAATGAAGTTTAATATTGACAAATGTAAAGTATTACATATGGGAAACAGCAACCCCAGAGCAACGTATCAACTCTGTGGTACTACACTGACAGTGGTAGAGAATGAAAGGGACCTGGGGGTGGTTGTGCAGGCAGATATGAAGTTTTCTGAGCGGTGTAGACGGGCTGCAAGAGTAGCTCATGGTGTATTGTCGATGATATATAGGAATTTTTCTAGCAGGGATAAGGAGGTGATTATTCCCTTGTATAAGGCAATGGTCAGGCCACACCCAGAGTACTGTATACAGGTCTGGAGGCCTCAATTCAAGAAGGATGTAGAGATGCTGGAACGAGTACAGAGAAGGGCAACAAGATTGGTGAATGGAACAAAGGGGTACTCTTACGAAGAAAGGCTTAAGTTCTGCAAATTACAGTGTCTGGAGACTAGGCACCAGCGAGGTGATCTGATAGAGGTGTATAAAGCCTTGAATGGTTTGAGCATGCTCAATGCTGATGGGATCCTTCCTCTTGCTCAGAATAATCACCTGAGAGGGCATAAATTCAAATTGAGGAAAGACGGATGTAGGATAGACGTGAGGAAATTTGCCTTTAGCCAGCGGGTGGTTGGTTGGTGGAACAGACTTCCATCCCTTGTCGTGGAAGTTGATAGCCTAAATAAGTTTAAGGCTCAGCTGGACAGGTATTTCGAACGAACAGAGGGGTGAAGTGGAAGTGGTTATTTTTTATTTATTTTTTTTTTTTTTTTTGGCTGATGCTGCATAAGCTTGCTTTCTTGCATCAAATGCCTCTACTAATGCTAATATTGTACAACAAGAATTTGTAAGATCACTCCTCACTCCAAACCTTAGTGGGCATGTTTTGTTATATAAGGGAGCTACCAGACAACCAGAGAATTTTCTTCTGGAAGTGCTAAGGAATATTGAACTGAATACTCACCAGCACATCGCCTTATTGCATATTTGTGTACTGTAGTTTTTCTAATAATTCTCTGGGATTACTGATGGACTTGAAGGTGGTTTGAAATAGACAACAATTGCATGTGAGCTGAAAGAAAATTCCTTCTCTTCACAATGAAGTCTTTTATTGAGAATTTTAAGAAATTACAAGAAAATCAAAAACTTAACATTCCCTTTTGTTCTGAAAGCAGAAATGCAACTCATATAGCAATATCCTACTTGTATGTATACATACACAATGCAAGTCACATTTTTCTAAATGAGTGTCATTAAATCTTTCATTCATAGGCTCCTATTTATTCTTTTTTTTTTTTTTTTTGTAGGAATCTTTTAAAATTTGTTAGATAGATAAACAAGAAAGAATTCTAATAGCGAAGCTTTTCTACCAACTTAGTATTTTTTGGGGGAGGGGAGTCATGGCACAATAGCAGCCTTGGCCATAGTGCACCATACAAATTAAGTAGTGTGAACATTATCCATGGAGAATGGCCAAAAGACTGACTCTGTTCCCTGAATAAAAACCAGTTGAGAGAACTGTGAGTATTTTAGACACCCCTCCCCTCCTTTCCAGAGGTGCCAACATCATATTCTATCTAAACTACAAATGCTGAACAAAGATGGAGCTCTACAGAACAGTCCACAAAAGTCAACACAATAATGCTATCATCTGAATTCAAACTGTCACAAACTTTAATTATAAGAATTTTAAAACACTCTGGACATAAATTCCAGTGTTAATTGCAATGTTAATTGCCATAGTTCTGCTATGTGATAAATGTGGCTTGTGATAAAACCACATTGCAAACAGTCAGTTAAATGTTCCTAGTTCCTTCTACAGGAAGGGAATCTGCTTAGGACTGGTTGGACAATTCTTTTTTGAGGGCAATATCACTTCAGAGTGACGCCTTTCATGTTACAGTAATATGCCAAGCTACAGAGAAATGCTCAATTTTATGGAGGGTACGGCACCAGCACATTATTCTTTTTTAAGGGAATTTTTTTTAAAAAATTCCCCACCAAATGGATGGGTCAGTGAGGACCTGCTGGGTGGCCTCCAAGATCTTTTGATTTAACCCATCCAGACTTTTTCCTGAGGGGGTTATTTGAAAGAAGAGATGTGTAACCACAAACCTAGATCTTTGGACATTCTGAAAGCATTCACTGCTAGGGAATCTTCTAAAATTAATTCTGTACTAACTGCAAAAGCATGGCAGCATGTGCATAAAAGAATGCTTTTAATGTATTGAGGCAAAAAAAAGACTCCAATTCAAAAGATTGTTGAAAATTATGTTTGGTTACAAACTGAAATAAAAGTGTTAAGTAACTTATGGCTTGGTCTGTATCTTAAAAATATTCTTGCATAAAACATTTATTAATGAATATCTTTTACCATGTAAGAGTATTCCTGAAAGCAACAAAAACCACCAATGCAGTACCCAAAATAAAAAGTGTACTCTTTAACGAAGAAATCAGTTGTGCTTTTGGAGTTTGTGGATCTTCCAAGGGTGATGGAGAAGGGCATGTCAGCTTTCTGTCAACCATCTTTCGTCTTACTAATAAAAAAAAATATGATCCTAATTATAAGACATTCACAAATATTTATTAAACTATAATTTGTATTTATCTGAGCTTTTTCTTACATTATCTACTTAGAAAGCTATCTTCTGAATAGATCAGTATTTGTATTCAAAAACAAATTTAATTTTCAGACATATTTGGAAAATCAATGTTTCATATTTTATGAAGTAAAAGAAATTAATTTCATATTAATTTTTCACAGTCAAATACCAATAAAATTCATGTAAATTTAGAGCAAAAGCATGGGGCATATTACACTATAAAACTTACTGCAAATGGGCTAACAGAAGTCACAGTTATGTGCATAGCAAAGAGCAAACTAAGTCTGCCAGAAAACGCATGTCAAAGGTGAAGGCGAGATCAACAAAAACCCTATCAGTAAACTTCTTTCCTGCTACATGTCCACTGATCTAAGCCACCATATTAATACCTTAAAGTTTAATGTTCAGATTAACAACACTGACACCTGCTTTGACCTAATGCAAATAGAGGTAAACAGAGAACATATTGACACTATCGGCAGCCCGCTCCATCAGAAACTTTTTGTGCATGTACTTCTCCATTATGAGCTTCTTATTCACAAATTTTGACTACTAATCACAAGCTACTAAAAAACTAACCAAAATAACTATAATCTCCCTAACGTAACCTAATACATATAGTTCGGTCAGAGAAATTTCTAATGACTACAATGTACTGTATAGTCCCACAATGAGCAGAGTAGTTTTTAACAGCAGTGAGTAAACTGCTCATTTGTATGAAATCTGAATGTATTCTATTAACCAGACACGTCTGCATATTTCTCTAACCTACCCCAGGGGCTCATCTCGTGAGTATGGGATTGGCACACTCAGGGTCTTGAGCTAGAATCATCATTTTTGATAATTCCCTCCTACTTCTCTCTCTCTCTGTGTGTGTGTGTAATCAATTTTGTTTTTTGGCTGGTGCAGCATAAGCCTCAGGCTTCCTCACACCATATGGCTAAAAATAATAATGAACCAGTTGTATACAGTTAGGTTAGGGAAGTAGAGTCAAGCATTAAACAGTTGTTAATGGTTTCCATTTTTATAGGGAAACTACTCAATTGCACAAAATCTGACTGAATTCTACTACCTTTCCACTTATGCAAACTTAACCTAATCAAATATAAAGTATACCAGGTTAGAGAAACAAAAACATTAAATGAGATGTGAATTTAGTGAAAATACAGTGAACTTCCAATTGTTATATGAACTTTTGATTCCAGTTTACAAACTTCCCATCTCATAAACAAACAATTTTTTGTGCCTGACATTCAATTTATAAATGCATATCTTGATCTTAAGGCTTATTCTGTAACATATAAAGTACAGTATTACCTTTTGAAAGTAAAATGGGCAAGAATAAAATGTTTTCAACTTATGTACTGTATCTAACTTATTAGTAGATATTAGTAATAGCCATATAGTAAAAGGAAGCCATAGGATTTTGTTGTACCAGCCAAAAAAAAATAAAAAAATAAATAATAATAAATAAATAATAAAGAATAAAAATAATAATAAATAAATCAAAAATAATAAAAATACATAGAAACATAAAAAAAAAAGAAAATATATAAAAAAATAGATAAGAAAATAGACTGTGCACCCTCCTCACACATAACTATCTAGTTGACCTTTTTATTTTTCCAAGCTATCAGCCTCAACTATTCAAGGAGTTAACTTGATCCAATAATCAACAACTAAAAAAACTTCCTGCAATCAAGTTTAAACCTCTTCCCCCATAATTTGAATTTATAGCCCCTCATTCTGGAATCCTTTATAAGTGAAAATTTTGCCTTCATTCATTTTACTATCCCCTCTCAGAGCCTTATAGACTTCAATCAGTTCCCCAATAAGGAGCCTGATTGCCAAGTTCTGTAACCCACAAAGTCTTTGCTAATATGATTGCCTTTTTGCAGATCTCAATACATGGGTTGTCTGTCTTTGGACCCCTTCAAGAAGCTCAGTGGGTATTTTTTTAGATGAGGTTTCCATACTTGGACACAGTATTTATTCCAAGTGCATTCTTACAATTATTATTATTAGCCATATGGTGCAAGAAAGCCTGAGGCTTATGTTACACCAGCCAAAAAAAAAAAAAAAAAAAAAATTTCTGAATTACCCTGAGAGAGAGAGAAAATAAGAGTCAGAAGTAGAAAGGAATCACCAAGAAAGAGTAGAATGATGATATCCAGCTCAGGACCCTGGGTGTGCCAAGCCCATACTCACCAGATGTGAGCCCTAGGGTTTTTTGCTTTATACAGTGGGATTATGACCTCCCTATCCATACAAGCTGTTTAATAAATCATCAATATGACACCATGGGCTTTCCTGGCTGCATGTTTACACTGCTTAGAGAACTTGATATCTACCTGCATCATAATTTTTGACTTTCCCAATCTTCACATTATCTGCAAATTTTGACCTCACACCCTCTAATCCCTTTGTCAATGTCATTTATGAAAATTATCAACAGCAGTCCAAAAACCAATCCTTGGGAGATCCCAACTTCTAACATTACACCAATCTGAAGGATATCCATTAATCACAATCTTTAGTATGACGTTCATTAAAATAATCAAGTACCATTGATCACAATTGACCATGTAGTCCACATAAGCCATATGTTGCAAAACTACAATGTGTTCCAAGACAACCTAAACATATTGTTATGCTTTCTCATCCCCCTTCCCAATCCTTGTTTCCAATACTGGTCCAATGTGTATAAAGGGGTCTCCAGAACTAGATAAATTACAATGCTTGCAATTCTTCCTTTTAACCTCTGTTGCTAATGTGGCATCTGAGAGATGCCACTCTTAAATTTGTAAATGAAATCAGATCCTCATATGTACCTTTTCCCACCAATATTCTCTGAACTGGTTATACAGTATATTTGGTTTCATTTCAATATATACAGGTCTGCAGGCCTCACTTTAGGAAGGATGCAGATCTGCTGAAATAAGTGCAGAGGGCATCCAGATTGGTGAACGGAACAAAAGGATGCTCTTCTCTAAAAAGGCTCCAGTTCTGCAATTTGCAGCTTCTGTAGACTAGGCACCTGTGGGATGATCTAATTGAGGTGTGTAAAGCCTTGAATGGATTGAGTAAGCTGACTGTTAATAGTATTCTTCCACTTACTGAAACTACACACGAGGGAGCATAAATTCAAGTTCAGAAAGGATAGACGTGCAGAAGTTTGCCTTCAGCCAGCAGGTGGTTGATTGTTGGAACAGGGTTTATCTGTTGTTGTGGAAGTGGATGGGTGAAATAAATTCAAGGTAGAACTAGAAAAATTCTTGGAGAGTATGGATGGGTGAACTGTGTTTTTTTTTTTTTTTTGTTCATGCTATACAAGCTAAAAAGAAATAGAGGAAAACAGAAAACCAGGAGAGAGATGAGTTAACATTAATTATGGGCTACACTTGGACAAGACTAGCATTAAACCAAGATGAATGGAGGAAGTCAGGGGAGGCCTTTGCCCAGTAGTGGGATTCCACAGGCTAACACAACAACAATACAGCAAAATATAAGCTCACTTTCTTGCATCATTTGCCATTACTACTACTATAACTCATGAGCATTTAATATTTTTTTTCCCATTTAACAGATGCCAGCTCAGCAAATGCATCTTTCTTCTAGGCAACCCCCATTCCCATATGGCATCTCTGAGATACCAACAACAATCATCTAATCTTGCCACAGAGCTTTGCAAAAACTAAATGCAAAGAACTGACAAAATACAGATAACATTCACATTGTTTCTGCCAATTGCAACACAAGCATCTGAGTTTCAATTATGGAGATAAGTGAACTAGAAAATTCTAAAAAAATGATAAAAACATTATTATTCATTTCTCTCATTTATTTTTGTTTGATATTTTGTAACTGAGTTTAGCAAATCATAATTAATAGAACATCATTTTCAATTTGGTAAAAAATTTAAACTTTTTAATAATTAAAACAGTGTGGTGTCTCACAAACCCCATACAAGTGAAACTGTTCCGTTTAGGGGCAGGAGTGATGGAGGGTTAATTGTAGATAGTATTTGTATTTTAATGAATATATTATATATATTTTTTATTACATTTATAATAAAAATTTTATTTAACAATTTGATCAGAGTAAATTAGCATATTATATTTCATTTCTAGTATGTTAGCAACATACTAAAAGTGAAAATTACACATGGCATAAAATCAACATATCCAAGTGTTTTTTTACCATGTCAGCAAAAGGGTGTACACATACTTCATGGAAGTGTTGAAACAGAAGCCCACCACTGGTGATCATGTCAGCGTTTTTGTGGTAAAAAAAAAAAAAAAAAACACACATTAGTTCTGTCATATTTTGGACTTGATTTTTTTTAATTTCTGTATCTTTAAGCATTGTAAAAGCTGAATTTATGACACTGCTCTATTGGTAGCATTATATTACTGATATCATTATCATCATTATTTTTGAACTACAAGTCAAATTAGTCAGATTTTTGAATCCTTTTTAATGACAGCAATACCATTCACCATCAACTTCTATTTCACTGCCAGTGGTTAAAAGAAACCTCAGAAGTGATTCCTCTAAGCCAACCGCAACATCACTAAGAACTATAGCATTAAAACCATTGTAACTGGTTTTATTAGTCTATACTGAGTTTGTCTTTCTTGATCAATTTTTAAGAAAAATATACATGATTCGAACAGTTGGTAATGGTACTGGGTCTGATCCCCACTAAAGCAGATCAATTGTTGCACCAAAATTATTCTTCATATCTACAAGATGCTGATTATAATGGTAGTGATACTGTATTTTAGTGAGAAAATAGTTCTCAGATCCACTGGCCAAAACCTGGAGGTTCAGCTACTGGATAAACACTGGGTTAGCGCTATGGTTTTTAGGCATGTTCATAGATATGTGAAATGCTTCATCATCTCAGTGGGTCCATCCACAAACTTAATCTGAGTGGATGGATTTTCATGAAATTTTAAGTTTAAATCTCCTAGAAATATTTATATCATTCTAAATTTCATGAAAATCAAGACCAATGGAAGTTTGGTGGTAATTCACCCTCCTCCACACCTATCTCAAGCTATCTATATATGAAAGTGTTTCAGATATCTGGGCATTACTTGAGAAGGAAAAAAATTTCTGTGTGTGTGTGTGTGTGTGTGTGTCTGTTTGGAATTGAGCCTAAAACCCCAGGGAACCTTCCCTGGGGTTTTAGGCTCAATTCCAAATTCATAACCTCCCACATACCCAATCCAGTTCTCTCACACAAAAAACTCTGCTGTAAATCTGAAACAGCTCAGTGTTCTCTTCAAAAATTTGGGATTCATTTGGAATATTCTTAGGAATCTTTTACTACATTGGGTTATAGGTTAGCTCATTTCCCTTGTAGGTACCCATTCCTGCTACCTTGACAAGAACTGCCATACACAAATTCCACTCAACTTCCAGTGGATGGATTTTTGTGCAATTTTATATTTGGGCCTTTAAGAAAGATCTGTAGAGCCTTCCCAAATTTCATTAAAATTGGAATAATAGAAATCTGACAATTATTATTCCTTTTTCTGTCCATCCACATGTAATAACTTGACTCCTAAAGGATGAATTCTCATGAATTTTTATATTTAGCTCTTTTAAGTTGTTTGTCCAGCTTTCCAAATTCATTAAAATCAAATTAATAAAAACTTATTTATATTTTTTATAGTGTACATCCCAATGTTGTGGAATTAAGTGGAAGTACATCCCAACATTGATAACTTGGTAAATGTTATTATTTTATTATTACTAAATAGTCCATGATCATCGTCTAAGAATAGAAATAGGTGCATGTATATTGCGTGTACACCAATGCTAGGAGTTTAGTAAATAAATTTGATGAATTTGAGGTATTGCTCAAAACATCAAAGACAGATATTGTTGGGATATCAGAGACTTGGTGTCACACAGATATAAGGAATGCAGAACTGGAATTTGGGGAGTACAACGTCTACAGAAAGGATAGACTGGATAGGAAGGGAGGAGGGGTTATGCTATTAGTTAAGAAATACATAAAATCCAAGGAAGTGAAGCCAGTGGACATCGCTGGACAGTGCAGTGTCGAGTCAGTTTGGTGTGACATAAGCATTGGGAGATCAAAATTGAGAGTAGGAGTGTGCTATAGGCCTAATGACTCTGATGAGTATAATAAGAAACTGTACAGGGAAATAGAGTGGGCCAGTAAATCAGAGAGTCTTATAATGGGAGATTTTAATTTCCCAGATATTGACTGCAGTTTGGGGGCTGGTCACTCACACACTAGCAAGGGTTTTGTGGATTTATTGGATGATTGTTTTCTACATCAGCATGTTCGGGAGGCAACTAGAGGGAGGAATACTCTTGATTTGATTACCAGCAGTGATTCTTCATGCATTAAGAATCTGCAGATAAATGAACCACTAGGTGGCAGTGATCACAGTGTGCTGCAGTGGGATTTACTCAAAGAGGTAACTACCATTAGGGGTAAAGGGAAGGGTTATTGCTTTCGTAAAGGCGACTACGATGGACTGAGACAGTATTTAAATTCTATACAGTGGGACCAACTGATGATGTTACCAACAGCAAATGCAAAATGGGAAGCATTCAAAGAACTTATCTTGGAAGCTACTAGGCTTTACATACCAACTAAGAAATATTGTTCAAGGTTTAGGCCTAAATAGATGTCAGATGAACTGATGAGGCATATGGCAGAGAAGAAACATGCATGGGATACATACAAATTAACACATGACACAGAAGCCTATGATAGATACAAGTTGATCTGTAACCTAGTTACAAAGGAGGTTAGGCAGGCGAAGGCAGAGTACGAGAAATCTTTGGCAAGGGATGCAAAGAAAAACAGCAAAGAGTTCTTTATTTATGTAAACTCTAGAAGGAAGGGGATGAATCAGATTGGTCCACTTGATATCGATGGGTCAACTGTTGATGATCCTGCTCAGGTAGCTAACAAACTAAATGAAAATTTTGCATCGACATTCACACATGAGGAGTTATTTAGCGAGGGGAAAGCCAGGGGTGTATTCAACTCTAGCAGTAAGCTAGAGAATCTTGTAATAACTGAGAGTAAAGTGGAGGAGAAACTGTTGAAGATAAACACAAGAAAGGCACCTGCGGTGGATGGGATCTATCCAGTTATATTAAAGGAGGCAGCAGAGGAAGTAAGCAAACCCTTAGCCATAATTATGAGAGCTTCCTTGGACTCAGGGGAGGTACCCGCAGACTGGAGATGTGCAAATGTGACCCCAATTCACAAAGGAGGATCAAAGGCTGACAAAAGCAATTATAGACCTGTGAGTTTAACTTCTGTTCCAGGAAAATTAATGGAGGCACTAGTTAAAGAAGCACTGCAGGATCATTTAGACAAGACTTCAGTTATAGCTCGGACACAGCATGGTTTTGTTAAGGGGATGTCTTGCCTGACCAATTTGATTGGATACTATGATGCAGTCACAAAGGAACTGGACGCAGGGAATTACTTTGATATTATATACTTGGATCTTAGAAAGGCTTTTGATACTGTTGCACATGGAAGACTGCTGCACAAATTGGAGCAGTGTGACATTGGAGGCAAATTGCTGCTGTGGATAAAGGGGTGGCTGAGGGGCAGAAGACAGAGAGTGGTAATCAATGGACACTGCTCATCATGGACTAATGTTATTAGTGGAGTCCCTCAGGGCTCAGTGTTGGGTCCATTATTGTTTTCTGTATTCATAAATGATATTGATGATGGTATATCAAGTTTAATGTCGAAGTTTGCAGACGATACAAAGTAGGCAGGGTTGTCAAAGACACTACTGACACTATGCTGCTGCAACAGGATCTGGAAAGGTTGAGCAGATGGGCTGAGAGGTGGCAAATGAAGTTTAACATTGACAAATGTAAAGTACTACACATGGGAAACAGCAACCCCAGAGCAATGTATCAACTCTGTGGTACTACACTGACAGTGGTAGAGAATGAAAGGGACCTGGGGGTGGTTGTGCAGGCAGATATGAAGTTCTCTGAGCAGTGCAGACGGGCTGCAAGAGTAGCTCATGGTGTATTGTTAATGATATATAGGAATTTTTCTAGCAGGGATAAGGAGGTGATTATTCCCTTGTATAAGGCAATGGTCAGGCCACACCTAGAGTACTGTATACAGGTCTGGAGGCCTCATTTCAAGAAGGATGTAGAGCTGCTGGAACGAGTACAGAGAAGGGCAACAAGATTAGTGAATGGAACAAAGGGGTGCTCTTACGAAGAAAGGCTTAAGTTTTGCAAATTACAGTGTCTGGAGACTAGGCACCAGCGAGGTGATCTGATAGAGGTGTATAAAGCATTGAATGGTTTGAGCATGCTCAATGCTGATGGGATTCTTCCTCTCGCTCAGAATAATCACCTGAGAGGGCATAAATTCAAATTGAGGAAAGACAGATGTAGGATAGATGTGTGGAAATTTGCCTTTAGCCAGCGAGTGGTTGGTTGGTGGAACAGCCTTCCATCCCTTGTCGTGGAAGTTGATAGCCTAAATAAGTTTAAGGCTCAGCTGGACAGGTATTTTGAACGAACAGAGGGGTGAAGTGGAAGTGGTTTTTTTTTTTTTTTTTTTGGCTAATGCTGCATAAGCTTGCTTTCTTGCATCAAATGCCTCTACTAACGCTAATCTCTACTTAACTTCACAAATAACGAAAATTTTTTTTTATCATAATGAATTAGGGAACCAAAACCGATCACCATGGCTACCTTGCATGTTCCATTCAGTGAGACTTCAATGTGACTGACTGACTTCACAACAAATTCACCTGTTTCAACATCTTTTTAAAGCACGGCCAGGCCTTGTATTCATTTCCTGACAATCATTCAACAAGTTTGGGTCAGAAAATTAATTTTTCTGAAAATTAAATTTTTAATGAAACAGTTGGCAAATGTAAATATTTTCATTTGTGACAAAAAAGAAGGTGACTGAGCTATGAGCTTTCTAATGACGATTCCATAAACCAAGACAAGAATAAGGACATATCCAACACTGGTACAAAGACAACTGTTGTACTATCAATGATGGCTGAAATTTGCTGGCCATGAAATTTGAGACAGCTTTTTCATATGGCTACTGAAGAAATGATGGCTTCAAATTAGCATTAGCATTAGTAGAGGCATTTGATGCAAGAAAGCAAGCTTATGCAGCATCAGCCAAAAAAAAAAAAAACCCACTTCCACTTCACCCCTCTGTTCGTTCAAAATACCTGTCCAGCTGAGCCTTAAACTTATTTAGGCTATCAACCTCCACTACAAGGGATGGAAGTTTGTTCCACCAACCAACCACCCGCTGGCTAAAGGCAAATTTCCGCACGTCTATCCTACATCTGTCTTTCCTCAATTTGAATTTATGCCCTCTCAGGTGATTTTTCTGAGCTAGAGGAAGAATCCCATCAGCATTGAGCATGCTCAAACCATTCAAGGCTTTATACACCTCAATCAGATCACCTCGCTGGTGCCTAGTCTCCAGATTGCAAAACTTAAGCCTTTCTTCGTAAGAGCACCCCTTTGTTCCATTCACTAATCTTGTTGCCCTTCTCTGTACTCGTTCCAGCAGCTCTACATCCTTGAAATGAGGCCTCCAGACCTGTATACAGTACTCTAGGTGTGGCCTGACCATTGCCTTATACAAGGGAATAATCATCTCCTTATCCCTGCTGGAAAAATTCCTGTATATCATTGACAATACTCCATGAGCTACTCTTGCAGCCCGTCTGCACTGCTCAGAGAACTTCATATCTGCCTGCACAACCACCCCCCAAGTCCCTTTCATTCTCTACCACTGTCAGTGTAGTACCACAGAGTTGATACGTTGCTCTGGGGTTGCTGTTTCCCATGTGTAGTACTTTACATTTGTCAATGTTAAACTTCATTTGCCACCTCTCAGCCCATCTGCTCAACCTTTCCAGATCCTGTTGCAGCAGCATAGCATCAGTAGTGTCCTTGACAACCCTGCCAACCTTTGTATCGTCTGCAAACTTGGACATTAAGCTTGATATACCATCATCAATATCATTTATAAATACAGAAAACAATAATGGACCCAACACTGAGCCCTGAGGGACTCCACTAATAACATTAGTCCACGATGAGCAGTGTCCATTGATTACCACTCTCTGTCTTCTCCCCCTCAACCACCCCTTTATCCATAGCAGCAATTTGCCTCCAATGTCACACTGCTCCAATTTGTGTAGCAGTCTTCCATGTGCAACAGTATCAAAAGCCTTTCTAAGATCCAAGTATATAATATCAAAGCTATTCCCTGCATCCAGTTCTTTTGTGACTGCATCATAGTATCCAATCAAATTGGTCAGGCAAGACTTCCCCTTAACAAAACCATGCTGTGTCTGAGCTATAACTGAAGTCTTGTCTAAATGATACTGCAGTGCTTCTTTAACCAGTGCCTCCATTAATTTTCCTGGAACAGAAGTTAAGCTCACAGGTCTATAATTACTTGTGTCAGCCTTTGATCCTCCTTTGTGAATTGGGGTCACATTTGCACATTTCCAGTCTATGGGTACCTCCCCTGAGTCCAAGGAAGCTCTCATAATTATGGCTAAGGGTTTGCTTACTTCCTTTGCTGCCTCCTTTAATATAACTGGATAGATCCCATCCACCCCGGGTGCCTTTCTTGTGTTTATCTTCAACAGTTTCTCCTCCACTTTACTCCCAGTTATTTCAAGATTCTGTAGCTTACTGCTAGAGTTGAATACACCTCTGGCATTCCCCTCGCTGAATAACTCCTCATGTGTGAATGTTGATGCAAAATATTCATTTAGTTTGTTAGCTACCTGAGCAGGATCATCAACAGTTGACCCATCAATATCAAGTGGACCAATCTGATTCATCCCCTTCCTTCTAGAGTTTACATAAGTAAAGAACTCTTTGCTGTTTTTCTTTGCATCCCTTGCCAAGGATTTTTCGTAATCTGCCTTCGCCTGCCTAACCTCCTTTGTAACTTGGTTGCATATCAACTTGTATCTATCATAGGCTTCTGTGTCATGTGTTAATTTGTAAGTATCCCATGCATTTTTCTTCTCTGCCATATGCCTCATTAGTTCATCTCACATCCATTTTGGCCTAAACCTTGAACAATATTTCTTAGTTGGTATGTAAAGCCTAGTAGCTTCCAAGATAAGTTCTTTGAATGCATCCCATTTTGAATTTGCTGTTGGTAACATCATCAGTTGGTCCCACTGTATAGAATTTAAATACTGTCTCAGTCCATCGTAGTCGCCTTTACGGAAGCAATAACCCTTCCCTTTACCCCTAATGGTAGTTACCTCTTTGAGTAAATCCCACTGCAGCACACTGTGATCACTGCCACCTAGTGGTTCATTTATCTGCAGATTCTTAATGCATGAAGAATCACTGCTGATAATCAAATCAAGAGTATTACTCCCTCTAGTTGCCTCCCGAGCATGCTGATGTAGAAAACAATCATCCAACAAATCCACAAAAGCCCTGCTAGTGTGTGAGTGACCAGCCCCCAAATTCCAGTCAATATCTGGGAAATTAAAATTTCCCATTATAAGACTCTGATTTACTGGCCCACTCTATTTCCCTGTACAGTTTCTTATTATACTCATCAGAGTCATTAGGCCTATAGCACACTCCTACTCTCAATTTTGATCTCCCAATGCTTATGTCACACCAAACTGACTCAACACTGCACTGTCCAGCGATGTCGACTGGCTTCACTTCCTTGGTTTTTATGTGTTTCTTAACTAATAGCATAACCCCTCCCCCCTTCCTATCCTTCCTGTAGACGTTGTACTCCCCAAATTGCAGTTCTCCATCCCTTATATCTGTGTGACACCACGTCTCTGATATTCCAACAATATCTGCCTTTGATGTTTTGAGCAATACCTCAAATTTATTTACTAAACTCCTAGCATTGGTGTACATGCAAGTATACCTGCACCTGTTTCTATTCTTAGCTACCCTAACACAACCCATGTGTTTACTTGTTCCGCAATGGCTCCCAGCAGTCTCTGAAATATCATGCATCTTGTTTTTCAGGCTTCTGCTCATTCTAATAGAAGCAGTAAACTACATCAGTTGTATCAACCACCAACAACAAAGGAAGTTTTCGATTTGGTGAATCTTAAGAACATTTTCAAGAAATGATGCCATATTTCTTGTGTACAGGTGAATATCTGAAAAAAAAATTATTTTTTTTGAACCTATATTCCTAACCTATGTATTTCCCAACTTTAAGTATGACTGAAAATTAATTTAAAAAATAAATATATGCTTAAATATAAAATTTTAATGCAAGAACATAACAAGCATGTAGAAAGGTTGTGGCTGTTGTTGTAGTGGGATTAGGTTTGGTAACTTAGGTGAAATAGGTGGGTATATGGGATGTGTTAGAGTAACTAGGAATAGGAGCATGTATACCAATGCTAGAAGTATAGTAAATAAATTTGATGAATTTGAAGTGTTGGTCAAGACATCAAAGGCGGATACTGTTGGGATAGCAGAGACGTGGAGTCACAGATATAAGGAATGTAGAACTGGAATTTGGGGAGTACAATGTGTACAGAAAGGATAGACAGGATAGAAAGGGAGGAGGTGTCATGCTGTTAATTAAGAAAAATAAAATCAAAAGAAGTGCACCCAGTTGATATAGATGAACAGTGCACTGTTGAGTCAGTTTGGTGTGACATAAGCACTGCGAAAGCAAAAATAAGAGTAGGAGTGTGTTATACTCCTACTCTTATTTTTGTACTCATTGTGTTCATTGTACTCATTCGAGTAATGACTCGAATGAGTACAATGAACAATTGTACAGAGAAATAGAGTGGGCTAGTAAATCAGAATGTCTTATATTGGGGGATTTTAACTTCCCAGATATTGACTGGAACTTGTGGGTTGGTCACTCACACACTAGTCAGACTTTTGTGGATTTATTGGATGATTGTTTTGTGCAGCAGGATGTTCGAGAGGCAACCAGAGAGAGTAATACTCTTGATCTGGTTATCAGCAGTGATCATTCGTGTATTAAGAATTTGCAGATAAAGGAACCACTAGGTGGCAGTGATCACAGTGTACTGATGTGGATTTAATTACCATCAGGGGTAAAAGAAAGGGTTTTTGCTTCCATAAAGGTAAGTACAGTGGTCTCAGAAAGTTTTTAAATTCTGTACAGTGGGATAAACTGACGATGTTACCAACAGTAAATTCTAAGTGGGAAGCATTCAAGGAATTAATCATGGATGCTACTAAAAGTTTCATACCTATTAAGAAATATTGTTCAAGGTTTAGGCCTAAATGGTTATCAAATGAACTAATGAGACCCTTAACAGAGAAGAAAAATGCAGGGGATGCATATAAATTATCAAGTGACTCAGAAGTCTATTGCAGATATAAGCTAGTCTGTAATCAGGTCACAAAGGAGGTTAGGCAGGCAAAGGCAGATTACGAGAAATCCTTGGCAAAAGATGCTAAGAAAAACAGCAAGGATTTCTTTACTTATATAAACTCTAAAAGGAAGGGGATGAATCTCATTGGTCCACTTGACATCAATGGTTCGATTGTTGATGATCCTGCTCAGATAGCAAAAAAATGAATGAGTATTTTGCATCTACATTCATACGTGAGGAATTATTAAGGTTTGAAAATGGCAGAAGGTTATCAAATTGTAGCAGGATACTTAATTATTTTGTAATAACTGAGAGCAAAGTGGAGGAGAAATTGTTGAAGTTAAACATAAGAAAAGCACCTGGGGTGAATGGGATCTATCCAGTTATATTAAAGGAGGCAGCAAAGCAACTAAGCAAACCCTTAGCCATAATTATGAGAGCATCCTTGGACTCAGGAGGTTCCCACAGACTGGAGATGTGCAAATGTATCCCCAATTCACAAAGGGGGATCGAAGGGTGACATGAGTAAACAGACCAGTTAGTTTAACTTGTTCTGGGTAAAATAATGGAGTCACTGCTTAAAGATGCATTGCAGGATCATCTAAACAAGACTGCAGCAATAATTCAGACACAGCATGGGTTTGTTATGGGAAAGTCTTGTCTGACAAATTTGATAAGATATTATGATGTGGTTACAAAGGAACTGGATGCAAAAAATAATTTTGATATCATATATTTGGATTTCAGGAAAGCTTTTGACACTGTTGCGCATGGAAGACTACTGTACAAATTGGAGCAGAATGGTATTAAGGGTAAGTTGCTACAATGGATAAAAGGATGGTTAAGTGGGAGAAGACAGAGGGTGGTAATCAATGGGTGCTGCTCTTCGTGGACTAATGTTATTATTGGAGTCCCACAGGGTTCAGTGTTGGGTCCACTGTTGTTTTGTATATTTATCAATGATATTGATGAAGGTATATTAGGCTTAATGTCGAAGTTTGCAGATGATACAAAGGTTGGCAGGGCTGTTAATGACAGCAATGGCAGTGTGCTACTGCAACAGGATCTAAATAATTTGGGCAGATGGGCTAAGAAGTGGCAACTGAAGTTTAACCTTGACAAATGCAAAGTACTGCATATGGGTAGAAGTAACCCCATAGAAACGTACAAACTGTGTGGTACTTCACTTAAGGTGGTAGAAAATGAAAAAGACCTGGAAGTAATTGTGCAGTCAGATATTAAGTTTTCTGAGCAATGCAGACAGGCTGTCAGGGCAGGTCATGGGGTTTTGTCAATGATATATAGGAATTTTGCTAGCAGGGAAAAGGAGGTGATTGTCCCTCTGTATAAGGCAATGGTTAGGCCACGCCTTGAGTACTGCGTACAGGTCTGGAGGCATCATTTTAGGAAGGATATAGATTTGCTTGAGCATGTACAGAGAAGGGCAACAAGATTGGTGAGGGGAATGAAGGGATTCTCTTACTAAGAGAGGTTTAAGTTCTGCAAATTGCAGTGGCTGGAGACTAGGCACCTGCGCAGTGATCTGATCGAGGTGTATAAGGCCTTGAATTGGTTGAGCACGCTGAATTCTGATGGGATCCTTCCACTTGTTCAAATTACGAACCTAAGGGGGCATAAATTCAAATTAAGAAAGGACAGGTATAGAATAGATGTGTGGAAATTTGCCTTTAGCCAGCGGGTGGTTAATTGCTGGAACAAACTTCCATCTGTCGTTGTGGAAGTTGATAGGTTGAATAAATTCAAGGAGGAACTGGACAGGATTTGGAGGGAATGGTGTGATTTTTTTTTTTTTTTTTTGGCTGATGCTGCATAAGCTTGCTTTCTTGCATCACATGCCACTACTACTACTACTATTTTTTTTCTCATAAAAGCAAGTTTCTACTCCAGCATAAATGCATGACATCTGTTGCAATGCATTTCATTCACGTTTGTCTCATCTTGAAGATTTTCCTTTATAACCATGGTTGAGACAAAATAGGATTATAATGGTGCTATAGCTATGAAAAACAACGTGAACTGTATGATACAACATATAAGTTGACTGTGCATGAGTCAAACTTCCAATTTTTGCCTTTAAAATTCAGGCTTAATCATAATTTAATCCCTTTCTTTACAGTCATTTTTCTCATTCCATGTAGTAGTATGTTACAGTAAAATCTGAATTAAGAGCTATATCAACTTTTAATTAAATTATTTCTGCTCTTTCTTTTCAAAGTTTGTATTATGACAAATTATTACAGTGCACAATAAACTGTAAAGAAAGCAGTAAGTCACAAAACCAAAATGCATAGATGATGACTCAACATCACACTTACTGATGGTATACATGTGTACATGGTGCTAAAAAAGCATTAGTTACCTGTTTAATACTGTATTGAAAATAGAGTTGTTTGTAAAAATACCTCAATACTGAGGTATTTTTGTAAAAAGTGTTGAAAAAGTATTGAGGTATTTTTTAAAAAGTGTGTTAATTAATAAAAATTGAGTCTCAAAAGTTCACTTTTTGAAAACTCAAAAGTAAACTCCAAAACAATTTCCAATGAAATTCATGAACCATTTTTATATGATGACGTAGACAAATTCTTGGATATATTACAATGAGCAACAATGCATACTTGTATAAAAATATGTATTTAATGAGTAGTAAATATAGTGATATTAATTCATCTTTCTAGCTCTGAGCACCTGCTTTTATTCAAGAAGTTTTGGATTTTATACCCAGCATACGTCCAACTCAAAATTTTTGACAATTGTTTAATGTTTCAGAGGTTGACTTCAAACTGAAATATACAGTAATTAGTCTTGAAGAGAGATATAATGTGGTACAGAAGCACAAGGACAGTCACAATCCATAACTTCTCTTGTACATGTTGAGTTTTTCCTATATCCACAGCAAACATCATGAAAGATCACCAGCAAGTAACTTAAAGATTATACAAAAAGTTGTGCAGGTATGAAGACAGTTGTCATTACTAAAGAATATTCTTGCACATTATTCAAGATGGAGAAGTTGTTGACCATGTGGATCAAGGATCAAAATCAATGACACATCATTTAGCAGTGGGTTATTCAGCTGATTTAATTGGTGAAAATTTGTTTAACACAAAAATTAGTGGTGAGGCTACTAATGCTGATACAGTGACAACAGGGGAGTTTTCAAAAGTGTTGTTGGTTCTAGTTGAATAAGTGATTAGACCATATTGTGCCTTTGTATATTATGTCTGCACAAATATATACAGCTGATTTGTATGTTTTACAGACTGAAAAATCCAGAATAACTCAGATTTAATAAGCCAACCGTAATCTCTCCACCTGTTTCAAAGTGCTGGCTAATATAATTAACGAGGGTAATATGTTTGATGAAGCAATGTTGATGAAACTGGTATTTTGGGAAAAATTTGTACCATATGTAAATTACCAAAGCAAGAAAAAAAAAAAAAAGAAAGAAAAAAGGTCAGGTTTTAAAATAGCTAAGGATAGTCTGACCTACTGGTAATGGCAGCAGGAAATATCGCAAATCAAAATCTCTGCTTGTGCACAACAGGAAAAACCAAGAAGCACTGAAGTACATTAACAAGATATGAAAACACTAAAGGCCTGGATTAAACAGTTGTCATATTCAAAGCATATTTTGGACACCATTTCATTAGTCAGGTAAAAGACTACTGCCAGGCCAAGGTATCTCCCTTCAAAATCATGTTTACCCTTTGAAAGCATGTGGTCATCCTCCACATCTGGATGAATTGCAACCTATCATCAAAGTCATATTTCTGACACTAAACACAAGTTCAGTGCTACAACCAATGGATCAGTGGGTTATAGTAACCTTGAAGGCGGACTATCTATGCAGGACCCTTGTTTAAGGATCCTATCCAATCTAAAGATAGAGATGGCACGACCCTGAAGGATTTCTGGAAGGGCTACAACATATATGATGCAATAAAAAAACATTGCAGCAGTTTAGGATGAGACTAAGTCAATAAATATGTTTGGAAGAAACTGCATCCTCAATTTGTCAAGCTTTACAAGGATTCAAAAATGAAGTCAGGGAAGAAACCTCAAAGAATCATTGTTTATGCTCATCAACTGAATCTTAAGTGTCATGCTGAGGGTGTTAAAAATCTCCTTGATTCAAATAGAGAAGAGCTGAAAAATTTAGTTAACAAAGCTGAAGAAGAGCCAAGATGATGATGCTGAAATGAAACCACTGAAGCACTTTACAACAAAGGAAATGGTGGAGGAATTTGAGGATACTGTCAAAGGAATGAGTCTTTGAGAGTCTGATGCCACACCAGGTTTGACATGCATCAGAGCCATCAAAGATGACCTGTCTTGTTAGAGGGTTATCTATGCCAAGAAAAAAAAAATTGCTGCAGAGCCAACTCTTGAAAAGTATGCATATAAAAAAAATTGAACAATTACCAAAGCCTACAATCTCATCAGCTACTCAAGAATATGCTGTACCTAGTATTACTTAGTCATCACGCCACCATCACCCATTTAGGCAAGTAAGCCAGCACTAAGAATTAAGGTATGATGAAGTTCACTGCAAAATTATATTTAATGATTTATACTAATATTTTACATATTCCATATTTATGGTTTACATAAAAAATGGACTAGATCTAATCACCAATCATACTAGCATCACCAAAGCCTATTTGCATGATTTAACATGATCCTGACTTTAATATAAGTTTGGGGACCCAATCATCCAATGGAACTTGCCAAAAAATCATGCAAGATATCCTTTAGCTGACCTTCAGTCGCTATGCTAATAGTGTGTTTTGCAAAAGTATTTTCAGTAATACTAAAAGGATGTAAAAATTGCATGCTGAAGTATTATTAGCATTAGTAATGGAAAATGATGCAAAGAAGAAAGCTTAAATAGTATCAGTCAAAAAAAAAAAAAAAAAATCTTCCCACACAACCTGTCCATCCACTAATAATTTGTCTAGTTTTTTCTCCAATTTAAATTTATTCAAACTACCCACTACCACAAGACCCTACTGGCTGAAAGAGAATTTCCACATTATCCTGTAACCACCCTTCCTCGATTTAAATTTATACCACCTCATATATATTGTCTGAGCAAGAGTAAGAATGTCATCAACATTTAGCTTAATCAATCCATTAAAGAGACTTAAACATCCCAGTAAGATCTCCTCTCAGTGCACAGATACTGCAATTTGCAGAACTGAAATCTTTCTTGGTTAGAGTACCCTTTTTTCTATCCCTTTTGTTAGTATCAATAGTAGAAAATGATGCAAGGATGCAAGCTATACAGCATAAGAAAAAAAAAAAAAACTTCTAGCTGAAGGCAAACTTTTGCATATCCATCCTCAATTTGAATTTATGTCCTCTCATGTATGTAGTCTGAGCAAAAATGCCATCAGCATTGACCTTTCTCAATCAATTCAAAGCCTTAAAAACTTCAATCAGATCACATAGAACACACCTAGTCTCCAGATGCTGCAATCTGAAGAACTAAATCCCTTGTTCCTTTCACTAATCTCAATGCTCTTCTCTGCACCCATTCTGACACATCTACATAAAATGAGACTTCAAGGCCTGTAAGCAGTACTATAGATGTGGCTTAACCACTGCTTTATACAACAGGATAATCATCTCTTTATTGCTTTAGAAAATTTCCAGAATATCACTGACAAAACTCCATGAGCAGCCCTAGCAGCCTGTCTATACTACTCAGAAAACTTGTCTGACTGCATGATTACCCACAAGTCTTTTTTGGACTGTTATACTGTTATCCAGTAGAAACAGAAAAAAGTGCCTTCGTGACTATGCCCATCATGAAATATCACAAAATTCTTCAAAAATCATGCTACTTCGATTACCATAAAACTACAGTTCTGAAAAGAATTAAAGTAAAACAAGATTGTGTGACTCTTCAATTAAATAAAGAGCAATAGGAAAAACCTAATACTAACTGTTAACCTCCACTACTCATAACCTAAATGGAACAAATATACATCTGTGACCCACCTTTTCTGTTTAAATTATAGAAAATAAATTTTAGCTTTTTTTTATCAAATTGAAAATGGTGCTCTATTAATTACAATTTGGTAATCTCAACCACAAGATATCAAACCAAAATAAACAAGAGAACCCAATAACAAAGAATGTTTTTATTGTATTTCTTAGAATTTTCAATGTTGTATATATCCCAAATTGAAAAAGACATTCACTTGTGTCTGACAAACTCCATACAAACAGCTGTGTTTTTGTCAGCTGTTTGCATTTAGTTGGTGAAACCAGAGCCCTATGGCAAGATTAGATAGCTCTCACTGGCATCTCACAGATGCCACATGAAAATGGGATTTGAGTATAAGAAACAGATGCTTTTGCTCACCTGGAGTCTGTTAAACAAAGAATAAAAAATTAGATTTCTCGTAAATTATAGTATATTGAAATGAAAAAAAATATATGTATAATAATTTAGAGAATACTGAAGGTACATGGAGGGATTAATTTCAACTTCAAATTTTAAAAAATAACAGAAAAATTTAAAAAGTAGTGTCTGTAGAAAGGCACATTAGCCATAGAGGGTTAAACTCATAATTTTAAGTGGAAGACAAAATATTTCCCCAAGACATCACCATGATAATGGCATATTAGACCTTAATTAGACCTAATGACAGTGAAGTAAATTATGGAAACTTCCCTGCACTGTTTTCAGGTGGACAGCAGTAATGAAATCTCCAAGAATTACCTGAAAAATGCTGTAAAAAAAAAGTGTATGGAAGTTTCCAACAGTTGCAGCATTATCATGAATGTTCATGAAGTTGTTATGGAAGTAGATAGTTAGAATAATTTCAAGGAAAAACTAAACAAACAACTGAAAAGGATGGATAGGTAAAATGGGATTTTTTGTCTGATGCTGTAGTAAGCTTGCTTTCTTGCACCATTTTCCAATATTAATACTAAGTTTCAGGTTGATAGCAGCAATGAAATCCTGAGACGTCTGCAAAATGGTTAAAAAAAAATGGAGTGTGTGCGTGGAAGTTTATCATTTGCATCATCATTATCATCACTGAATCTAAGGTTAATATAGATCCTTTGAATCACCCTTGTGAATAGGAAAGATAGAGTATTTACACATCACTAATCTTTAGGGACCTTCTGAATCCCAGGATCCTCTCATTATCAGACCTAATGGGTTGCTTTCTTTAATATAACTGAATATATTCCATCAGCACCAGGTACGCTGTTCTCTTTTATCTGCAAAAATATCTCTTCTAACTTCCTTTCAGTTATCATAAAATCATTTAATTCCTAATCAGAATTTGATATATTCTGGCATCCCCATCTCTAAAACTTCATTTTAATGTAGATAAACATTTATTCAGTTTGTTAGTAACTTGTACATCAACAGTTATGCCATTCATATAAAGTGGACCAATGTGCTTCTTCCCATCATTCTAATGGTACTAAAAGAAGCAAAGACTTCTTTACTGATTTTCTTTATGCTCTTATCTAAAGACTTCTCATAATCTGATTCAGTATGCATTACTCCCCAAGAAACTTGGTTGCAGACTAATTTATACTTACTGTAGAATTGTGTCCACTAACGATTTATAACTACTTTTAATTCTCTACCACTAAACTCAGTTCATCTCTCATCTAAATGTTGAACAATTTCTTAATTGGTATAATAAGATCAGTAACTTCTATCATTACTTCCCTGAACATTTTTCATTTGGCATGTGCATCATTCATTAAAAATGTCAGATGAAAATGGACAAAATCAACGTAATCACCTTTGCATAAACAAAATTCCTTCCCGTTAGCCTCGACTTTAGTTTGTTTTTTTTTTGAATAAATCTTACAATACATTATGATGCCTAGGTATCTTTACTTGAAGAGATATGACAAACATACATCTGTCAATGATATACAGGGATTTCATCAGCAGAGACAAGGAGATGATTATCCCATTGTTTAAGGCAATAAACCTGTATGAGTACTTCATACAGGTTTAGAAGCCTCATTTTAATAAGAATGCAGATCTGTTGGAATGGGTGCAGAGAAGAGCAACAAAATTAGTCAAGTATACACAAAAGGGTACTCTTACTGAATCACTACAGTTCTTGGAAACTAGGCATCTGTAAGGTGACCCATAGAAGTGTTTAAGGCTTTACACGGATTGAGTCATCTAATTGCTGATGGGATCCTTACTATTTCACAGACAACACACGAGGGGACATAACTTTAAATTTAAAAAAAGGATGGCTGTAAGATAGATGTAAGAAAATATGCTCTCAACCAGAGCATGACTGAGTGTTAGAACAAACTTGGTGCTGTGGAAGTGAGTGGTTTTAATAAATTTAAGGAAAAATTAGATAAATTATTAGAGGTAATGGAAGATGAGATGGGGTAGTTATTTTTTTGGCTGATGCTATATAAGCTTGCTTCCTTGCATAATTTGCTGCCATTAATACTAAGGGTTGAGTTTATGGGATCACTTAAATATGGGAACAATATATACATGGTACAGTAGATTTGTGATTTGCAGAGTTAGTAACTATTACATGCTCTTCTTTATTCTTACAACTAGACTATTGAATTATAACAAAATTTTTAAATACAACTGAAAGTTTAAAAATATAATTAAATATATGGATTTAAAAATAAGGTGTAGCATTAAAATGACTGTATGAAAATAGAACAATATCTACAATAAATGACCACAAAATTAAACTGCTATTAATAAAACATGTATAGTTAACGCTCTAAAATATTTTGGAAATATTATTTTATAAAAATTTAATAAAAATTAATGAAAATTACTACTTGAGGAATTTTAGTTACATAGATTTTACTGTTTGTTCTGCTCACACAAGAGGCACACAGAATCGCCATATGACAATTCTGTGTGCCTGTCATGTAGGCAGAACAAACGAATGTAGTTGGAAATGGCAGCAATGGTTAGAAAATAAAGTAATGTAATCAGGTTAATCATAATTCATATTGTTTAGCAAAAACAGATGCATGAAGAGATGCAAATAAAGCTCCATCATCATTAACATAACCATAGTCAGGTGATTATTATTAGCCATATGGTGCAAGGAAGCCTGAGGCTTATGCTGCACCAACCAAAAAAAAAATTCCCGAGTTACTCTGAGAGAGAGAGAGAAGTAAAAAGGAATCACCAAGAAAGAGAAGAATGATGATATTCAGCTCAGGACCCTGGGTGTGCCAAGCCCATACTCACACAAGATGTGAGCCCCTGGGGTGTTCTTGTGCAGGAACTTTTTCATGGTATGATGTGAGTATTTCATGATTCTGGAGTAACCTGCTGCCTGAAGGGGCATATGAATATAACTCTTCAGATGACATTGACATCAGAGTTTATGCATAGTATACAGAGCACTCCAGCAATATTAGCTTGACTGCCTGCACAGCAAGTATCATACACAAATCTCACTGAAAATCTGCTGGACCATCAGAAATTAAATTTCTCAGAATGGTTAATTAACGATATATAGTTCCACCTTTAGTAGTAATCCTGTACGACAATAATTCAACTAGGTATGCACACGTTTCTGGTGATGTTTATTCCATTTCTGTTTGAGGATGACCTTTTAGATGTGTCAAATTTGTTGGTTGTTAAGTTATATTTCAGTAGAGCAGTGCATAACCAATAAAAAACAGTGCATAAAGGAAATTTTTTTTTTTTTTTTTTGTTACATCTCCAGAATAAATAAAATCACATTTCATATCTACCAAAATGTAATATCATGGATAAATTAAATTTTCCTACACATTTTTCTCCTGCAGCCTACTGAAATCAATTAACCACAAGTTGACATTTAATAATACATGAAATAGCTCTTCTTAGAAAATCACTAAATGATAACTGTAGTAAAGAAAATGTGTTTCAGTTGTGGTTGTTTACATATACAAAGTAGGATCGACTAAGTTCTAGGAATGAATTTAGGAATGAATCAAATTTTTCAAAATAATCCAGCCACTTAAATTTTTTTTTTCCTCATTGGTTATACATAACTGAAAAAAAAATATATTTCTTCAAAGTTGTTTTTTGAAAGTTCCTTTAATTGCATTTGATACAAGTTCTTGTATAATTTCTGCTTCAGTAGAAAATCATCATTCCTTTAATGAGTTCTTTAGTTTCAGAAAAAAACAACAAAATCAGCAAGGAAAAGCTGTAAATGTTGACTTGAACACAGATAGGTCTTCTTTCAGATTGCATCCCAAGCATTTAATGATTTATAATTACATATCCTATTAACAGTAGGCCCTACTGCTATAAATTCATAATGAATGAGAGTATTCCATTATTCTGGAGTAACCTTTATAGTTAAAAATATAATTCTAGCATAACTTTACCATTATTCCTAGGAGACTTCAATTCAGAGGATTTACATTTTATCTTCAGGTTGTAAAGATAGCACCATGTTTCACTTCCTCTCGCTATTGTTCTTTGAAATACTGGATCGCAATCACAAATTCAACCAGTTATTTCAAAAAGTTCAACTCTTGTTTCCATCTAATCTGCTGTTAAAAACTTATAAAAAAAAAAAGCTAAATAATCTTGTTTAAAATTTCAGATATGATGGCTTACCAAAAAAAACTACCATATGATGTTCACAACTTGAAAGGCCATATTCAATTCTTATCTGAGGAATGGATCACATAATACGTCTAACACGAGATAGTTCATTGCTTTTTGACATGCAAGGTCTCTTATACCTTTCATTATCCTCAAAGATATCAAACCCATCTTTGAAGTGCTTGTATCATTCAAATATCTTACCTCTTCATAAAAAATTTTCGTAAAAATTTTCAACATTCACTTCTACAGCCACTGATGCAGATTTCAACAAAAAGCAAAATTTTTTAGAAGACCTCAGTGCTGGCGCTAGCATTTGTAGCACCTGAGACAAAACCTTGTAAAGGGGTCTAATTCATATCATATCTTAACACACATATATGCAGTAGCATGTCTAGTAGCATCTATTTTAGGTGGTACCTGTAGCAAGTTCCTCATTTGCACACCTCTAGCACTGGACCTGAAAGACCTTTGTGTGTGAAATTATGTGAAAGGAATGATGTAAAAGTTCTGATGTGGAAAAGAACAGATAGAGTTGTATATCCCTAGTCAGAGGAAGAGTCATAAAAAGACCTACTACAAAGGTAACAGTAGAAACAATGTCTGTGTGACAAGCATACCTCAAGAAAGCACTATGAATAAACTGCACTTTCACATCAAAAATAATAAACTATATATTCAAAATCTGTATCTCTACACGGTTGTTTCATCACTACTTTCCTCAGTGGATTTTACACATAACCATATATATATATATATATTTAAACATTTCTGAACTAAGTGATAACAAATGTAGAATGTTAAAAATAAACAATAGACAGGTAGGAAAAAATATAAAATTAGAAAAGGATCTGATCAGATTAATGCCATCAAATAGTTGATTAAACGTTACATCAGTCTGTAAAATATATACTACAGTATATATTTATATTGAACAGTATACCAAGAGAACCAAAAGTCCATATGAAATTTAATAATAATATAAAATATAGGTATTCAGAGTAAAAGTATACCTTTTGTGCCATAAGGCCAAATACTTAAGTCTTCAGTTTTATACCCTATAATTAAACATATAATTAATAATAAAATAAAATAAAATGCAATAAAATAATAAAAATGAAATACAATAAAGATACAAATAAAATGACGAAGCAACTTACTGATATAAGGATACATTGAGTGTTACGTTGACGAGGGCTAGCACCACTCAATACATCCTATCAATAATTGGCTAGAGCTGTTTCTGTTTGCCATTTGTCAGTATGTCTAGGTCCAAATGCTCTAAAATTATAGCAGCAATCTGGCAGAATAGCAGCTAGTCCAACAGATAGCAGTGAATCAAAAATAAAGAAAGGATGAATCAAAAATAAAGAAAAGTGAGTGAGTGCCAACTATAAATTACATATGGGTTTTTTTTACTAGTGAAAAATAAATAGTGAAAAGGAAAGGCAAAAAGGAGAAAGAATAAGGATAGCAATAGCACCTCAATTTCCCTCGAATTACTCTAATAGATTTTGAGGTATAAAATTTAGAGTTAGCAAGCAGAAAGCAAAAGGCAAAGAAAAGGCATATTATAGAAATACTTCGGATTTACCGGGAGCATAACTGCCCAACCCTTTAGCAGGATTCCTTGTAATACAGTAGGTGATGCCTGAAGTAATTTTGAAGAAATTGTGAAATTCCAGATGTAATACATTACAGAAAATTTAACATAGATTACTGCTATAATTTTAGAGCATTTGGACCTAGACAAACTAGCAAACAGAAACAGATAGCTCTAGCCAATTATTGAGAGGATGTATTGAGTGGTGCTAGCCCTCATCAACATACCATTCAATGTATGCTTATATCAGTAATTTACTTCTTCATTTTATTTTTATCTTTATTGTATTTCATTTTTATTACTTTTTTACTTAATTATTTGGCCTTATGGCACAAAAGGTATACTTTTACTCACTACCTCTATTCTTATTAAATTTCATATGGCCTTTGGTTCTCTTGGTATACTGTTCAATAAATACTGTAGAGTGTGTGTGTGTGTGTGTGTGTGTGTGTGAAAAACATACGTCATTCCTAGCATATTTCTAGAAATATGCTTTAAAAATACATGGAATCAACTGAACAAAAATGTTAACTACTCTCGCTAGTGCAGAAACTGAATATTATATAATTGAATGTAATACTCAGTTTCAAATTACAATTTTCAAATATATGTTCCCTAACTTCACGACTTTCTTGATGAAATTACTAAACAGATTGACATTATGTGGCAATTGGCTTCACTGTGGATAATGAACACTTGCAATGAATAAGATTCCAAAATCTGCATAATGTTCTGCATTTCTGATAGGAAAGTATATATCAGAAAACAAGTATTATGCACTAAATCATATAAATTGAAGTTATAAACATAACTTCCAATTATATATACACAACTAGCATAACCAGCAATCTAAACATCTTCAGTTGCCTTCAATTTTATATATGCTATATGACAAAACGAAAACTTATAATAATTCTGAAACCACAAATGGTTTTTATTTTTTTCTTTATTTATTTTTATATACTGTATATATAAATTGGCAGATCAACACACACTGGGCCAGCATGGCAGATTATGGTCCATTTCCCTCAACATGACTTACTGAGGAAGCCTCCATCCTGCAGTGGATTCAAATGGATGCAGATTTATTTATTTATATATATAAAACACAACTTGTAAGCATAATGCAAGTAAAGAAAAGCTTCTCCTTCCCCCAAGGAATCATAAACGTCATTCCTAGGTCATTCTAGCAGTATGCTATTATAGATGGAATCTGCTTCTGAATATATATATATATATATATATATATATATTAATTAATGTTAACTGCTCTCACTAGTCTGGAAACTGAAAATTATTTAAAAATTTAATTTTCAAATATATGTTCCTCAACTAACCAACCTTCTTGCTGAAATGCCTTTACAATGAATAATGAACACCTGTAATGAATAATGAGAGAATAATGTAATGAATAATGAGATTCCCCAATCTGGATAAGTATTTCACATTACTGATGGGAAAACATCAGAAACCAAGTATCATGCACTAAATCGTAGGAATGGAAAAAACAGATGAATAGATTCTTATGATTAATATTTTTCTATTCTACTAATGTAAGTGCCAACATCACAAATTCCATCTAAATTAGTAAATTAAAGAGTTGCCATTATACACAGTCTCTAGGTCTATATTAAATTTATTTTTTATGCTGTAAGGTTTGCTAGACACTATTATTAAAGGTATGTCAAAGAATTTTCTTTTGAGCTGATCCTACAAGTTTTACACATAGAGAATATAATCAAGTAACTACAACTAATAAAAAAAAAAAAAAACTTCCTTATACACAACTAGCATTACCAGCAATCTAAAATACCTTTAATTTCCTTCAATTTTATATATGCTATGACAAAAACAAAACTTACAATAATTCTGAAACCACAAGTGGAGTTGTCTTTTCAATGCCTTTAACCACTCCATTGCACAAAATGTAAACAAAATGACTGTTTAGAATATGTTGCAAATGTACTATTTATGCTTAAACTAGCTGAGTAATGTAAAAAAAATAGGTAAAAAAACAAAATGTTGTCACATATTTATCATATTACTTTGATAAAGTATGATTTACTGATAATATGAAATTTTAACAGATAACCAGCTATCTATGACTCTATACAAGAGCTCTCTAGCATGAGATTCAGAATGCTGTAGCTATCCAGTCAGTTGTCCTTGAAACCAAAGTCTATTGCTTAACATTTCCAGTTCTCTGAATGACGTTATCCTTATAGCTTAAGAGGAAACTAGTTAGCCAAAATCATTTCTGCAAGTCAGAAAACTTATTTCCAAAGGAAGTTACACATCACATTCACTATAATGTCAAATAAGATAAACTGTTATTATTATTATTATTATTATTATTAGCCATATGGTACAAGGAAGCCTGAGGCTTATGTTGCACCAGCCAAAAAAAAAAATTTCTGAATCACCCTGAGAAAGAGAGAGAAGGGAATCACCAAGAAAGGGAAGAATGATGATATCCAGCTCAGGACCCTGGGTGTGCCAAGCACATACTCACCAGATGTTTTTTTTTTTTTTTTTTTTTTTTTGATTTGGTAGTTGTTGGCGCATCGGCTTCTGTGGCCATATTGCACCTCCCAAAGTTTTTGCAGTACTTTGATCCAAGCCCGAGGCGGGAATCGAACCCGCGACCTTTGGGTTGCCGGGCAGGTACTTTACCCACTCGGCTAGCCCGGTCGGCTCACCAGATGTGAGCCCCTGTTTGGGGGGTTGCCTGCCCCACAGACCACCCCTTAGTGAAATTTTCAAAAATTAAGTGTATTCAGAAAAAAGGAAAAAATTAAATTTTCATTCTTTTATGTATTACAGAATTAGAGTGAATTACAGCACTGCAAATGTTATCAGTATGTATCTTACAATAGCCTATTGACGAGCCTAACTTAAAGGTACGTGATTTCAACAGACTTACTGACTAAATAATAATAGTCACTGCACATCATATCAAAACAATCTAAGATAAAAATTTTCCTTGTTTCAGAATTAAATACTGATCTTCACTGTATAAAAAAAAAAAAAAAAAAAAAATTGAAACTGAAATTTGCAAAATTTACTGAATCTGGAAACAGAAGAAAGGTCTCTCAAATACAATTTTAGACTGAAGATTCAGCACAAAATTCCTGATGCTGTAGAACTACCTCCATATTCACAATTCTGAATAAGATTTACTTTATAGTAAATTACATTTATTTGGATAAAAGTTACATGGTAGTAGTGAGGTATTGTACTCTCATAACTTTTTAACTAAAATTATGCCTCAGGCTAGAGCAGCAAAACACATGGATCAAAGCAAGGTGCTTTTGCTTTGTGTGGTACATATATAGAGTTTGCTGCTGCCAAACATAATGCCACAGATGATGCCTTTATGTGTGTGATAGGCACAGTGTGAGAAAATTAGGTAAAAAATATTTCACATTTTGATGGATGAACTGAAGTGCCTGAAGAAAAGTTATTGCCTCCAAAAGAATTAAATTGAAGGATTCTCATACACTGCAGCACAACTCAACACTAAAGTCATGGAACTTATTCTTAACAAATCAATGTCTTATTATAGGGAGGTTAATTTAAGTAACTACTGTGCACAAAGGCCTTGTCATTACTTCTCCGAAATATTTATGGAAATGTTTTTTCGATATACATTTTACTGTTTTGTCATGATTATACTGGACTGTATTTCAGTGCTATTTTGTATTATTGTTAGGTAGGATAGCTAGATTATACGGTGGTCAAATCTGATTATTAGTCCTGTCTCCCATTTAAAATTTTAATTAGTACTCTGGCAATTCATAACGGTAACAAAAGTAATCCTGATAGAAAAATAGAGAAAAAGTAATAAAAGTAGCCATACTAAATCATCACTTTACTTCTGTGTAAGATTAACGCATCAGGAGAATGTCGAGAAGACTATATTAGATGTGATATGAATAACCAAAATTACACAATCCCTTCCAAGGAATGGAGAAAAAAAGCCTCATTTCCTCTACATGATGAAACTTATTTTAACGAACTTGTTCAAGAAATCCACTTTATAGCCAGAGAGTACCTCTCAACTCTTAAATAAGTATGTTCAGAAAATCCATTTGAATTTTAAACAAATAAAAAAAAAGAGGGTACTCAAAAAATATCTATCTTAAAATAACTATGCTTATGCCAAAATTGTAAAACATTAATGTGCCAAAGCCCATTCTAATAAACTACATTAATCACCAGCTTCGAAGTTTAACACTTTTCACAATTTTTGTCCGGGAGATTAGTAGAGATAAAATATGAAAAACATAGCTTAACGACGCAACTCAATAACATTTCAGTAAACGATAGATTGCACTTAATGAAAAAAATACCCCCCCCCCCCAAATCTTGCTGAATTTACAAGTCAGAAATGGCAATAGGAGCAAAATGTTGAGTCAAATGGAAAGTTGTTGGGTAGTAGTAGTAGCAGCATGTGATGCAAGAAAGCAAGTGTATGAGCTTATGCAGCATCAACCAAAAAAAAAAAAAAAACCCACACCATTCCCTCCAAATGCCTGTCCAGTTCCTCCTTAAATTTATTTAACCTATCAACTTCCACAACGACAGATGGAAGTTTGTTCCAGCAATTAACCACCCACTGGCTAAAGGCAAATTTCCGCACATCTATTCTACATCTGTCTTTTCTTAATTTGAATTTATGCTCCCACAGGTTCGTAATCTGAACAAGTGGAAGGATCCCATCAGAATTCAGCGTGCTCAACCCATTCAAGGCCTTATACACCTCAATCAGATCACTGCGCAGGTGCCTAGTCTCCAGCCACTGCAATTTGCAGAACTTAAGCCTCTCTTGGTAAGAGGATCCCTTCATTCCCCTCACCAATCTTGCTGCCCTTCTCTGTACATAATCAAGCAAATCTACATCCTTCCTAAAATGATGCCTCCAGACCTGTATGCAGTACTCAAGGCATGGCCTACCATTGCCTTATACAGAGGGACAATCACCTCCTTTTCCATGCTAGCAAAATTCCTATATATCATTGACAAAACCTCATGACCTGCCCTGGCAGCCTGTCTGCATTGCTCAGAAAACTTCATATCTGACTGCAAAATTACTCCCAGGTCTTTTTCATTTTCTACCACCTTAAGTGTAGTACCACACAGTTGGTACGTTTCTCTCGAATTACTTCTACCCATATGCAGTACTTTGCATTTGTCAAGGTTAAACTTCAGTTGCCACTTCTTAGCCCATCTGCCCAAATTATCTAGATCCTGTTGCAGTAACACACTGCCATTGCTGTCATTAACAACCCTGCCAACCTTTGTATCAGCTGCAAACTTCGACACTAAGCCTGATATACCTTCATCAATATCATTGATAAATAAACAAAACAACAGAGGACCCAACATCAAACCCTGTGGGACTCCACTAATAACATTAGTTCACGAAGAGCAGCAACCATTAATTACCACCCTCTGTCTTCTCCCACTCAACCATCCTTTTATCCATTGTAGCAACTTACCCTTAATATCATTCTGCTCCAATTTGTACAATAGTCTTCCATGAGCAACAGTGTCAAAAGCTTTCCTGAAATCCAAATATATGATATCAAAATTATTTTTTGCATCCAGTTCCTTTGTAACCATATCGTAATATCCAATCAAATTTGTCAGACAAGACTTTCCCTTAACAAACCCATGCTGTGTTTGAATTATTGCTGCAGTCTTGTTTAGATGATCCTGCAATGCATCTTTAACCAGTGACTCCATTATTTTACCCGTTTTAGGCATATCAATGACTTTAGACAATACCTGCTCCAACTGCATCACTGAAAACATTACTGCAGTCATGAAATCCCTTATATAATTTTTTTTTTTTTTTGTCATTTGTTGGAAAATCAGTATACTTTTATTCAGTGCACTGCATCCTAGACTTCTTGAGGAAAAGGCATGGAAAAAGAGCTCTTGGAATCTGCTTCAATTTTTTGTTACTTCTCAGTAACAAAAAACAAGGAAATCCTGGGCAATCACTTGGACTTGATGACTTTCAGATAACTCTGGAGATCTTTGCCCTTATTGCAGCTTCCCCCCCACCCCACATGAGGCCAAGCTTTCTTCAGAAGTTTTTGCAGAAATTTGTCGGAATGTGGAAAATAATTTTCAGGAAGATTTTATTTAGGTAACTTGCTCTCTAGTAGTTTTCACGTCTGATACAAACTTCTTGAGACTACTGTGGTCCTCAGGGTCAGCAACTTCACTATGCTGGGATTGGGGGTTTGAAATAGACATTTACAAATGTTGCTGGGTCAGTGAACTTGCGATTCTAATACCTAATCTAATCCATAAATGAAAACTATCACTCTCCATGGCCTTTTTTGTTGCAACATTGCTTCCCATACACTCATCCATCAAAGTAAGCACTGCCACAACCACTACCTATCAACCCCATCCCAGGAGAAGGAAATATCTAGATAGCTTCGCAAATCATCATACACACCAGGAATCTGGAGATCTCCCACCACCTGCAAAAATGACCTACCCAAATCAGCCTTTCCCTGCAGTACCGTTTTAGTACCATCCAATCAAACCCCACCCTCCAGAACAGACGATTAAAAAAATAAAGGAAATATTTCCTCTAGTATTGAGGCTGTGCCCATAAAGCTGAAACGAAGGACAGCAGCCAGGTTTCAAAGTCTCAGCTTAACAGATTCGTTCATCTTATTTTTTACTACAGTCGCAGATGGGATCGTAATGTATGATTATGTATATATTTATTTTGGAAATAAACAAGGAGTTACCTTTTATTTATAACAGTGTATAAATATATACACTGTTATAATAAGTGTATATATTTATGATTTAATTTTCAAACATTTAATAAATTTAAGTTAATTACACGCAGTGAAGTGTTCCTCGTTTTATTTCATAAAAAGTGCAAGTAATATTTGGACTTTTAAATTAAAAAAAACTTCAAGTTGTATTCATTCGTACAGACGGTGGGGGGAATGCAATTTAAAAAGAATCTAAATGAACAGTACGCCGAAACATTAAATAACCAGATTTCAGACAATCATGTGAGAAGTTAAAAGTACAATTCATACAATCCGAATGAAATAATTTATAACTTAGAAATATATGAGATGCGCCAGTCAAATATTAAATAGGATTGTCATTGTCGCGATTACCTTTAATGACGCAGTTCAATTTTTGTAGAAGTACATTAATAAGACAATTATCTATCTAAAACTCTTTGTTCCTAAGTCGTTAAGAAATTCCGAAATCAAACAAAAATGAAAACACCTGAACCCTCAAAATTGCACAAAATAATGACTCATGACAACAATACACAACGCAGTAACAGCTGTCTAAAGTACGCGACTACGCTGTCACCCTACGATCAGAAATAAAATATGTTATAATAAGTGTAAACAACCAAAACCCATTGTGAGGTCCAGTAATGAGTTCTATTGGTGTCTGTTAAAGCGTTATATTAACAACTCGAGAAAAAATACGAATCTCAATAGCAGTTTCCCAAACTTATTTAACCACGGAACACCAACAAGTTGTTCATAATGATGTTGGAGGGCTCAGCATAAGGGCTACCGTGCCATATTGTGCTTTTAAGTTATTAATATATAAGTTGCAAGTTTACAAGTTTTTATGTGAACATGCTTCTCAGAGGAGAGAGAGAGAACACCTTTATCTTCTTTAGGAAGGAGAAGAATTCCTATATGTTTGAATAATTTCCTAAGATTTGCTTCATTGTAACAAGTTCCTGTAAAATTCTGTGAGTTAATAGTGTTGGTTGTTGTTGGGTTTTAGGAGCATCAGTAATTTCGGCCCTATTACGCTGCATAAAATGTCTGTTAATTGTGCGTGTTCTGTGGTCGATTTGCTATTGTTTGCTGGACAAAAAACTTTCTGGGAGAAAAATCCATGCTACCATCGCCTGAGACCTACTAACTCAACCACATTGCGAAAAAGGGAAATAAAAATTCCTCCCGTCAATTCGAATGCGTCTTTTCCACGCATAGGATGGAAAAGACGGGAATCTTTTCCATCCTATGCGTGGAGGATGGTCGTTATACCAACTGTGTTACCCAAGAGGGCAATTTATTGGAGATAGAAATGTTTCTAGCCTTTCCTGCTGATAATAGGAGGAGAGAAGCAAAATATATTTTACTGTAAAAACATTATGGCAGTGAGTACACTGTGGAGGGCATTGCTCCTGAGAAGTGCAGATGAATTATGAGTGTCAAATGCATGCAAGAACCACTTAAAGTCGATCATAGAGCAGAAGCAATTTATAGACAGAATACACATGGGTAGATTAAATAACTTTCCGGCTAACCCTAATAATTAGATTTTTGATTTTATTTTTTAAGCAGATATTCATAATGTTTTTACTGGGCAATGTAATAACGTTCAATTCAAATTATTGTATTAGGGTCACCCGTAATTTCTTACATATACCCATTTATATAATGTGTCTGTAAATTGCATGTCGATTTGCCTGTTTTGCTGGACGAAAAAGCCCCAGTTTCTGGAGGGAGGGGAAACCTTGCTATCTAAGCCTGAGACCGACTAACTCAGCCACGTAGTGAAAAAAGCTCATTAAAGTTCCTCGCGTCATCGACGGGATTCGAACCCTGACTTCTTTCACCCGGTGTGGGGAGGACGGTGACGATACCATTGTTCCTACCCGCGCAGACTAATAACCATTCAACAGAATTAGTTTTGCTTCTTAATAACATGCTTAACTTTCTGGTGCTTTACCCTTTTGCCTCGTGGGTAGCATATTTAGTATGATCCCACCACCCCACCCAGACACGGAGTGAAAAAGACTTCAGTTCGAGTTCCGTCCATGACGTGAGAAATTTTTACTGTCCTTTTGTTCAACGTGACTAGGTCAGTTGATTAGAAGTGAGGTTAGCATGAATTTCCCCCCGGAAACTGTGGTTTCTTGTTAAGCAAACAGAAAGCCGACCTCAGAACACAAGCAGTTTACAGACAGTATACACAAAGCAATATGGGCTTAGTCGCTAATGATCCTAAGATCCTACTACAACAAGAATAGCATTGACCGTATTTTATAATTATTAAATTATCGAAATGTGTAGCTTTTTATGACGTCTACAGGATATTTCATAATAATTTAATCTACAGACACACATAAATTGCAATTATTAATTTATATAATTGAAATATTAAAATTTCAGTGCCAATCAAACACGGAAAAAAGCACATTTTGAGAACGCTTCAAAACGCCAATAAGAATTACAAGTGTTGTTGAAGGAATTCGAATTCAGGGCTTTTTCACCCAGTGTGGGGAGCGATGCTAATAACAACTGTGCTACCCACGAGTGTTCTTCTTAAGAAAATTTCGGTAATCTAACTTTCAGGGGCTCACCATCTGGTGAGTAGGGGCTTGGCACACCCAGGGTCCTAAGCTGGATATCATAATTCTTCTCTTTCTCTCAGGGTAACTTGGAAATTTTTTTGTCTGGTTCAGCATAAGTCACGGGCTTCCTTGCACCACATGGCTAATTAAAATAATAATAATAATAGCGGAGATCCCCCCCCCCACCCATCCAGGACGTACAAACGAAGTTAGTATGGGCAGAGAAGACACTCCATGGCACACACACACACACACACACACACACACACACACACACACACACACACACACACACACACACACACACACACACACACACACACACACACACACACACACTACAATGATCTCCATCAAGATCACATAGATGAAATTCCTTCCATGCATGGCTCACGAGCGGGACGCTCTGCCCCAAGACTGAAGGATTCATGCTCGCCATCCAAGACCAGATAATCAACACCAGGAACTATAGAAAATACATCGCCAAGGAGCACGAAGTGTTCGATAACATATATCTACGGTGCCACCTGGCCTCAGAAACAATCCAACACATCACAGCGGGATGCAAGGTGATCATCCAGACTGATTACACTCGTAGACACAACCATGTAGCCAGGATAATACATCAGAAGCTAGCAAGGAAATACCAGTCGGTCGAAGTAAGTGTGTCGTACTACAAGTACGAACCCCCACGCCATACTAGAAACCCCAACCCACAAGCTGTATTGGGACCACGCCATAATAACAGATAGGACAATCCCGCACAACAGACCGGATATAACCCTTGTGGATAAGAAGGAAAAGGCAACCTATCTGATTGACATAGCGGTACTCAACACTGGCAACCTGCAGAAAATCCATGGGGAAAAAATCATGAAGTGCACGAACCTAAGACAGGAGATCAAAGAGATGAGGAATATGCAACAAGTACCGACCATGCCAATCATCATGTGAACCGCAGGTATTGTGCCAAAGGCCTTACTTAACAACCTAACAGCAATAGGTCTCCCAGCGAACACCTAAAAGAAATTCCAGAAAGTCGCAATCTTGAACACCTGTAGGATAGTCAGAGAGTTCCTCGACCAACAGTAACACCAGACATAACAACAACTACACTGTGTACTTGATAGTAATACTGATCACGAGGTGGAACCCCGTTTTTGCCTAGTGGTCGGGGCGGGCTCCTCGCTTAGGTTGATTGGGGTATACCGCTTGTCTATCTTCCTTATGGCCTGGTGGAGTGCTGCTGTGTGTTTCTGGACGTAATCCTTCAGGTTAACTATCGCTGTCTTCTGTTGCTCAATGAGGTTTATCAGGCACCTTCCTCCTTCTTCTCCGGCAATTATCAATCTCTCCACGGCAGATTTCGGGGGGGGGGGGGGGTGATGGCAATTCTTGATCATCATTGTCCTTATCTCTCTCATGATATCCTCCAGATCGGGGTTAGTCCAATCTATGACCACGAAGGAGTATGTTAGCACTGGGACTGCAGAAGTGTTTCTGGCTTTAACTGCGTTCCCTCCACTCAGCTTTGCATTCAGCAGGCTTCTGAGTCTCTGATGATATTTTTCGGTCAGCAGGTCTTAATTTCCTTGTGCTCAAACTGCTGAGCCTCCATCATCCACAAGTATTTGTAGGCCTCTCCCTCTGCCATGGCTTCGATCTATTTACCAGTCTGCAGCTGGTAGATTCGTTTGACTAATTTTCCCTGGTGCAATCCGTGGATCTTGCATTTGTCTAGACCAAATTCCATCCTAATATCATTGCTAAATTTTTCGGTGCTCTGGAGTAGTTGCTGGAGGTGCTTCTCGGTTCCCGCGTAGAGTTCGATGTCATTCATGTACATCAGGTGGGTGAGGGTAAACAGGTTCTTCCTTGCTTCTTTGAGGTTCTATCCGTACTTGCTACTGTTGAGCATGGTGGTTAGCTGGTTAAGTGCTAGACAGAACCACAACGGGCTCAGGGTATCTCCCTGAAAGATTCCTCTTCTGATGGGGATTGGCCTGGTTGTGATGTTTTCGACCTTAATGGTGGTACTCCATTTCACCATTGTTTCTCCTAGTAAGTTTGTCACAATCGAATTGACCTTGTAGATATTCAACGCCTCTATTGGTCAGGTATAAGGCACGGAGTCGAAGTCCTTGCGGTAATCGATGTAGGCTGTGTACATGTTGCGGCTCTTCTTGTAGGCTTGCTCCATAACCGTAGTATCTATGATTAATTGCTCAGCCGCTTGCATCCTTTCTGCTGATCGGCCATTATGTTCTGGCTCTCCAAGTGGTCTGATATCTTCTTGGGTATGCAGCTGGTCAGGATCTTGCACATTGTTGGGAGGCAGGTGGTTGGCCTGTATTTCACCGGGTTGCTTGTATCTTCATCTTTAGGTTTCAGATATGTGATTCCTTGATTGAGAAACTTCGGGACTGCCTCTGGGTGCCTTATCATTTGGGTGAGCTGCTCTGCCAGGTGCTTGTGTGTGCAAGTAAGCTTCTTCTACCAGTAATTGTAAACGTTATCTGTTCCTGGAGTTCGCCAGTTATGAGAGTTCTTGATCGTCTGTTTTACTTCTTTTTCCCGAATCTTCCACCCTCTCATTTCTTGTACGTCCTTCATTTTCTTGCGTTCTAGTTCTATTCAGGTGGCTCGGCTGTTAGGTCTTACTTCCCTGCTCGAAATGTTTCTCCAGAACTCCTCAATCGTCTTCTTCTCCGGTGGTCCGTTCCCTTCTTTCCCGTCTTCTCCGAGATTCCTGTAGAAGAAACTTTTATCCTCATTGAAGATTCAATTGTTTATTTTCCTCTGGGAGCTCTCTTTGTATCGACGTAGTCTCTTGTTGAGTGCAAGGAGGTTCTGCTTCAATTTGTCCAAGTACTCTCCTATTCTTTAATTTTTTTGTCTCATGTTTGCTGTGGACGCTGGCTCTTTTCAGGATGCTCTTCACTTTTTCAATTAATTTCTTACTCCTATTGCCCCGTTGGTACTGGGTCAATTGGCCTATCTTGACTCTTAATTCTTCTCTCTTCTGCTGAAGTCTTCTTACCCAAGCTGGTGGTTCCTTCTATTTTCGGTTCTTCTGCTGCTGGTCTCTTGCTTCTCTCCTGTTAATCCTCGTGGCTGCTACCGCAGCACAATACGAGGCTTTTTGGATGGCCACCAGTGTGGCACCATTGCTGTCGAGCTAATGCGATATTATGTGCCGATTCAGGTGGTCCGTGACTCTCCACAAGGTTCTATTTGGCCTCTGATTCGGTATCACGTTAGTGTTTGTGGGGTCCATTCCTTCCATTTCTTCGATTCTGTTAGGGCTTTCTTCCACTCGTCCTCTATTCTGGATATCATAACCTCGTCTTTCCTCTTCCGCTGCTATGGATTGTATTTCTTCTTGCTCTTGGCTCTGGTTCGGCGGTGGTATGTTCTTTCTCTTCTGGTTACATATTCTTTACGCTTTGTAGTTGATCGCTCACGTCCTCCTTGATTTTTTCAAAGATGGTAGGAGCTATGAGGTTCTTCTCGACGATGGTCCTCCTCTGATTTGCTGTTCGATGACCTGAATATGCGGAAATCGTTCCAACCACTTGGTATGTAGTTTCACCCTGTAAGTTTTCATATCGGTCTCCAGCTTTGTTATTTCGTAGTATGCTTCCATGAAGGACGTATTCATTTCGATGCTCCAAATCATGCGTTGGCGTTTTCTTCCATCTTGGGTGGTCACTAGTGCAATTGCACAGTAAGCACTTCCAGTTGGGGGGGGGCTGGATATTCTTGCCCTTCTCTTGTGGTAGCCATACGGGGGATTGCGCCACTCGCTACAACGTCTTTTTCGGGAGACGGTCTCTGATTTTTCGAACTGACCCCTCTGCCTAAGGCCTGCACGCGATTAACTTTAACCTGCGCCACACTCGAGGCAATATGATTAATATTTCTCTGTGAAACCATCTATATATGGATGTGGACCTGTTTAGCTTCGGCTTATGTCCAGTGGTAGTTTTCGGGACCTTTTTTTTTTTTTTTTTTGTTAGTTGTTGGCACATCAGCTTCTGTGGCCATAATGCACCTTCCAAAGTTTTTGCATTTTACACTGATCAAAGCCCGAGGCGAGATTCGAATCCGCGACCTTTGGGTTGCCAGGCAGGCACTTTACCCACCTGGCTAGCCCGGTCAGCTGTTTTTCGGGAGTGACGCCAGATCGCACCACAATCTGCCTTAGCCGCAACTCCAACCTGGGGTAGTTAGGTCCCTTGGAGCAACTTTCACGATGTTTATTTATTTCATTAATTTTTATTACTATTAATGTATTTATTATTATTATTATTATTATTATTATTATTCTAATTTGATACTATTATTATACCAGTCTCCCAGCGTGATGGAGCCGCGTTAGCGGAAGCGAACGCGGCTCCATCACGCTGGGATTATTATTATTATTATTGTATACAAAAATAAATTGTATTGTATTGCATTATATTATTGTTGTTGTTGCTCTTATATTATTTCTCCCTGACTGGGGGATTCTGGGGGATTCCACTCTGTGACGGTTACTGCTACCAATTACACAGTGGTTGTAATATCTGGTGTTACTGTTGGTCGAAGAAATTATTATTATTTATTGTAAACATATTCTCTTGATAAATAAATTGTATTGTATTATTATTATTATTATTAGCTATATGGTGCAAGGATGCCTGAGGCTTATGCTACACCAGCAAAAAAAAAAAAAAAAATCCTGAGCCACCCTGAGAGAGAGAGAGACCAAAGGGAATCACCAAAATAGAGAAGAATGATGATATCCAGCTCAGGACCCTGGGTGTGCCATGCCCATACTCACGAGATGTGAGCCCCGGGTGAAATCTCTGACTATCCAACAGGTGTTCAGGATTGGGACTTTCTGGAGTTCCTTGTAGGTGTTCTCTGGGAGAACTATTGCTGCTAGGCTGTTATGTAGGGTCTTTGGTCACATACCGGTTGTTGACACGATGATCGATACTTCTTGCATATGCCACATCTCCTTGACCTCAAGTGTCAGGTTCGTGTACTTCCTAATTTTTTCCTCCTGGGTTTTCTGGACATTGTTAGTGTTGGGCACCGCTATGTCAATCAGGTAGTTAGCCTTTCTCATCTTGTCCACAAGGGTTATGTCCGGTCTGTTGTGCGGGATGGTGTTATCCGTTATTATGGCGCGGTCGCAGTACATCTTGTGGGTTCGGGTCCCTAGTACGGCCTGGGGGTTCGTACTTGTAGTACGAACTACTTGGTCCCGGCTGCTTGGTCGTGTCTGGTTGATCATCTTGCAACCTGTGGTGATGTGTTGGATCGTTTCTGAGGCCACGCCGACGATGCCATATGGCCTCAGAAACGATCCAACACATCACAGCAAGGAAATATCAGTCGGTCGAAGAAAGTGTACCGTACTACAAGTACGAACCCACAGGCCGTACTAGAGACACGAATCCACAAGTTGTACTACGACCGCGCCATAATAACGGATAAGACCATCCCGCACAACAGGCCGAACATAACCCTTGTGGACCAGATGAGAAAGGCTACCTACCTGATTGACATAGCTGTGCCCAACACTAACAATGTCCAGAAAACCCACGAGGAAAAAATTAGGAAGTACACGAACCTCCTAATTGAAGAGGTTCGGGTCTCTAGTACGGCCTGGGGATTCGTACTTGTAGTACGGTACACTTTCTTCTACCGACTGGTATTTCCTTGCTAGCTTCTTATGTGTTATCTCGGCTACTTGGTCGTGTCTATGAGTGTATTCAGTTTGGGTGATCAGCTTGCAACCCGCGATGATGTGTTGGATCGTTTCTGAGGCCTTGTGGCATCGTCGACATGTGTTATCTAACATTCCGGGCTCCTTTGCGATGTATTTTCTATAGTTTCTGGTGTTGATTACCTGGTCTTGGATAGCCGGCATGAAACCTTCAGTCTCGAGGAAGAGCATCCCGCTTGTAAGTCATGCATTGGAAGAACTGTTGTCGATATGATCTTGATGGAAGTTAATTGTAATGTCTGCCATGGAGTGTCTTCTTTGCCCATCTTTCTAATTTCATGTCTTGTGCCGTCTCGGTGGGTGGGGGTTCCTCGCTTAGGTTGAGTGGGGTACACCACTTATCTATCTTCCTTATGGCCTGCTGGAGTGGTGCTGTGTTGTTCTCGAAGTAATCCTTCAGGTTAACTATCACTGTTTTTCTTTTGCTCTATCAGGCTCCTACCTCCCTCTTTCCGAGCTATTATTAGTCTCTCCACTACTGACTTCGGGTAGTGTTGGCGGCTCTTGGTCATCATTGTCCTTGTCTTTCGCACGATATCTTCTAGCTCGGTGTTAGTCCAATCTATGACCCTGAAGGTGTATGTTAGTACTGGAGCTGTTTGTGACTTTAACTGTGTTCCCTCCATGCAATTTTGCTTTCAGCAGGCTTCTGAGTCTCTGATGATATTTTTCGGTCAGGCATTTCTTGATTTCCTTGTGTTCCAACTCCTCAGCCTCCATCATCCCTAGGTATTGTAGGTCTCTCCTTCTGTCATAGCTTCGATCTCTTTACCAGTCAGCAGCTGGTAGTTTCGGTCAACTAATTTTAGCTAGTGCAGTGTGTGGGTCTTGCATTTCTCTGGACCAAATTCGATCCTGATGTCCTTTCTGAATTCTTCGGTGATCCGCAGTAGTTGCTTATCTCTTCTGACAAAAATTCCTGTGTATCATTAACAAAACCCCATGATCTCTCCTGTAAGCCATGTGCACTGCTCAGAGAACTTCAAGTCTGCAGCACATTTATCAGCAGGGCTTTTTCATTCTCTACTACCCTGACTGGGGTACCGCAAAGTAGGTACGTTACTCCGGGACTACTGCTACCCCTGTGCAGTGTTTGCGCGGATAGCACAGTGGTATCGTCACCGTCCTCCCCACACCGGGTGGAAAAGGCCCAGGTTAAAATCCCATCGATTACTCAAGGAACTTCAATGTGCGTTTTTCCCTCCGTGGCTCAGTTAGTCGGTCTGAGACGTAGATAGCAAGGTTTTATTCCCCAGAAATTGGGGTTTTTGTCCAGCAAAACAGGCAAATTGATCAAAGAATACACACAATTTACGAACAAAATAAATATATGGCTAGATGTAATCATTTACGGGTGACACTAATATAATTTTATTCTTTTTTTTTTTTTTTTTACCCCTGTGCAGTACGTAACTTTTGTCAATTACTCAATGTTAAAATCCAATTGCTCCTTCAGGGACAATCTGTGTAAATTTTCTATATATTGTTGCAGTAGCAAACCCTAATTGCTGTGATTGATCCCTCTGCCAATCTTAGTATCATCTCCAAACTTTGACAACGAGTCCGATATGCCTTTAGGAGTATCATTAATAAATATATATAAAACAATAATGCGCCTGCTTGTCCCTGTGGGTCTCCTCTAATAACATTATCTAAGAAGAGCAATACCCACTGATAACAACTCAGTCTTCTCCCGCTCAACTTTCTTTATCGATAGCAACTTTTCCTGAATGGCATATTGCTCCAGTTCGTACAGCAGTCTTTTAGGTGCAACAGTATCAAAAGCCTTTCTGAAATCTAAGTATACGATATCAAAACTATTTTTTTCATCCAGTTCCTTTGTTAATGCGTTATCAAATCAGATTTATCAGATATCAGCGTCCCTTTAGAAATCCATGCTGGGACTGCAGTTTGACCGCATTCCTGTTCAGATGGTCCTGCATTACTAGTCAGCCACTTTATTATTTTCCCTGGAACAGAGGTGAAGAAAACGGAACTTTAATTATTCGTCACCCTTTGATTTCTCTCTCGTGAATTGACATACATTTGCACTTTCCACTCCACAGGAACATCCCCTGAATTCAAAGATATCCTCATAATTATGGCTAAAGGTCTGCTTACTTATTTTAATATACTTGAATATATTCCATTCACTCTAGGCGCCATTTTTTAAGATTAGCTTCAACACTTTCTCTTTCGCTTTTCTTTCAGTTATCACAAAATCATTTAATTCACTGTTAACAATTGATAAACCTCTGGTATATCACTCTCTAAAACATTCCTAATGTGTGAATGTAGATGTAAATACTTATTTAATTTATCAGCAACCTGAGCAGAATCATCAACAGTTAGAATTTATTTTTGGTAACATCATCAGCTGGTACCACTTTTGTATATAGAATTTTAAAACTGTCTGAGTCCAGTGTGGTCATCGGTCAACTGTAGTTTCTTTTACCAAAGCAAAAGCTCTCTCCTTTTCTCTTGAAGGTAGTTATATCTTTAGGTAGAATCAATATGCAATGAGCATTGCTACCTAGTGATTCTTTTTCTGGGTGTTTTAATGAGTGAAGTGTCACTGCTGATCGCTTTCGCTGTTGTCCTTTCTAACATGCTACTGTTGAAACAGTAAATTTCTTCTACTGTGTGAATGACCAATTCACAAGTTGCAATCACTATCTGAAGGTTCAGTTACCCCATTATAAGACATCCGATCTGATCGCCCACTCTACTTGCCTAACTAGGTGATAATTATACTATGACAGTCATTTAGGCTCTAGGAGACTCCCATTCTCATTTTAGCTTTGCGTTGCTTAAATCACACCAAAGTGACTGAACATTGCACTGGCCAATCACACCATCTGCGTGCACTGCCTTAGAGTCTATCTGTTTCTTAACCTACAGCATTACTCCTCCTCCCACTCCTGTCTGTCTTTACTTCCTGTATATATTATACTAACCGTATAATTCTAATTCCACATCTCTTTTTATAAGTGGCACCTTGTTTCCGATATCTTTATTTCCCCAATTGAACGAATTAACCGGTACTTCATATTCATCAAAATTGTTTACTAAATTCTTTGCATTAGCGTATAGGCAAGTACACATGCGCCTGTTTTTGCTTTTAGTAATCGTAACACAGCTGATGTATTCGTTCCGAAGATCCCCAGGAGGCTTGTAATTTCTAGCATTTTGGTTTTTAGCCTGCTGCATGTACCAATAGGAGTAATGCAAGTTTCAATTTCAACTCGGCTTGCTTCTGTTGTTAATAAGTTATTCTCGAAAGTATCCGTTTGTTTGTTTATGCATATTAGTGGAGTTCCCCTGGGTTCGGTCTTGGACCCATTGTTGTTTTGTGTATTCATCAATGATATTGATGAAAGTATATAAAGATTAATGCCCAAGTCTGCAGATGATACAAAGGTTGGCAGGGTTATTAACGACAATAAAGACAGTATGCTACTCCAACTGGATCTAGATAAGTTGGGAAAATGGGCTGAGAAGTGGAAACTAAAATTTAATATTTACAAATGCAAAATACTGCATAAGAGTAGCAATAACCGAAGAGAAACGTACCAACTGTATGGTACTACACTCAGGGGAGTGGAAAGTGAAAAAGATCTGGGAGTAATTGTGCAGTCAACTGTGAAGTTCGGTGAGCAGTGCAGACGGGCTTCCTGGGCAGGTCATGGAATTTTGTCAATGATATATAGGAATTTTGCTAGCAGAGACAGGGGGCTGATTGTCCCGTTGTACAAGGCATTAGTCAGGTCACACATAAAGTACTGTGTACAGGTCTGAATGCCTCATTTTAGGAAGGATGTAGAGTTGCTAGAACGATAGAAAGAAGGTCAACAAGATTGGTGATGGGAACAAAGGGGTAATCTTACCAAGAAAGGCTTAAATTCTGCAAATTGCAGCGCCTGGAGAGTAAGCATCTGCGAGGTGATCTGATTGAGGTGGATAAGGCCTTGAATGGATTGAGCAAGCTGAATGCTGATGGGATTCTTCCTCTTGTGCCGATTATGAACCTGAGGGGGCATACATTCAAATTGAGGAAAGATAATTGTAAAATAGTTGTACGGAAATTTTCCTTTAGCTAGTGGGTAGTTGATTGGTGGAACAGACTTCCACCTTTTGCTGTGGAAGTAGATAACCTAAATAAATTTAAAGCTTAGCTTGACAAGCATTTGGAACGAATGAAGGGGTGAAATGGGAAGGGGTTTTTTTTTTTTTTTGGCTGATGCTGCATAAGCTTGTTTTCTTGGATCGTGTGCCTCTACTAATGCTAGTGGTAATGGTGTATGTATACATTTCGTGGTCGATTCTTTGGTCAGTTTGCCTGTTTGCTGTATGAAAAACCGAATTAACGGGAGGAAAAAAATTGTTACCCCCCCACATCGCCTGATACCCACTAACTCATCCAATTTGTGCGAAAAAAAAAGTCCATGAAAATTCCTGTTGTCACAGATGTTCTTCGAACGTGTGATTTTTCCATCTAATTTTGGGGAACTGATTTTATATCCACTTGAAAAACATAAAACGTTTTTGCTTGAAAAACGTAAATGCACTCTTTTGAACAGTCTGTAATGTCTGTAAATGGTGTGAATCCTATAGTATGACGAAAAACCCGACTTTCCCTTATAAAAAATCGCGCTCCCTTCACCACAGTTTGTGGGTGTATAAAACTACATAAAACTAAAACGTATTGGAGCAGTATGGTATTAAGAACAAGTTGCGATTGCTACAATGGACAAAAGGATGGTTGTGTAGGAGAAAACAGAGAGTGGTAATCAATGGGCACTGATCTTCGTGGACTAATGTTATTAGTGCAGTCCCCCAGGTTCGCTGTTGGACCCATTGTTGTTTTCTATATTTATCAATGATATTGATGACAGTATATCAGGCCTAATGTCCAAGTTTTCAGACGATACCAAGGTGGCATGTTTGTTAATAACAGTGATGACGTATACTACTGCAAAAGGATCTAGAAAAGTTGGGCAGATGGGAATTGAAATTTAACTTCTCAGCTGAAGTTGAACATTGACAAATACAAAGTTCTACATATGGTAACCCCAGAGAAACGTACCAACTGTGGGCTACTACATTCAGGGTAGTGGAGAATGACAAAGATCTGGAGGTAATTGTGGAGTCAGATATGAAGCTTTCGGAACAGTGCAGGCAGGCTTCCAGAACAGCTCACGTGGCCTTGTCAACGATATACAGGAATTTTTTTAGTAGGGAAAAAGAGATAATTATCCCTTTGTATAAATCGATGGTCAGTTAACACCTGGAAGACTGCGTACAGTTTTGGAGGCCTCAGTTTAGGGAGAATGTAGAGTTGCTAGAACGAGTACAGAGAATAGCAACAAGATTCGTGAGGGGAACAAAGGGGTACTCGTACCAAGAAAGGCCCAAGTTCTGCAATTTGCAGCGTCTGGACACTATGCATCTGCGATGTGATCTGATTGAGGTCTATAAGGTCTTGAATGATTTGGGCAGGCTCAATGCTGATGGGATTCTTCCTCTTGCTCAGATTACGAACCTGAGGAGGCATAAATTCAAATTGAGGAGAGACAGTTGTAGAACAGCTGTGCGGAAATTTGTCTTTAAAGAGCGGGTAGTATATGGAACAAACTTCCATCTGTCGTTGTGGAAGCTGGTAGCTGAAATAAATTCAAGGAGGAAGTGGACAAACGTTTGGAGAGAATGGATAGGTGAAATGGGAAGTGTTTTTTTTTTCTTGGCTAATCATACGCCTCTACTAATGCTAATATCCATAAATTGTTGTCTATAAAATTTGTGTACTTTTGATCCGTTTTTCAGTTTTTCTGAATGAAAACCCTGAATTTCGTAGCGATGACAAAATGTAATCCTTCCCAGTACTGATAAACTGAGCCACGGCTCGAAGCAAGACCAAATTTCCCCTTCCTCAAAAGGAGAATTTCTGAATTTCGGATCGATGGCTTGAATCGAGGCTTTTTCTGCACTTTTTTGCCGCTGGGTTTATTCTGCATAGATTTTTTAAATTTGATCTGACATTGTGGAGGAGGTGGTGAAATATCGTGTTCACCTTGTACATTTAATGTTGTATATCGTAAACAGTGTTGTCTAGTTATGTAGAGAACAATAAAACTTGAATCATGGAAATTAGATGTTGCTTTCCTAAACATCGATAATGTTATTCAATTGTAGACCTTCAGTCAGAGAGCATCGACGTTTTAATAAACAAAATTTTATATCAGTTCAGCGCCCAGCCGGTATGCCCAATCGCCCACTGGTCTAAGTGAAATTTGGAGACACACACACACACGACAGTTACCTGTATCATAAAATAGACGTTTACGGAAAGTGTTATTGGAGTAGTGGGATAACTTCAAGTGTGATACTTGATTAAATTATTTATTTATTATTTTATTTTATACTTTTGAATTATCAGAATGAGTGTGAAAGCATTTGATTTGATACCTGCGATAGACAGAGTTAATTGGGCAGGTAAAGTGAGAAGTGTGGTAAGTATTATAAAACATTTTTGTTTAGGATTGTTTCTGTAATATGTTAGACACTAGCTAGTAGCAATAAATAGAATATTTTGAAGATGTAAAATGCGCATCTACCACCAGGGTCTCAACTCTTTGTGGGGGGGGGGGGGTTGCCAGGTTCAACCTCCCAAGGAGACTTCATCAAAAAAGAAGAAGAAAAGAAGAATCATATGTTTGGATCTTAGAAAGGCTTTTGATACTGTTGCACATGGAAGACTGCTGCAGAAATTGGAGCATTGTGGCATTGAAGGCAAATTGCTGCTATGGATAAAGGGATGGTTGAGTGGGAGAAGGCAAAGAGTGGTTATCAATGAACACTGCTCTTTGAGGACTAATACAACAGGACCAGGGTATGGCTGCCAGGGGCAAAGGTTGATGACATAGAGCAGATATCTTTTAAGGCCACAAAAGGTGATAGAGTTGTACACGTTGGCACTAATGATATTAAGAGTAGGAGACCGGCAGAATTACTTAAAAAGTACAGGTCACTGTTGAAAAAAAGCCGTGAATTTGAAAGTGTCTGCAATTCTGCCCAGACACGATAGGAGGGAGTATATGATGAGAGCCATGTCAATCAATTTGGCCCTGGAAAGATTGTGCAAGACTCAAGGGGTACAATTTTTTTCAGCCTGGTCTGTACTTGTTAACAGGAGAGACTGCTTCTATAGGGATGGGATACACTAAATAGAAAGGGTGCAAGAATATTTGCTGATGCTATCGAGGCAGTGTTAGGTGGGTCGGAAAACTGCTAGCTTGGGGGGATACAAGTACTAATAGGTTAACAGTAGCCACTGGCAGAGGTGAAAGTGATTCTTGCACTGCTTCTATTGGAATGAGCAGCAGCCTGAAAAACAAGATGCAGGATATTTTAGAGACTGCTGGGAGTCATTGCGATACAAGTAAACACATGGGTTGTGTTAGGGTAGCTAGGAATAGGAACAGGCGCATGTATACTTGCGTGTACACTAATGCTAGGAGTTTGGTAAATAAATTTGGTGAATTTGAGGTATTGCTGAAAACATCAAAGGCAGATATTGTTGGCATATCAGAGACGTGGTGTCACACAGATATAAGGAAAGCAGAACTGGAATTTGGGGAGTACAATGTGTACAGAAAGGATAGGAAGGGAGGAGGGGTTATGCTATTAGTTAAGAAACACATAAAATCCAAGCAAGTGAACCCAGTTGACATCGCTGGACAGTGCAGTGTCGAGTCAGTTTGGTGTGACATAAGCATTGGGAGATCAAAATTGAGAGTAGGAGTGTGCTATGGCCTAATGACTCTGATGAGTATAATAAGAAACTGTACAGGGAAATAGAGTGGGCCAGTAAATCAGAGAGTCTTATAATGGGGGATTTTAATTTCCCAGATATTGATTGGAATTTGTGCATTGGTCACTCACACACTAGCAAGGCTTTTGTGGATTTATTGGATGATTGTTTTCTACATCAGCATGTTCGGGAGGCAAATAGAGGGAGTAATACTCTTGATCTGATTATCAGTGGTGATTCTTCATTCATTAAGAATCTGCAGATAAAGGAACCACTAGGTGGCAGTGATCACAGTGTGCTGAAGTGGGATTTACTCAAAGAGGTAACTACCATCAGGGGTAAAGGGAAGGGTTTTTGCTTTCATAAAGGCGACTACGATGGTCTGAGACAGTATTTAAATTCTATACAGTAGGACCAACTGATGATGTTACCAACAGCAAATTCAAAATGGGAAGCATTCAAAGAACTTATCATGGAAGCTACTAGGCTTTACATAACAAGTAAGGAATATTGTTAAAGGTTTAGGTCTAAATGGATGTCAGATGAACTAATGAGACATATGGTATAGAAGAAAAATGCATGGGATACATATAAATTAATATGTGACACAGAAACCTATGATAGATATAAGCTGGTCTATAACCGAGTTACAAAGAAGGTTAGGCAGGCGAAGGCAGATTACAAAAAATCTTTGGCAAAGGATGCAAAGAAAAACAGCAAAGAGTTCTTTACTTATGTAAACTCTAGAAGGAAGAGGATGAATCAGATTGGTCCACTTGATATCGATGGTTCAACTGTTGATGATCCTGCTCAGGTAGCTAACAAACTAAATGAATATTTTGCATTGACATTTACACATGAGGAGTTATTCAGCGAGGGGAATGCCAGAGGTGTATTCAACTCTGGCAGTAAGCTAGATAATCTTGTAATAACTGAGAGTAAAGTGGAGGAGAAATTGTTGAAGATAAACACAAGAAAGGCACCTGTGGGTGGACGGGATCTATCCAGTTATATTAAAGGAGGCTGCAAAGGAAGTTAGCAAACCCTTAGCCATAATTATCAGAGCTTCCTTGGACTCAAGGGAGGTACCCATAGACTGGAGATGTGCAAAAGGTGACCCCAATTCACAAAGGAGGATCATAGGCTGACACAAGTAATTATAGACCTGTGAGTTAAAAGGCACTGGTTAAAAAAGCACTGCAGGATCATCTAGACAAGACTTCAGTTATAGCTCGGACACAGCATGGTTTTGCTAAGGAAAAGTCTTGCCTGACCATTTTGATTGGATACTATGATGCAGCCACAAAAGAACTGGATGCAGGAATAACTTTGATATTATATATTTAGATCTTAGAAAGCCTTTTGATACTGTTGCACATGGAAGACTGCTGCACAAATTGGAGCAGTATGACATTGGAGGCAAATTGCTACTATGGATAAAGGAATGTTTGAGGGGGAGAAGACAGAGAGTGGTAATCAATGGACACTGCTCATCGTGGACTAATGTTATTAGTGGAGTCCCTCAGGGTACAGTGTTGGGTCCATTATTGTTTTCTGTATTTATAAATGATATTGATGATGGTATATCAAGCTTAATGTCCAAGTTTGCAGACGATACAAAGGTCGGCAGGGTTGTTAAGGACACTACTGACGCTATGCTGCTGCAACAGGATCTGGAAAGGTTGAGCAGATGGGCTGAGAGGTGACAAATGAAGTTTAACATTGACAAATGTAAAGTACTGCATATGGGAAGTAGTAACCCCAGAGTAATGTATCAACTGTGTGGTACTACACTGAGGGTGGTAGAGAATGAAAAGGACCTTGGGGGTAATTGTGCAGGCAGATATGAAGTTTTCTGAGCAGTGCACACGGTCTGCAAGAGTAGCTCATGGTGTCTTGTCAATGATATACAGGAATTTTTCTAGTAGGGATAAGGTGGTGATTATCCCCTTGTATAAAGCAATGGTCAAGCCACACCTTGAGTACTGTATACAGGTCTGGAGGCCTAATTTTAGGAAGGATGTAGAGATGCTGGAGTGAATGCAGAGAAGGGCAACAAGATTAGTGAATGGAATAAAGGGTTGCTCTTATGTTAAGTTTTGCAAATTACAGTGTCTGGAGACTAGGCACCTGCGAGGTGATCTGATTGAGGTGTATAAAGCGTTGAACTGTTTGAGCATGCTCAGAGCTGATGGGATTCTTCCTCTTGCTCAAATAATCGTCTGGGAGGGCATAAATTCAAATTGGGGAAAGAGAGTGGTAGGATAGATGTGTGGATGTTTGCCTTTAGCCAGTGTGTGGTTGATTGCTGGAACAAACTTCCATCCGTCGTTTTAGAAGTCGATATCTTAAATAGATTTAATGCAGAACTAGACAACAACAAATACGGAGGATGCAGAAAGGTCAGGGAATGACAACCGCATATTCTCGGAGCAATATGGCCTTAGTTGCTAATGCCCCTAAAAACCAAGTAACAAACAAACAACAGAACTAGACAAACATTTGAAGCAAGTGGATGGGTGAAATTAGATTTTTTTTTTTTTTTTTTTTTTTTTGTGGCTGATGCTATATAAGCTTGCTTTCTTGCATTATGTGCCTTTACTAATGCTAAAAGAAATTAACTTTCTTTAGGTCAAAACAGGAATCAAAACAGTACAGAATAGGCCGCCGTAGCCTAGTGGTCAGGTGCGAGGGTGCATAAGTACACGTGCCTTGAGTGACCGGGGTTCAAGCCCGTGACTGCTGAATACGGTGCTTTTTCTTGTATTCTGTCTATCTTGTTAACTCTTCTGACTGTTTGGTCGTCCCGGAGTATAAACAGAAAATTTATTATTTTATTTTTATTTACTTTTGGGGGACCTCCCTTCTCAAAAGGTTAGGAATGGGTTCCATTTCCGTAGATTGATATAACTTAACTAAGCAGTACTATTGAAAGAAAATAGAAAAATATGAAATCAAAATAAGAATAAAAGAAGAAAGTAAAAAAAAAAGAAAGAAATAAAACAAATAGTATCCATAAATTCACATGAGAAGCAAGAAACACAAAGTCTATAATAGAGTATATTATCATTAATGAAAATTTAAATGACAAAATTAGAGACACTAGAGTATTCAGAGGCAGTGAAGTTGACAGTGATCACTACCTAGTAGAAAGCACTTTCAAAATAAAAAGAAATTATCTTAATAAAAATAAGAAAATACCAACAAAAACTACTAAGAAATTAAAAATACATTTGCTGGAAGACAAAAGTACTAAATTCCTGTATGAAAGTCGATTGAAAGATAAACTCAAATCAGATGAAAGTGATAATGTTGAGGAAATTTGATCAAACATGAAAAAATCAATTCTGGGAGCTGCTGAAGAAAGTCTTGGATATAAACCTATAAAAATAAAAACTGGCTAAGAACTTGGAATGAAGAATTGAAACAATCAATCAATGAGAAAAAAAAGGCCTATAAACTGTTCCTACAAACTAAAGACCCACATTTACACATAAAATATAAAAGGCTTAGAGCAGAAGTCAGAAAACTAACCAGAAGAATCCGACGAGATGACTGGGAGAAATTTGTTAAATCTTTAGAACATGATATCACGGGCCCATAGAGAAGAGGTTTTAAAATTTTTAAGAAATTACAACTAGACACAAATGATCAAATAAAAACCAACTCCAACTCCCAAGCAGAATGGAAGCAACACTATTCAAAACTATGGTATAACCCAGGCACTAGGGAATTGGAAGATGAAGAAAATATAACAATGGAAGAACTAGAGTTAATATTACAAAAATCAAAAAACCAAAAAAGCCCAGGCATAGACAATTTGAATGTAGAACTATTTAAATATGGGAGCACCTTACTAAAAAACGCACTACTAAAATTATTTAACATCATATGGCATAAGCAACAGATACCCAAAGATTGGGAAACAGGAATAGTAATCAATTTACAAAAAAAAAGGCTTCAGAAGTAACCCTAACAACTACAGAGGGATAACACTGCTGTCAACTGCTGCAAAGCTATACTCTAATATACTAAAGAATAAACTTAATAAATACAGTGAACAATTCTTAGAAGAAGAACAATGTGGGTTCAGAAAAGGGAGAAGCACAATAGATGCCATTTTCTCACTACAATAAATTTTGGAGAAAAGAAGAGAATTCAATCTACCAACATTTCTTCTCTTTATCGATTATGAAAAAGCATATGACAATGTAAACTGAGAAAAACTCTGGCAGATTCTACGTGAAGAAAATATCCCAACCCAACTCCGGAAAGTGATCCAAAGCCTATATAAAAACTCAAAAGTCTGTATAAAATATTCTAATGGCCAACTATCAGACCTAATTAACACCAATAAAGGAGTGAAACAAGGACGTGGACTGTCACCAAATTTATTTAATATCTACATCAATAAAATTCTTAAAGAATGGAAACAAACAATTAACAACAGAATACAGTTGAACAACATGAATAAAACTCAAACTATATTATATGCTGATGATCAAGTTATAATTGAAAAATCCGAAGATGAACTACAGATAGCAGCAAATGAACTTAATAAAATAAGTAAAAAGTACAAGATGAAAATCTCCACCTCAAAAACAAAATCAATGGGATTATGTGGAAAAAACATCATCATCATCATCAGCCATTTTCAATCCACTGCAGGATGAAGGCCTCTCCAGCAACTTTCCAGTTCCTTCTGTTTTGAGCACTGGCCATTCATTTACTACTCAAAAACTCATGAATTTCATCTATCCATCTCCGCCTTTGTCTTCCAGGTTTTCTTCTAGCTCCTCTTGGGTACCATTCTGTTATTTTCTTAGTCCATCTGTCATCATGTCTTCGAGCTATGTGTCCTGCCCAAGACCATTTTAGTTCTTTAGTTTTGATAAGAATGTCCTTTACTTGAGTTTGCTGCCTAATCCATGTGTTTCTCTTCTTATCTAACAGTCTGATTCCCAATATAATTCGTTCCATTCTTCGCTGTGTAGTTCTTAGCTTCTCTTCCATTCTTTTGGTGAGTGCCCAAGTTTCACTTCCATAAGTCATGGTGGGGAGTATACATTGATTCATTATTTTACGTTTCAGACAAACTGGGATATTGCTCTTCAGTATGTGACTATATTTCCTGAATGCTATCCATCCAAAATTTATTCTTCTCTTGACTTCCAGCCATTTATCATTATTACAGCTAATAACTTGTCCCAGATAAGTATATGACTCCACCTTTTCAATTACTGCTCCTTCAATCATTATTTCCCTTTCCGTGGCATACTTGTTCATCATTACTTTTGTTTTAGCCATATTCATCTTTAGTCCAAAATCCTTACTAACTGTGCATAACTGATTAAGATTTTCCTCTAATTCTTTGGGATCGTGGCTTATGACCACAATGTCATCTGCAAATCGTAAATGGTTTAGGTACTCTCCGTTCACATTGACTCCTTTCTGCGACCAGTCTAATCTTCTGAAAGCTTCCTCAAGGGCAGCAGTAAACAGCTTCGGAGATATTGTGTCTCCTTGTCGAACTCCTTTCTCGATTTTAAATTTGCTACTGTCTTTGTCTAGTCTAATAAAGGATGTAGCACTCTCAGTATATTATGATTTTCTCCATATAGCACTCCATATATTATGATTTTCTTCAAAATCATAATATATGGAGTATCTATGCCTTGTCTTTCCAGTGCCCGAAACATTGCCTTATGCTGTATGGAGTCAAATGCCTTTTCATAATCCACAAATGCCAGGCATAATGGTGTTTTATATTCATTTGCTTTCTCCATTAGCTGTGATATTACGTGAAGGTGATCCATAGTTGAGAATCCTGTCCTAAAGCCAGCTTGCTCTTTCGGTTGATTCTCATCAAGTATTCTTTCTAATCTGTTAGTAATGACCCTTGTGAACAACTTGTAGATGTGGGATAACAAGCTAATTTGTCTATAATTTCCAATTTCTGATTTATCTCCTTTCTTATGCAGCAAAACTATGATTGCATTATTCCACTGCTTAGGCATCACACCTTTTCTAATGCACTTTGTGAAGAGCCTTGCCAGTTTTTGTGTTATGTCTCTTCCTCTCAATTTTAACAACTCTACAGTAACTTCATCTTCCCCCGGGGCTTTCCGATTCTTCATTTTCTTCAATGAATGTTCTACCTCATCAGGAAGAATATCGGGTATGTCGTAGGTGTTGCTACTTTGCAATTCATCTTCCCCACTGCTGGTATCATTCCCTCGCTCCTTGTATAATTCTCTATAGTAGTCTTCTGCTATTTGAATTATGCCTTCTCTGCTGTTTATAAGTACACCATCGCTATTCTTCAGTTTCAGTATCATTTGTCTTTCTGTATTACTGCCCATGGCTGCTGATTTAAATCCTTTGTTTTCCCTTAATGCTTGTTCTACTTTTCTTGTGTTAAATCTTCTGATGTCCTCTCCGAGTCTCTTTCTAATGGCTTTGCATAACTCAGTATACTCAATTTTCTCCCTGTCGGTGTTTTTCTTGCTCTTCATTTGTCGTCTTCGGTTCATCATGACAAGTGTTTCTTGACTAATTTTTTTCTTCTTTGGATTTCTGTTTCCCTATAGGTTTCTTGGGCTTTATCACTTTCAGAAAGTTGTAATATTCCTCGTCGATATCTTGGTCCTGAGCAGTCTGCAGAAGCTCAAACTTGTTCTTAAGTTCCAGTACATACTGCTTTTTCTCCTCCTCTGTTATTTCAAAGACCTTTGTATTATTTACTCGAGTCAGTTTTTTCCTTTCCTACATCTATATCAAGTGTACATCTTACCATTCTGTGATCACTTCCAACATTTACCTTATTCAGGACGGTAACATCATTCACAATATATCTTCTGTTAGTGAGGATGAAGTCGATTTCATTAGTAGTTAATCCATTTGGACTCTTCCATGTCCACTTTCTGTTCACCCTTTTCTTGAAAAAAGTGTTCATTACTGACATTCCTTGAGATTCTGCAAATTCCACAAGTCTTTCACCTCTTTTATTTCTTTCACCAATTCCAAAATTTCCTTTAGTTCCTCTTTCTGCGCTGTTTTGCCTTTTTCCAACCTTAGCATTGAAGTCCCCCATAATAATAGTGTAGTGAGTTTTCTGCTCTTCTAGAAGACTCTCAATTTCAGTGTACATTTCTTCAACCTCTTCATCATCATGGCTCGATGTTGGTGCATAAATCATTATAATCTTTATTCACCAACATCAAGCCATGATGATGAAGAGGTTGAAGAAATGTACACTGAAATTGAGAGTCTTCTAGAAGAGCAGAAAACTCACTACACTATTATTATGGGGGACTTCAATGCTAAGGTTGGAAAAAGGCAAAACAGTGCAGAAAGAGGAACTATAGGAAATTTTGGAATTGGTGAAAGAAATAAAAGAGGTGAAAGACTTGTGGAATTTGCAGAATCTCAAGGAATGTCAGTAATGAACACTTTTTTCAAGAAAAGGGTGAACAGAAAGTGGACGTGGAAGAGTCCAAATGGATTAACTACTAATGAAATCGACTTCATCCTCACTAACAGAAGATATATTGTGAATGATGTTACCGTCCTGAATAAGGTAAATGTTGGAAGTGATCACAGAATGGTAAGATGTACACTTGATATAGATGTAGGAAAGGAAAGGAAAAAACTGACTCGAGTAAATAATACAAAGGTCTTTGAAATAACAGAGGAGGAGAAAAAGCAGTATGTACTGGAACTTACCTCTTAGAAATCTTGAGTATTAGTCTTGACACTCTTGGTGATGTACTTTTGAATTCCAAAATGTTGTTTTTAAAATCTGTATGGACCAGAAACCCAACTCCACCTTCACTCCTTTCACTGTTTCCATTAGTGTACAGCAGATTTCCACTTGATGAACTTATAAGCGATTCATTTCTTCTTCTTGTTTCAGCCAAACCGATGATATTCCAATTCACATTTTCTAATTCCTTTTCCAGCTCTAATATCCTGTCTTCACCGATGAGTGATCGGAAAAAACATACAAAGAGTCAAAATTGTTATTGATGATAAAATAATAGAACAAATATCTGACTTCACCTATTTGGGAAATTTAATATCAAATGAAGGGAAAGACATCCACACTAAACTACAAAAATATAATAAAATGAATGGAACGATTAAATGTCACTTTGGAAAACAAATGACAACTGAAATAAAACTACGACTGCACAACATCACTTCAAAACCAGCCCTCTTCTACAGCTGTGAGACTTGGGTCATAAATAAGAAAGATGCACACAAACTAGAAGCAGCACAAAGAGATTTTTAAGACCATTATTAGGCTTTACAAGACTAGACCACCAAAGAAATTTAGATATCTACGAGAAATTAAAAGTAGATAACATAGTAAATGACATAAAACGGTATCAGGAAAAATGGATCAGCCACATAAAAGAATGAACCCAGACTGGATCCCAAAATTAGCCTTTAACTACAAACCTACAGGCAAGAGAGATGTGGGTCAACCAAGACAACGATGGCGAGATCAAAACCACCTCCAAGAGCTACAACAGAACAGGTCTTAAAAGATCTAAGCCAGACCAATTTCATGATAATGATAAAACAAATGTTTCATTAGGGCACAAAGATATGCCACTGATTTCAGCCATGTGTTTTGCATTAACAGTCTCAAAATTATTCGTATTGCTATATGTTAATTTTTCCAAGTTACCTGGGTTTTTATATTTTACCTTGGCTTGATTAGTCCACTCCTTCATTATAATATGGGCCAATAATGCCTCATGTTTCTTTCACCATCGAGTAAAATAGTAGCCATTTTGATAGCTGACATGTGTCCCAATGGAGAAAAGATATCTATATTGAGTTGTATAGTTATCCCCCCCCCCCTATCCAGCAAAATGCTGAATGGCCCAGAATTGAATTTTTGTTTGTTTTGTGAAAGTAGAACATTTACCAATCAAAGCTGAATTTTCTGAGGTACAATGGCACATTTTCTCCAGGGCCCTAAGCTTATAGGGATCCCTAAACAGTGCAAACTGCTGTTGGTCCGAGGTTCCCTTAATCTTATTTTTAAGTCATTTAAAAATATGTGCGCCAAGGCCCCCAGGTAGGCGTCTCTGTAGCTAGGTGGGCAAGAGCAACAGTGCCTAGAACACGCTGCTTGATTAGACTGGGGTTCGAGCCTGTGACCAAATACGGAGGATGTGGAAAGGTCAGGGAATGACCACCGCATATCCCCTTTGCAATATGGCCTTAATTGTGAATGCTCCTAAAAGCCAAATAACAACAAGGCCCCAAGCTACCTAAGTCTGGCACTGTTACCAGCAAATATTTTTTCCATTTTCTGTGAAATTAAAAGTATTTTAGGCTATGGTTCTCCAGTAAGTTTCATAATTATATACACAAATATTTTATGTATTTATGAGAGTCATTATTATTAATTATTATTAATAATTAATAATAACAGATTAATACCACTGCTTGTGTACCATTCTGGAAATCCTCTTGCATTTAATGGCATCAATAAAGCCGCCCTACATGTGCATTTCCGATCGAACCATAGAGCATGGATAACAATATCTCTCTTTGAGGATTGGTTTAAATGCTGCTTCATTCCCGAGGTTGAAAAATATTGTAAAGACAATAATGTTCCTTTTAAGATCTTGTTTCTATTAGATAATGCTCCTGGACATCCTATGCATCTAGATGATTTCAATTCGAATGCTAGAGTCATATTTCTACCCTCAAACACAGCTTCACTCATCCAACTTATGGATCAGGGTGTTATTTCAAATTTAAAAGCATATTATTTATGCACAACATTTGCTCAGTCATTGTCTGCAGTAGACGCTGAGAAAAATTTTACATTGAGAGACTTTTTGAAATCTTATAATATTTACCATGCCATCTTAAATATTAATAAGGCCTGGGTGGAAATTACTAGAAGTTGTTTAAATGGCGCATGAAATAAAATATGCCCATGGCCTGTAAAAGGCTTCGAAGGGTTTGAAAAAGACGAATCATATGAAGAGGTTACAGATAAGATTGTAAAGGTTGCAGAGCTACTTCAGTTGGAGGTTGTTGCCAAAGATGTGGAAGAGTTAATAGAGGAAGAAGAGAAGGAATTATCTAACAAAGAACTTATTGACTTGCAGGCAGCGATAGTGAAAGAAGAAAATGCTGACGAAGCTCAAGATGAACCAAATGAGGAGCCGAGACTCTTCATCACTAAAGAGATGGCAATGGCGAGGTTTGAGAAGATGGATCCCGACAGCGAACAGTTCTTAAAAGTTAACAGAGGGGTGAATGATATGCTTACTTGCTACAAAGAAATCTACGATGAAAAGAAAAAAGCCACCATCCAGTCATCCATTAATATGTTCTTTCATAAGGTTGAGCAGCTGACCCCTTCTAAATCTCCGGCATACTTATCAGCTGAGGACTTTGATTTTGGCAACGATGCTCGAGAAGTAAAACTTGCTGATGTTATGCACATCTCCTCCCTTTTTTTGTAATTTTATAATTTTTAAATTTTTTAAATTGCACACTTTTGTAATTTTTCCTGCCCATGAGATAAAAAATTGAATAAATACAATAAATAATTCTATTCACATGTTTGTCAAACATTTCTTTTTTGATTCAATCAATTCAGCAAGCACAGTTGCGAGTGCTGCACATGCACGGGGGAAATTCCGGTTTATGTAGAGTTCCATGGAACGCAACCCTTACGTTAATCGGGGAGTGGCTGTATTCCTAGTGTTGGTAAATTTTGCCTCTATTGCAGTTCTGCTTTCAGTGGTTTTGGAAATTAATGGTTGCACACAGCACTCTCAGCGAAGGTGCAAATATAGTTTTGTTCCATGCCATTGACCCGAGTTGATCATGTTCCCTGAACCCTTGGTGCATACTCAATAACATTAGCAAAACTTGTGAACCTCTGTTTAAGTGAATACTGTATTTACAGAATAAACTCCATCTGCCAACTAAGGCTGACCATGCTGAGAAAAATTTAAAAAAAATAAAAAAATGGGGCATACCTGCCAAACTGGTAGTGCAACATGGGAGATTGTGTAATCTGCTTGTGAATCATAAACACATGATGTCACTTAAGTTATTTTAAAAATGTATATTGTCTATCATATATGACTCAATGCTTTGAATTACATTGCTGGTTTTGCTTTACACCCTCATTTCTGTTGGGAACAGATGTTAAATTTGTAAACATTATTTTTCTGTGATTGTTTTCTTTAAGTATTTTTAATTCGAAATATTATCTACATAATATATCTTATAAAATCAAATGTTAGGATATAAGAGATGATAGGTGTTTTAAACTCAGTAGTGCTAACAGTTATTTTGTTTTGTGCAATCATCTTGACCAATATCTAATAAAATTAAATAATATAAAATTATGTACCAGGTAATAATAATGTATTAGAAGATGAAATGCACAAGGCATAATTTCTTATGGGTTTAGGTACTTCAATCAGATCACTTCTGAGGTGCCTAGTCTCCAGACAGTGTAATTTGCAAAACTTAAGCCTTTCTTCGTAAGAGCAACCCTTTATTCCATTCACTAATCTTGTTGCCCTTCTGTGTACTCATTCCAGCACACCAAAGGGCATCATATACTTGATATTTTTCCACCCCAACTCCACATCCTTCCTAAAATGTGGCCTCCAGACCTGTATACAGTACTCAAAGTGTGGCCTGACCATATTGCCTTATACAAGGGAATAATCACATCCTTTTCCCTGCTAGAAAAATTCTTGTATATCATTGACAAGACACCATGAGCTAACTCTTGCAGATCGTCTGCACTGCTCAGTAAACTTCATATCTGACTGCACAATTACCCTCAGGTCCTTTTCATTCTCTGCCACCCTCAGTGTAGTACCACACAGTTGATATGTTACTCTGGTGTTACTGCTACCCATATGCAGTACTTTACATTTGTCAATATCAAACTTCAGTTGCCACCTCTCAGTCCATCTGCTCAACTTTTCTAGATCCTGTTGCAGTAGCATACTGTCATTCGTGTCATTAACAACCCTTCTGCCCTTCGTGTCATCTGCAAACTTAAACATTAAGCATGATATTCCATCATCAGTATCATTAATAAATACAGAAAACAACAATGGACCCAACATTGTACCCTGGGGGACTCCACTAATAACCTTAGTCCACGAAGATCAGTGACCATTGATTACCACTCTCTGTGTTTTCCCACTCAACCGTCCCTTTATCCATAGCAGCGGTGCCTCCGTAGCCAGGTGGGAAGGAGCAGCAGCAGCAGCAGTGCGTAGCACACGCTTCTTGATTAAACCGGGGTTCGAGCCCGTCGCCACCAAATACGAAGGATGCGGAAAGGTCAGGGAATGACCACCGCATATCCCCGGAGCAATATAGCCTTAGTTGCTAATGCTCCTAAAAAAAAAAAAAAAAAAATCCATAGCAGCAATTTGCCTCCAATGCCACAATGCTCCAACTTGTGCAGCAGTCTTCCATGTGCAACAGAATCAAAAGCCTTCCTAAGATCCAAGTATATGATATCAAAATTATTCTTTGCATCCAGTTCCTTTGTGACCACATCGTAGTATCCAATCAAATTGATAGACAAGACTTCCCCTTAACAAACCCATGCTGTCTCTGAACTACAACTGAAGTCTTGTCTAGATGATCCTGTAGTGCTTCTTTAACAAGTGCCTCCCAGAAGCCGACTGGCCATAATATTTACCAGGGAAACCCCGGTGGGCCAGAGGCTGATGGACGTCAGTGTAATTTTGGCCATAAACACTAGTATGAGATCACTACAAGTTTTCCCCGGTAAGAATTCTTGGCGAAGTTAAAAAAAAGCCAACACAAGAACGACGAGAAACTTCGGATAACTTACGCGGAAAATTAGTTTCCCGATACAGCACCTCTAGCACTGCTCCTCGGTAAACAGATGGTAGGTGTTATCGGTCTAGAATAGAAGTCAAGAACAATATATTGATTGACAGGTAGGCATGGCAAACAATGTGCTGATTGGTGCGTGAACACAACACACGATAACATCGGTTTAGTATCACTTTAGTAGCATTCAGAAGCACTAATGGTTACTTGCCCTAATTGCACATGGCCTAATGAATGCTTTCCATAATGATGAAAAAAGGTCAGGTTACCTCCACTTGAATCCCATGGGAGCTTGAACCCCTCCTGAAGTGGAGGGGGTAACAACCTTTTTTCTTTAGAATCACAGTCATATTTAGAAATACATTAAGAAAAAAATAAATTTTTTTCTGACTGTATTTTTATTTTCTTGTTCAATAATATGCCCTAATAGTGAAAAAAGGTCAGGTTACCTGCACTTGAATCCCATGGGAGCTTGAACCCCTCCCGAAATGGAGGGGTAACCTAACCTTTTTTCTTTAGAATCATGGGTGGACTAACGCATAAATTGTTTATTAATTAACAAAATATTAATTTTTTATTACTGTACTTTTATTTTTAAAGACACTTGTGCCAATACACACGTATCATAATATCAATCAACACCTCAATAGCTATTCACTGTATATATTCAGGTAGTTCTCGACTTTACAAGTTAATTCGTTCCTACCACGCGCTCATAAAGCAAAAACTCGTAAAGCAGGAATTAATTTCCCAGAGACATAAGGTTAAAAATAGAGGTTACGTTCTGAATAGTGAGATTAGTTAGCTAATTTCATTTTGTTAATTAGTTAGCTAATTAGTTGAAATTAGTTAGCTAATTAGTTGAAATTAGTTAGCTAGCTAATTGAAATTATTTGAAATTAGTTAGCCAGCTAATTGAAATTAGTTGAAATTAGCTGAAATTTGAAAGTTGAAAAAAGCTAAGTTGAAATTAGTTAGCTAATTAGTTTGTTTAAACAATGATTGATTTATCAAAAGAAATGAAAATGTAGCCTGTAAAATCAAACAAATTATAATAATAGAGAAATTATTTACGACTTACAAATTTTAAAGACTTTATTCTTCGTCATCATCGACTAAATGCACACTTTTGATCACTCATTATTGGCTCAGCACTCGTTGGTTTGTTGCACAAGGAGTTGTCTTCTTCAGAAATGTTTCAAGAGGTGTTTGTTTCCAAGATAATCTTCTCATTTAATTATAAATTTCACGATTGCATGCATAAACATTTTTTAACGGCGCACACAAATTGCAACTAACACGATTTGCGTGGAGTAACAAGTTTACAAAGCTTAAAAAAAAAGGAATGAAGAGAAGATTCTTAAAATTTATTTGTTTTTTATACGATTGAAGATTTCAGTAAAGGGGAAACACATTTCACTATAATAACGTAAAAAACCATACAATTCCAGCTATCAGTATTTTCACGAATGCAAGAAGATTGAGTTTACTACCGTTTATAATGCTTGCAGTAACAGAAAAGCCCAATAAACCGGAAAGCGCAAATTGTTTTTATTGTTTTATGGTCGTGACCTCCAGAAATGTGCTTTAGAAAAATATCACAGAGGCGTTTAAAATTGATTCTTATAACAGAACATATGATAACGATGAAAGTGTAGTGCATTTTAATGATTTGAATTGGTAACTAAAACAATTTACAAACCACACTCACGACCTTTTATTGCCTTAAGGTCACGCTCATGACCTTAAAAATGGCATTTTAGAGAGAATAAATAGCTTAGTTATACAGTAAAAATTTCAACTTCCGAGATCTTGAAACGAATTACCAAAAAACAATGTGTTATTGGGTTCATGTTAAGATATTTTAACGATACGATGGTAGCATTAGCATTAGTAGAGGCATTTGATGCAAGAAAACAAGCTTATGCAGCATCAGCAAAAAAAAAAAAAAATAAATAAATAAAAAATAACCACTTCCACTTCACCCTCTTGTTCGTTTGAAATACCTGTCCAGCTGAGCCTTAAACTTATTTAGGCTATCAACTTCCAAGACAAGGGATGGAAGTCTGTTCCACCAACCAACCACCCGCTGGCTAAAGGCAAATTTACGCACGTCTATCCTACATCTGTCTTTCCTCAATTTGAATTTATGCCCTCTCAGGTGATTATTCTGAGCAAGAGAAAGAATCCCATCAGCATTGAGCATGCTCAAACCATTCAAGGCTTTATACACCTCTATCAGATCACCTCGCTGGTGCCTAGTCTCCAGACACTGTAATTTGCAAAACTTAAGCCTTTCTTCATAAGAGCACCCCTTTGTTCCATTCACTAATCTTGTTGCCCTGCTCTGTACTCGTTCCAGCAGCTCTACATCCTTCTTGAAATGAGGCCTCCAGGCTTGTATACAGTACTCTAGGTGTGGCCTGACCATTGCCTTATACATATGGTGTTTCTGGAACTGATTAATATCGTAAAGCGGGGTACACTGTATTGTATAGCTACACACATGGTTTTGAATGCGGTATTTATGAATGTTTAAAATTCATTTTTTTGCAATTAATGTTCATATTTTCGATTTTGTTGATACTTGGGAAAAAAAACTTGTAAACCCAGGAACTCGTAAAGCGAGAACTGCCTATATATATATATAAAGAATCTTTCTTTATTTTCCTATTATTTCCTAACCTAACGTTTAAGGTTAGGTTAAGAAATATAACAAAAAATAAAGAAACCTTTTCCTTTTTTCGTAACCAAACAGAAATCAACAATATAGTGAAAATACTCTTAACTCCAAAAATCTGCTTTTAATAATGAGAAAAAAAACATAATGAAGAACATAAAAATGAACGGAACGAAACGAAACAAAACTTTTATTAATTTAATTTTCATAAAAAAATCAACCAACGTTTTATTTTCCTTACAAATTTCTTCCCTCTTTAAAAGGTTCATCAGTACTATTACCTGTTTACATCACAAAACTATTATGCACCGGTCTTTACTCATAAATACACATCATAATGTCAACCAATGACTACACAGTAGATTGTCGTCTGTCGTGCCGACCACCAATCATTTCATCATTTGCCACGTCTACCTGTCAATCAGTATATCCTTCTCGATTTCGGCTCCAGACCAATAACACCTACTGTCTGTTTACCGAGCGAGCAGCAATAGAGTCCGGTGTTGGGAAACTAATTTTCCACGTAAGTTATCCGACGTTTCTCGTCGTTCTCGTGTTGGCTTTCTTTACCTTAGCCGAATTCTTGACCCAGTCTGCCTCTGGTGCCTCCATTAATTTCCCCCAGAATAGAAGTTAAACTAACAGGTCTGTAATTACTTGTGTCACCCTTTGATCCTCCTTTATGAATTGTGGTCACATTTGCACATCTCCAGTCCATGGGTACTTCCTCCGATTAAGGATTTGCTTACTTCCTTTGCTGCCTCCTTTAATATAACTGGATGGATCCCACCACCCCAGGTGCCTTTCTTAAGTTTATCTGCAACAATTTCTCCTCCACTTTGCTGAGTTATTACAAAACCATTTAGCTCTCTGCCAGAGTTTAATACACCTCTGGCATTCCACCCCCATTCGGGGGGGGGGGGATGCCAGAATAACTTCTCATGTGTAAATGTAGATGCAAAATGCTTATTCAGTTTGTTAGCCACCTGAGGAGGATCATCAACAGTTGAACCATCGATATCAAGTTGGCCAATCTGATTCATCCCTTTCCTTCTAGAGTTTATATAAATAAAGAACTCTTTGCTGTTTTTCTTTGCATCCTTTGCCAAAGATTTCTCATAATTTGCTTTTGCCTGCCTAACCTCCTTTGATTACAGACTGACTGATAACATACCAAATTTATACAAATCATGTCATACAGAACAGCTTATATCTACCATAGGCTTCTGTGTCACCTGTTAATTTATATGTATCCCATGCATTTTTCTTCTCTGCCACATGTCTCATTAGTTCATCTGATATCCATTTAGGTCTGATAACCCCAGGGACTCACATCTGGTGAGTATGGGCTTGGCACACCCAGGGTCCTGAGCTGGATATCATCATTCTTCTTTTTCTTGGTGATTCCCTTCTACTTCTCTCTCTCTCTCGGGGTAATTCAGAATTTTTTTTTTTTTTTTTGGCTGGTGCAGCATAAGCCTCAGGCTTCCTTGCACAATATGGCTAATAATAATAAACCTTGAAAAATATTTGTTAGTTGTTATGAAAAGCCTAGTAGCTTCCAAGATTAATTCTTTGAATGCTTCCCATTTAGAATTTGCTGTTGGTAACATCATCAGTTGGTCCCACTGTTTTTCTTCTGTTTTTTTCTTGGGATGGCAATAGCATAGGTGCTACAGATGGTTCTAGTTAGTGATTCATCTGGATCGGTAGAAGGGTTGGGTAGAAGGGTTGTATCATCCTATAACATAATCCTAAGTGAGTTTCCAAATTTATCCCAGTTTTCTCTCTTGGTAGAAAATCTAATTATGTCTCTTGGCACAGAAGGAGCTGAGTCCATACCTCTTCTCTGGTCCACAGAATGCACTAGAGAAGAGGTATGGCTCTGTGGTCTGAAGTAGTCTAAGCTTCTCAAACACCTCAATCCAGGAGTTTTGGGGCTGTTATAGATGTTGCCAATGTGATGTCAGTAGTGCTCTCCTAGAGGGTACTGCTATAGTTATAAGGTGTCCTTGCTGATTGATAACTTGGAGGGCTATTGAATTAAGGAAGTTTTTTAAATTTTTTTCCATTGTGAGTGCCAGTTCGATCCAGGTGGGGAACAGTTCCACAGCCATGATCTATTAGTTCTTATGGCTGCTGTTAACCTATTGCTCTGTTTTGCCATATGGCAAAACAGAGCAATAGGATAACAGCAGCCATAAGAACTAATATATGTCTTTAGTGCTTGCCTAAGTTTGAGGAAATTTTCTATAGGGGGTACCTTCAAAAACATATTCCTTTGCAGAGTCAACATCATTCTTCGAGTCTCTGCTGCCAGTAGCAATATGTTGTATTGCTACTGGCAGCAATACAACATATGATTTCCATATGTGAGAGTGATTTGATTCCAGATCTGTGGAACTTTCTTCTTATTATTTCTTCTTTCTTATTAATTCTTAATTTATACAAATCATACCAAACTTAGTTTGTTCATAGCTACCTGAAAAACTGAGACTGTTGCCCTACTTGTATAATAATTATCTTTTAAAACAAATAAAAAAAAAAGTTTGGATCTTTAGTACAGTAGTAGTTGTTTATTAATGTATACTGGTGATATTAGTTGCTTACTGTAGATTTTATTTTATTTTTTGTAGATTGAATGTTTAGAATGTGCTGGAAAAAATTTGTATGTAGGCACGCAAGAAAGGTAATTCTCCATTTTTTTTTTTTAATTACAGTATTGTTAATTTAGAATAATGCATTAGGAATTACGTTATAAATTACATAAATAAATGCATTAATATAATGGCACAAAAAACACAGTAAAATTCGTTAAGAGATACAATTTCCATATTTTCATATAAGAAATGCTTTTATAATGAGTACAAAATGTTCCATACTTTGTTCTTCAGAGTTTTATGCTTCATTCTAGAAACATAATTTGTTTCAAATATTTACACAAATCCAATTATTTTGCATCTAGAGAAATGTTAATATTTGAAATATGAATTATGTGAACTTCCAATGAAAGTATGCAACTTCCAATGCATACTTTCCTTGCATTTCTTATGACTACCACTCGTTTTATGTTCTAATCTTCAAGATTGCACTGAACACATTTGTGCTGGTTTTCAACTCAGTGATGAAATCCATATGGTAAAAATTCAACTGATTGTGATCTCTAAGTTTTCAGTACCACTCTGATTTCATGTGTCATCAAATTGTTGCCATGAATACTGTCCTTTATTGAACTGAATAATGGAAGTCGTAGGGTGCTACATTCTGGTTGCAAAAGTGAGGTGGCTATAATTTTAGAAAGAAAATGAGGATGAGCATTATCATGGTGTAGCATGATGAAATATATATTTTCATGATCTTTTCTTTTGGATGACCCTTGTAAACTTTGAGTGTCAGAATGTAGGATTCACTGTTGATTGTTTTGTCATCGTTCAAGAAATCCCTGACCTCACTAAGTGTTTTGCATCTTTTTTTTTTTTTTTTTTTTTTTCGTTCTCATAATGGCACTTTGTTTTAACAATACAAATTAACAAAATATATATATACATTATAAGAGAAATGGTTCTATTTAAGCAGCAGCGTTTAACAAAAAAGAAAAAATTGTTCATAATTAAGTAATTAACTATATAATATCAGTGTAAATACACCATAGTTAACCCATAAATTTGAACTAGGTATGTAGTGTAATAGGCATCGTTTTAATTGTATCTCATATTGTGGTTGCCTTCACAACGAGATAGCTACTATTGCATTACTTCAAATAAATAACGCTTCTCTAGTAGAGAAGCGTTATTTATTTGAAGCATGCCATCACAGGTGCAAAGTTATTTCTACAGTATTCTCATATTGTGGAAATAACTTTGCAACTGTGATGGCATGTTGCATTACCAGGGTACCTGCCCGCCCACTGATGATGAAGCCCACTAGCTTCGAAACGATCGTCTGGGTGGTGGTATCTGCTGAAAATAAATAACAGCAGTCTTCTCTACTAGAGAAGCGTTATTTATTTGAAGTAATAGCAATAGCAGCTATCTCGTTGTGAAGGCAACCACAATATGAGATACAATTAAAACGATGCCTATTACACTACATACATAGTTCAAATTTATGGGTTAACTATGGTGTATTTACACTGATATTATATAATTAATCACTTAAACCCATAAGGAATTATGGGTTTAAGTGATTAATTATATAATATCTTGTGCATTGCCTTAATAAATGCCTTGTGCATTTATTTTTCTAATAAATAAGTAAATTTTCTCTTTTACTACAGGACAGCCACATAGAGGAATTTACAAGATAGATACAGGAATACACTGAAGTATTGAAAACTTCTCTGATCCTATGGGACAATCCAAGAGTACAAACAGAAAATTTATTTATTTATTTAAATAAATAAATAAAATTTGTTCTGCATAGAAAAAAAGAGTTTCTATGCAGAACAAACATTATTTTACATAGAAACTCTTTATTCAAAATAAAAATTTAAAGTTTAGCATAAATTATTAAAGTTGGAAAACAGACATGGAAATACATATATTTAGAATTAAGGGTAGTTAATTTGTGCATTTCACTCAAGTTTTTTTTACCTTACTCTGTAGTGAGACTGGGAGTTATTCCAAAATGAAGGACTTAGAATTCCATTAGATCTAGTGAATTCACATATGCCCAACCTGGGCAGTAGCCAAGAAAAAAATGCTGTTGTCTTTTGCTTTTGGGATCTTGTTTGTTTGGGCTGCAGCTGCGATTGGTATTCTCCTGGGTGGCATCACATGTTGTTTTGAGAGGAAGCTGTGGTGGTTTGCTAGGTGAAATATGAATGCATATATTCACCAATACCTTTCGTGTTTGGAGTTTTCATAAAAAAACATTTTGTACAAAAGGAAATAATTGTAAAGTATTTGGTGTTTTTTATTGTATTTGTTGTTTCGACAGTTCCGACAGCAAGCAGAACACAAGAGGAGGAAATTCCTTGGTCAGTATTAAAAAGTTAATAGTGGCCAAGGTAGTGTATCCTCTCTTTTCTCTGAGAAATGTAAGAATTTAGCTAGAAGATGAAGCTGAGTATGCCATATGGTGATGGAAGAAAAAATAACAATAGTATTTCAATGGGAAGAATTTGTAGGTGAAGTGGAAAATATGAATGTAGCAAACTTTTTCTGCATCATCCAAAAAAAAAAAAAAAAGATTAAATAGAATAATACTTGTAATAATAAAAATTGAAATGAAACAGAATAATCTTACTGTTCCCATTCCCACAAGGTAATCATCCAGTTCTGCTTTAAACTTAGCCAGACTCACTGCCTCCACCATATTAGGTAGCAATTTATTCCACTGCCTATAGGTGAAGTAGCCTTCTGGTATTCCCTGAGATTTTATATTTGAGTTTGTATCTCACAAGGAACAACACTTTCCTCATTCATTTTATTCATTTCCTATAATGTGTTATACACCTCAGTTAGATCTCCCCTTAGATGTCTAGTTGTCAAACTTTGCAGTCCACTCCTAAGCCATTCTTCATGTGCGCATCACTTTATACTATCACCAATCTGGTTACCCTTCCCTGAACCCACTCCAGAAGTTCTATGTCTTTTTATAGATGCAGTCTCCAGACCTGAATACAATATTCCAAATGTAACCATTGCTTGTAAAGAGGGATAATGATATTCTTTTTGTTCTTACTAGCACAATGGCCCTATAAATCATAGACAGCCAACTAGGATGGCACCATGTGTCATATGTTTACACTGCATGGAAAATTTCATGTCAGATTAAATCACAACACTAGTCTTCTTTGTGTTGAACTACTTTTAGCTCCCATACCCATAACTTATAGTGACTCCAGCATTTCTGTATCCTAAATCATGGGTGCCTCGGTGGGCAGGAGCAGCAGTGCGTAGCACACGCTTCTTGATTAGACCGGGGTTCGAGCCCATGACCACCAAATACGGAGGATGCGGAAAGGTCAGGGAATGACTACCACATATCCCCGGAGCAATATGGCCTTAGCTGCTAATGCTCCTAAAAACCAAATAACAACAACCACCTAAATCATAACCTTACATTTAGAAGCACTAAACTTTAGTTGGCATTTTTTGGACCATATATGCAACTGATCCAAGTCTTTTTGAAATGGTATTGCTTGAATTGTTAATCACTCTTCCCACCTTTAAATCTTTGAACAGTTTACATCATCATCTGCAAGAAAAAGTTAAATTATATGAAGGCTAATTCTGATAAGGAATTTTAAAAATATTTTTATGCTCCAAGGGAAAGAACGATTTTATGAAAACATCAGTTTGTTTGTTTGTTTGTTATTTGGTTTTTAGGAGCATTAGCAACTAAGGCCATATTGCTCCGGGGATATGCAATGGTTATTCCCTGACCTTTCCGCATCCTCCGTATTTGGTGGGCACGGGCTCGAACCCGGTCTAATCAAGAAGCATGTGCTATGCACTGCTGCTCCTGCCCACCTGGCTACTGAGGCACCGAAAACATCAGTAAATTGGACCTTTACTCAAAAGAAAATTTCTAATTTTTTTCATAAAAATAATATGAGCAGGGAAGGACCATCTAAATTGAGTTAAATTTATAATTATTAATGTTTAAAACATTACAGTTTATTGTTTAAAAAAGTCATATTATATGTTATCTTTTCGATTGAACGTAGACATTTTTATAAAATTTTCTTTTTCTTTGCACTGTATTGTGCCCTGACAGCATCTAAATTAATACATAGAGAAGTTCCTATAGATTAGACATGTTCAAGTGTCTCTCCTGTTTTGCAAAGATGGGAATAAAAGGGGTAAGTGAGTAATTGTATACCTGTGAACTTGACTTCTGTTCTAGGGAAAATAATAGAATCAGTAGTTAAAGTATTACAGGACCATATAAATATGATTGCAATTATATGGAAATCACAGGAAGGATTATTGTTAAGGGGAAATCTTGTCTGACCTACCTATTTGATTAGCTGTTATAACACAGTAACAAAGAAACTGGATGCAAAAAGTAATTTTTTTGACATGATATACCTACATTTTGGTAAAGATTTTGACACTGTTCCACTTGAAAGACTGCTATACAAAATTGGAGAAATTTGATGTGGGGACAAAACATGGTTACTGTTAAAGGGACAGTTGAGTGGCAGAAATGAGAGGTGGTTATAAATGGACACTGCTCTCCTTAGACTATCGTTATTAGTAGAGTCCCTCAGGGTTCAATGCTGGGCCCCCTAACTTTTCAACATTTATTAACAATGTTGATGAAGGCATATCAAGCTAACTTTCTGCATTTTCAGATTGATTCAAAGGTTGGCAGCAATCAAGTCATACTATTGCAACAAGACCTAGAAAAACTGGACAGATGGGATGAGTAGTAACAGTTGAGGTTTATCTTTGATAAATGCAAGGTATTGCATATGAGCAGCAGTATTCCTAGAATAGCATAACAGTTGGGTGGTATGACGCTCAAGTGATGGAGAACAAAAAAGACCTGTGGGTAATTGTACAGTTTGACATGTAAATTTTCTGAGTAGTGCAGGTCGTGGAGTTCTGGCAGTGATATACTGGATAAAAAGGTGATTATCCCATTGTATAAGGCAATGGTCAGACCACATCTTGAGTATAGGTCTGAAAGCCTCATTTAAAGAAGGATATGGAAAAAAAAAAGCATTTTTTTTGCTGATGCTCTATAATTTTGCTTTTTTGTATCACTTGCCATTACTGATACTAATGTTACTGGCTTATTTTAGTAAACTACTACTTGAAAATAAGCACATATACAGTCGATTCCGGTTATTTGGGACACTAGTGCATTTTGGCCCGATTAAGTGGCTGCCCCAATTATCCGAAGTTTCACGTAAATAGTTAAAAATACAATGGGCTTCCACTTTACAATTGGTTCACTGTACAATCAAATCACATTACAATGGACACACCATAGTAAAGTACCATTCACTATACGATGTATGGTAAGCGCCAGTCATTGTGATCACATTTGTGAATTGAATTTTAATTCTATTAAACAGCGATTCAAATTAGCAAAAATAGGAGGAATATTATCCACAGGCTATAAAAGTAAAGATATATTAAGCACAAATTTACCATTTATTACCTTACCAATTAAAAAATTAAATGATAGTAAAAATCAGAAGAATATATGTGATAATCGGAATAATTAATATGTACTGTATTATGTACATACTAACTATTTGACATTTCTGTTCACTGACATTTGTGGGTGGAGGTTAAAATTTAAAACGGTAAAAAGATAAGCAATCAATAACAAAGAACATGGCACACACAAATTGCAAGTACCACTATATGCGCAAGTGAGGACGGAGTAACAAGTTACGAAGCTTTAAAAATAGGAATGAAGAGAAGATTCTGAAAATTAATTTTTTTATATGATTGAAGATTTCATGGAAGTGTAAATACATTTCACCATAATAACCCACAGAATTCCAGCTGTCGGTATTATCGTAAATTCAATAAGATTGAGTTTATTATCCATTTATGACGTGGGTGGTATGACGCTCAAGATTGCACTAATAGAAAAGCCCAATAAACAGTTGACTGCTAATTGTTTTATGGTTGTGACTTCCAGAAATCCAACCAAACCACGCACGGTACCGTCGGAGACAATTGTAAGGTAATCTCCAGTGCTGTGGTCTTCTGTCCCAATTAAACGGCACGTTGGACCAATTAAGCGAAGTAAACCCTGGCTATTTTCTCGATTGGGTTCTGTTTTTTAAGATTTGCCCCAAATAAATGGTTGCCCTGATTAACTGGTGGCGCAAATAATCAGAATCCACTTTACTGTATTTTCAAATAAAATGAGCACTATGACATTAGTGCATTTGCATCATTACGACATAGTTGAATTTTTTAGACATACCAAAGTTTGTACACTGGTATCTTTATTGTAACATCTCATTGTGAAATCCTTCTTGAGTTGCCCTCCTTCTACTTCAAATAAATAATGCATCTCCATTAGAGAAGACTGCTGTTACTTATTTTAGTCTTCTTCTTGTTTAGTCCTCTCTAATGGAGAAGTGTTACTTATTTGGAGTATAAGGAGGCCAACTTGTGAAGGATTTCACAATATGAGATGTTAAATATTGATGCTAATGTACAAACTTCAGTTTGTCAAAAATATTCAACTGTGTATTAATGATGCAAATACACTAACTAATGTCATAGTTTCAATTTTACATAGTGTGAGGCTTTCTTCCCTAAAATATTAATAATAAAATGAGCATTATAATATTAAATTACAAAATTTTTATGATACAACCCAGATTTTAGAGTTGTATCTTTAATAATACCTAGGGGGCTTTGCCCCCTGCTTGCTTTCTCACCTACCACCGCGCATGCTTTTCTACATAAAATATTCAACTGTGTATTAATGATGCAAATACACTAACTAATGTCATAGTTTCAATTTTACGTAGTGTGAGGCTTTCTTCCCTAAAATATTAATAATAAAATGAGCATTATAATATTAAATTACAAAATTTTTATGATACAACCCAGATTTTAGAGTTGTATCTTTAATAATACCTAGGGGGCTTTGCCCCCTACTTGCTTTGCTCACCTACCACCGCGCATGCTTTTCTACATAAAATGGAGCGGTATACGGAGTAAGTCAAATCTTTTCTACGTAAAAGACACACCTGTCGAAATGCACTGGTCGATATCTAATCAGGAAATGACCTATGTAATTATTTACCTGTGCATTCTCAAGGTCGAATAAATATCAGGGTAAAATCCAGAACAGTGTACACCCTCCAACATGGCAGCAAGCAGAACAGTGGGAAAGCAGTGATTGACAAGGTGGGACTCCCATATTTCGACAAATGGTTAGAAACACAGCGGTGATTGGCAAATGTCACTGCTTTCCCCGCCCATCCTACGTTGATATGCCTATGGTGTTTTTCACCACATTTGCCACTGTTTTTAAATCGGGAACTTGTTTTCCCATTTTAAAATAGTGGGATGGAGGGATAAACACCCTACCTAAGCTACCCCCCCTCCTCGACAACACAAAACAATCAGAAAAGGGAGGTGCCTTCACCTGTCAATTATTGCCGACTTCCTCACTTTCATCAAAGTACCTGCCGGTGTATACTATCCTGGACTTCAGCCAGTATCATCACTGTAATTATTTACCTGCATTTACATAGGTCACTTAGGAAAAGGCCTTTTGCTTCAGGTTCCATAATACATGAGGAATATGAATATTGTTGCTTCTGAAAGAGCAGGACTAAAATATTTAACTGAAATATTTACAAACTATACAAATATTTAACTGAAATATTTACAAACTATACAAATATTTAAAATATTTACAAAATACTAAACCACAGTATTTACAAATATACAAAAGAACGTTAAAATGGAACATCAGATGTTAGACAGTGAAGCACGAGGTTGGTGAACGTTATGGATGCAGTTGTCAATAATTAATTGCATTTGTAGTGATGTAATTGCCTTGCCCTCTTCCCCTATTGGCTCGAATAAATATCACTAGGAGGAAAACTTTTTTAATGTATAGATAAATAATAAAAATTTAATTTAAATTTTTTTTTAAATTTTAATAAGTCATGCTTGCCAAACAACTTCACAAAAGAAGAGAACCATCAATAGTGAAATAAATTGTTTTGAAAGGACTGTATGGGAACCAAATTCACATTGATATGATGGAGACATTGTGATGATTGTCCATCGCATAGTACCTCAAGAACTGGATTGCTCAATTCGAAGTGGGGGGTAATTGAGTTGCCAAATATGAACCCCTAACTACCTATGACAGTCTCAATCACAGAAAATATTGAGGCTGGTCATAGTTTTTTTTTAAAGATCAGTTGGATTGGGTTACAGTACATAGCAAAGCTACTAAACATCTTGTGTACGAGTCATCATATTGACCACAAATAATTCAGCAATGAAATATTTTTCATTGATTTCAATTAAATTTTTTGGCCACCAAAATATTTCAGTGCAGACTGGGAGAGGATGAATTATGCAAAGACAATCCTTATGAAATTTTCACAGGATTCAGATAAGTTTGTCAGCCAGTTGATGTCCATGGATGAAACTTAGATGGTTCATTACTATGAACCAGAGACCAAATGATATATGAATCTCATATTTTTTAAAGCTTCTAAAGAAATTATTGTTTACTGTAAGTGAACATTTAATGTAATTATAGATGTTATGTTAGTATGTTACATGTTTTTTTTTTGTCTTTGTTAAATGATAACAAAACTCAAATAAATGTTAACTGACTTGAATGTTATTGAATGGACTGTGAAAGAAGGAAAAAGGAAACTTACCTGTAATATAAGGTATTCTGTAGGCCAAAAATGATAAAGCTGTCTTTGTTTACTTGTGAAAGCATTACATAAACAATAGTAGCGATGCAATTTTCATAATATGGAGAGCAGCTGTTATAGAGTGTAGTTCGGTTATCAGTTAGCTGTGTGCTTATTGTCAGATATAGATTTTTAAAAGTTGTGTTAAATGTGTGCATCTATCACGTATTTTTATGTTTTTAAGTGTAGTGTTGATAAAAGAAGGAGAATCCAGTCTAAATGGGAAGATAAATGCCTTTATTTTGCATTGAAGGTGCAATTCTTTGTTACATTAATAAAGCTGTGCTGATATATAGAAAACATGCATAATTGTTCAAGCTGAGTTTGTTCAAAATGGTCAATACATTCATCGGAAGAAAATATTAAAGCTTTTAATTACTTTCATTGTGTATTGCATGCAAGGCATTTCCTTGGAAAAGAGGAAAGGATTTTGTTCTGGTGAGAATTCCTGTCAATTTTGGGAGTGAAACACCTGTTGAAGTTGTTTATAAGCTGCAACAAAATAAAATGTATAAAGAGTTATTTTCTTAATGATTTAGATGGGAAGCTTTAAGTTTAAGGATGTTGATACAAGATTTTAGGCAAGGTATGTGTCTTGACTAAAGAGACTATGTATGCTCTATGAAAATATCTGGAGAATATATTATTTTTTTAAGTATTTGTCTGTTCCTGATTGAATGAGAGTGACATTTCAAAACATGAAACAAGGTTTATTTATTTTATCCAAGTGCATTTATTTTAACCAAGTACTTGTCATTATGTGGGGAAGATCTAGATTTTTTTTTTTTTTTTTTTTAAATGTGTCATGAACATTTATTTCTTCCTGCACAGCATCATGAAGAATCTTATTGCCACAAAAATTTTTGAAGGGTGCCACCAGTTATTAAGGTAGTGAAACCAGTTTTTTTTTGTGACAGAAAAGAGTGATATTCATGATATTCATTGATTACCCTCCAAAGGGTAACTTCATTACTGGTGAATATTTTTTAAATTTCCACAGAAATTTCATGAGCAATTAAAGGCCAAACATTCTTAGGACACTCTCCAGAGAATTTTCTTTCTGCATAACAGTGCCCCAGTACAAGGCTCAAGTAGCCATGTAGACAATCAGTGATTTAGTTTTTTTGAATTGTTGCAGCACCCACCTTTTTATCCAGATATGATACTTTTACTTTACTACCTGTTTTCTTCACTGAAAAATATACAACTGGACCTCTATGTAACAAAATCAATTTGTTAAACAAAAATTTTGTTATAAAGAAATATGGCCTTTTTCAACAATGAAAAATATTGTAATTCAACATTCAGAAATATAGTAAAAGATGAGAAATAAATCAGAAATAAGTGGGAATGAATAAATTTTCTAACATTTTAAAACAATTAATTTATTAATACATACATATTAAGAAATGACTACTTACATGATGCGCACAATATATTAGTACACTTTTAAGAATTATTTCCTAAAATGTTTGCATTTGTTTAAACACTCAAATATATTTTCTGGCACATTTTCTTCACACTGAAGGTCTTGATGCAAAGTTCCAAATGCTGCCAACATTTCTTGTTTGGAAGATTTAATATTACCCTCATTTTCATCCAACTCATCGTTGATATTGTCACTAGTTCTCTGAATACTCCAAAATGTTGACTTGGATATTCAGCTACAATGACATCATTATCAATTCCTAAAAATTTGTCAAGAACAATTTCTCCACTGATTAAACTCTCGTTTGGGGTTCTTCCCAAGATTTTTCAATATCTTGTAATAGTTCATTCCTCTCATCGTTGTTAATTGGCATTTTAACAAAACCTGCGTTTTCCAAACAATTCTTAATCATTGTTTCCATCACACCTTGACTCCACACTTTTGGCAACTCTGATATGCACATCTGCAAATCTATAAGAGAATCTATATGTTGGTTGATTTCTATCCTCAGTATAATTTTTTCAGTATGTGCCTTCAGTAGTGCATTTTCAAATTCTTGATAATGCCTTGGTCCATTGGCTGCAGTTTAGATGAGGTATTCGGAGGAAGAAAACAAGCTTCACATTTGTAAGTTTCTACCACCCTAAGTGAAATTACCAAGTGAAAGTGAGCAGGGCAATCAACGCGATTTTTCTATTTTCTTTCGTCATCTTTCTATCGAAATTTAAAATCCACAGTTCAAAAATTTCACTTGTCATCCAAGATTTTTTGTTGTAGTTGTAGTCCAACTCTAATGACTTTACTCCTTTGAAACATTGGTGTTGTTTACTTTTGCCTATTAGTAAAAGCTTCAGGTTTTTGTTACTGGCCATATTTGTACCCACCAAGATTGTAATTCTCTCCTTACTATTTTTACCGCCTAAACATTTCTCATCTTTAAAAGTCCTTGTCTTGTTCAGCAAACATTTAAAAAACAGAACCATTTCATCAACATTGAATATATCTTTGGGCGTGTGTGTGTGTGTGTGTGTGTGTGTGTGTGTGTGTGTGTGTGTGTGTGTGTGTGTGTGTGTGTGTGTGTGTGTGTGTGTGTGTGTGTATACTGGTTCAGGGTGGTTCCCAGGCAAATGCCCATCTCCACCTAAATCATTTAAAACAGAAAATCTGTAAAGTGGACCTGATAAATAAAAAGATAGCTAAGAAATAAGAAGACAAAACATATTTTTGAAAAGAGAAGTAAAGTGAAAAAAAAAAAAAAAAAATTTAAGTTAAGTTCATAATCTAAGCTAAGTTAAGTGTATAAACAAGAAATTTTGAATAGGAAAGAATAAAAGTAAATATAAGAGAGATGTTTGTGAGTGTAGTATGTTGTTTATGTCAGGTCACTTTGCCATCAGAAAGCAGCTGAACTCTTCAACTGCAATCTGATGCCCGTCCCTGGCACTTGGAGCCGGACCTGATTCTGTCTTTAAAAGCTGAAGCGCCAAAGCGCAATTAAACACTCAACAGAGAGAGTGCTAGACTGTTGAGTGCCAGCTGTCCAGCCTTGGGCCGCCCAAACCCAAGAACTGAACAACAGCCGAACAAAAAAAAAAAAAAAAAAACCACTTAAGTGGTCCATGCCCAGGAGCCCCAGACTCAACCAAAAGCTTCCAGGTCTGAAGCTCCCAAGCCCTGATGCAATCAATGAAGATTCTGGTTGTAGACGGCCAATTCAATGTCCGTGAGGTTTCGTATGATAGATCTTTTAGGGAACACAGCATTTGCATACTCTTGTAAGGCCTGAAAGTTGTTAACTCCTTGCACCAATCTATGTACATTATCTTCATTAAAATTAGCTATCTGTTTTCCCAAAAGACACCGTTCAGCTTTATAATAAGGACAAGAGAACAAAATATGCTGCCAAGTCTCTGCCGCTCCACAAGAACACCATGGATCCGGCTCCAACCCTCGAGAATACAGTTTATCTCTGATCGACCCATGACCTGTTAGCAAAAAACTGGTATACATAGACGGACAGTCCTCCATAATTTTTTTCACAACTGTTTCTTTCCAATGGGTACAGCTCCACTTTCCACCAGAAATAACTTTTTTGAGTAAGCCATGGCACTGTTTAAATTTGTCCAGCAAACCAGAACTGGCTTGGAACGTTTTATGCCCCATAAAAAAAAAAAAGGCTTCATCTTCATACAGGCATAATTTCGCACGCTTCTGACTGGGTCCTGTTTACTCAAACAGTTTGAGAACTGAAACATGGTTTTTCAGAATGGTTGACATGCTACTGGCAGGGATACCAATTTTTAAAGTGATTTCTTTTTTTCTTTTTTAGTGCCCTGTACACTATTAAACACTTCCACTTTTTCCACTACACTCAAGGATTTCTTTGATAAGGCTATTCCCGATGTGGACATTAGCTCTGGTCAACCTATTTTCTACTGTAAGCACCTTATTAGAGAATTAGGATAGAGTGGTTTTCCTTTATCCCAGAAAAGCCTTAATCTTTGCCAGTGGCTGTGGATACATAAATAGCAGTTGACCAGCATGACTTCTCGGTACAGTAGAGGCAGTTGTATAGGTTTTACAGGCACACTAATTTGTGGAATGTTTTAGCTCTTAATTAATCCTTAATCCTTTTAGCTCTTAATTTGTGTTTTATACAGTATCAGCTCTATTGCCTAATGGCCAGAAGTGTGAACAATGCATATCCAGGTCTCTTGAAATCAGTATGAAATCAATAAAGAAATATGGAAATTTTCTTTATTATATGGAAAAACTATTTTCAATGTAGTTACCATGGGGAAATCAAAAATATTCACTAAATAGAAAAATTCACTATATGAAAGTTCATTAAAGAGAGGTCCAACTGCATATGAATGGTTGACAGTTTGGGAAATATAATGTTAATTATGCCATTGTTGAGTAGTTAGAGAACTAAAACAATGTGTTATACATAAGGATTCTAGAAAAGATGAGAGAACATTGCATTAAATGTGTAGCTTAAATGTGTTAACTTTTCAAGTGAAAATATCAAATTAAAATAAAGTTCACATCCAAAAGCTTGTTTCATTTTGAACATATATTGAATTCTTGGCTGAATTTTTTTACAAACACACTTGCAGTTCTTCCTTGATAGATAGATAGTGGACAATTTCTTTTCTTTGCTTTTAGCCGACCGGGCTAGCCAGGTGGGTAAAGTGCCTGCCTGGCAACCCAAAGGTCACGGGTTCGAATCCCGCCTCAGGCTTGGATCAGAGTGCTGCAAAAACCTTGGGAGATGCACTATGGCCACAGAAGCCAATGCGCCAACTACCAAAAAAAAAAAAAAAAAAATCTTTGCTTTTAATGTTTGTCAGACATGAGAAAGCTTGTTTATAAAAGTAAAAATTGAAAATTGAAGTAAGATGTTTACTGCTTTTGTTGAAATTGCACAATACTGTTTTCTTATTGAAATCCAAAACACGTTAATGGGATGACTTCCTTATAATCTGTCTGACTCTGAACCTAAAAGTAGGAGCAGAAACATTTCAATATCTTCACTTGAAAGGTGTTTTTTTCAAAACTTTGAGACTGCAAGAAGTTTGTCTGCGTAGGTCAGAATGTTATCTTTTGGGCCTTGCATGCTGGTGTACAAGTGCTGATAAATATCTGATAAGTAGGCTAGTTTCAGCAGCCATTTTGTATCTTGAAGAAACTCAGAAAAACTGGCCTTATTATTATCTTTGAAGAAAAGTAGTACTTCTTCTCACAGCTTAGATGCCCTTGTCAAAACTTTTCCCCATTGAAAGCCATCTAACCTCAGTGTGCAGGAAGAGAGCCACATGGTCTTTTTGCATTTTTTCACACATCTTTACAAATATGCATGACTTAAAGGGCACTGTTTTGTAAAATTGACCATGTGACAGCTACATGAAAGGCTTGTTTTAAATTCTCCTCAATAGTTTTTGAAACAAGAACTTCTGAGCAGAGGAAGCAGTGGGTCATTATGATATCAGAGTTTTTTATTTAATAACCCTAACAAAACCTTTTATTGAACTAATCATTGAAGGAGCACCATCATTACAAATTCCAACGCACCTGCTTTGTGACATACCACAGGATTTAAAATAAAATGACAAGATATTGAAAATGTCTTGACCTCTGGTCGTTTCTGGCAGTCCTTTACAACAAAAGTTTTCTGCTATTTTACTTTTGTTTTCAAATTGTACAAATGCCAACCACTGAGCTTTATTTGTTATGTCTGTTGACTTGTTGAATTGGAGGTCAAAATTTGTTTTTTAGTATTTCAGATAAGACATCTTTGATGTCATCCTCACACCTACTAATAGTACCATTAGAAACAGGAACTTTGTTGATTTCACCTTCAGCAACCTAGCTCAACTAGTAAACAGCTTTCTTCTTGGGCTTTTCACTCATAGTTACTTTCTTCTCAAAACCTTTGTTGTTTACCTTGTGAATCCCAAAGTCATTTAAAGTAACCAACTGTTTAATTAACAAGAGGCCATGATTAGTAGTGAAGTGTTGATTTTACTGCTGGAAGACTGCTGCTCAAATTGGAGCAGTGTGGCATTGGAGGCAAATTGCTGCTATGGATAAAGGGATGGTTGAGTGGGAGAAGACAGAGAGGGGTAATCAATGGACACTGCTCTTCGTCGTGGGCGCCTCCGTAGCCAGGTGGGAAGGAGCAGCAGTGCGTAGCACACGCTTCTTGATTAGACCGGGGTTCGAGCCCGTCACCACCAAATACAGAGGATGCGGAAAGGTCAGTGAATGACCACCCCATATCCCGGAGCAATATGGCCTTAGTTGCTAATGCTCCTAAAAACCAAATAACTAACTAACTGCTCTTCGTGGACTAATGTTATTAGTGGAGTCCTCCAGGGTTCAGTGTTGGGTCCATTGTTGTTTTCTGTATTCATTAATGATACTGATGATGGTATATCAGGCTTAATGTCCTAGTTTTCAGATGATACCGAAGGTCGGCAGGGTTGTTAATGACACTAATGACAGTACGCTGTTGCAGCGGATGTAGAAAAGTTGAGTAGATGGGCTGAGAGATGGCAACTGAAGTTTAACATTGACAAATGTAAAGTACTGCATTTGGGAAGCAGTAATCCCAGAGTAATGTATCAACTGTGTGGTACTACACTGACAGAGGTAGAGTGAAAAGGACCTGGGGGTAATTTTGCAGGCAGATATGAAGTTTTCTGAGCAGTGCAGATGGTCTGCAAGAGTAGCTCATGGTGTCTTGTCAATGATATATAGGAATTTTTCTAGCAGGGATAAGAAGTTGATTATCCCCTTGTATAAGGCAATGGTCAGACCACACCTTGAGTACAGTATACAGGTCTGGAGGCCTCATTTTAAGAAGAATGTGGAGCTGTTGGAACGAGTACAGAGAAGGGCAACAAGATTAGTGAAGGGAACCAAGGGTTTCTCTCACGAAGAAAGGCTTAAGTTTTGCAAATTACAGTGTCTGGAGACTTAGGCACCTTGCGAGCAGTGGTGAGCTGTGAATATTTTAACAATGGGCTCGCAGTTTTTCCGACTTTCTACCCAGTAAATTTGATCGGTCATGGAAGTGACGTCGTCTGCGGCTTCCACCAAAGGCACTTCCCATGCGAGGCGCCTCTGTAGCCAGGTGGGCAGGAGCAGCAGTATGTAGCACACGCTTCTTGATTAGACCGGGGTTCGAGCCCATGCCCACCAAATACGAAGGATGTGGAAAGGTCAGGAAATGACCACCGCATATCCCCGGAGCAATATGGCCTTAGTTGCTAATTCTCCTAAAAACCAAATAATAATAACTTCCCACGCTCACACTACTAGTAGTGTGATTAGAGCGCATGACGCATTTTTAGTGACCAGTATGGTATCTCGAGTCGGGCACATCTGTCCACCCCCATTTAGGGGGTGGACAGATGTGGCTTATTACCCCCTTAACCATGCATATAAGTGAATGTGTAAAACGTTCCTAGGTCTATCTAAAAAAAAAAAACTTAAAAAAAACCTGGTCATCATTCCTCTCCTTATGATGATAACTGGATGTTACAGTGTCTGGAGTTCTAAATTTTTAGAATTTTTGAATAGTATGACATCACAATCATGCTTCCTGAAGTTACCACTGCAGTGAGTATGATTGCAACAATACAAATATTTGTCAACAATTTCTTTTTTCGTCTCGCATTTTTGCTACATTTCATTGTTAGGTGCCCCTAATAGCTGTGTATGTCGCTTCAACTACAAGATCGGTACATCAATCAGTGCTATTTTACAGAGATATTTAGATACGTTCCCCCTCACAAGTATACATCTCTTACTTTAGTTATCATAAATTCATTGTATCTTGTCTTCCAGAAATTATGAAAATCTGCGAATGAGCAATAAAATATTTACAATAAAAAAACTCTTTTATTTCGTAATCGATATATACAAATCAAAATACCTAAAAGAAATGCGAAGGATATTTCGCATAAACCATCCACCGCACGTGCTCGGCACACACACGCAACTTTTTATTCATCTTTTTTTTTAACAACTAGGGAAATATAATGGATAGATTTTTTTCATGATAAAATTTTAATATTGCGAATAAAAAATAACATGAAATATTTCCCATATCACAAATAACAAAAACTATCACAAAACATTCCACAATATAAAAACAAATATTACATAAGAAACAAACTTTCTAGAAAAAATACACAAAAATCACAGATTACATGAAAAAAAAATTATTTCCCAAATATTCAAGAAACATTTATTCTAAAAATTGCCAATTTACTTCTTCATTAGTATTTGTTGTTGATCTTCTGCTTTGCTCAATAGCCGAGCAATGATTACAGAGGAATGATTTGACATAACGATCCAGATCAAATTGAAGCAATGGTTTTCTATTTAGATGTATGCTCATCATAATCTGCAACGTGTTTAATTGTCACAATATTATTCATTATGCTGAAAGCTCACTCAGCTTCAGCACAGCTAATTGCAATGGTTTCAAAGATATTTCTGGCTTTCTTAATTGAAAAGGGAATTTCACTCGATTTTAAAGATAAACTGTCTTTGACAAAATCTCTAAAATCATTAATTTTTATTTCATATTTTATCAGAAAACAAATTTCTTATTCGGTTTTCACCATCTTGCCACCGAGACGAAAGTTCTTTCACATTCCACAATTTCGGATAGCATATGTTTAAAATTTCTTTCAATGTTATCGTCATTTTCGTTATTTAATTTAAAATCACTCTGTTGCATTAATAACTTATCCTTTAAGGATAAAACAATGCATTTAATAACCTGCCACGAGGTAATTTTTTTGCTTTCAATTTTGATTCCTTCAAATTCTTTCCATTTCAACATGCTTTCAATTTTACCCTCATAATTTCCTTCAGAATCTTTCAAATTAGCAATAGCACTGATAGTTCGAATGTTTATAATTTATTTGAAATTTATATGCTTTTACCATTGTTATTCTATAAAGCTTCTGAAAGGTAAGAGAGCTCCTGCAGGATGTCGATCATTAGCGCTAATTTAAGAAATTCCAAATTTAAAAGTCTATTTAATAATCCGGAATATTTAACTTCTGATTTGAAATGTTTGCACAAAGCGGATAATTCCTCCAACCTGCAATTGCCGTCTGCAAGCTACAAGCTGCCCATCATGTTCCGAACACACGACCGATCTTTAGTTTCCATATCAAGTTCTTTAGCAATCATCCTTAATTCGCACTAGTTTTTTGGAGATTGAAAAGTGAAAAGCTCAACAAAGTTTCAAAATCTGCCAACATTTCATCTTCGTAAAGTTTATATATCTTAGTTGCCTCAATCCCCCCCCCCCCCCTACATTGCTACTGTTACTAGTTTGAATATTGTGCAAAATATTGGAATCACATGGATATTCTGCTACTGTGGCCTTGTAAGCATAGACAGGAGAAATTTACTGGAAGGTGTGTATCACTCACTTCTCTGTAAAACATATGCCTGTTTGTCGGAGTAAAGGGGAATCACAACACAGATTGACCAGAAGCTATTATCCATGTCGGGAATCTTCTTAATCCTCTGACTGGCTATGGAAAGCAAATTGACGAGTGCAGTGCAACTTCTCGGTAGGTGACTGCATAGGTTTTATGGACACTACTAACATTGTGAAACAGTAATCCCCAACAGTAATCCCATTCACGTTTTCTAATTACCTAAATAGCCTAAAGGCGAGAGGTGAAAACAATGCATACAAAGTTGTCTCTCCTAATCCATTCGTTACATGGAACTTTTCTTCGTTCAATGGAAACTATTTTAAACGTAATTACCAAGGGAATCAAAAAAATTCGCTATAAAGAAGTTCTTTAGACAGAGGTCGAACTGTAATTAAATCAAAAATGAAGCAATTTTAAAATATATAACTGATCGATTGCGCCATTAAAATGCTAGGATTGGAGCCTCGCTCACCCCACCGTAGTTTCGGCTCTGGATACTCAATAATTGCATTCAGGATTTCATTTGAAAAATAAATGATCATCTCAACAATGGGCTCTCAAATTTTCAAAAAAAATAACAATAGGCTCTCGCGAGCCCACTATAGCTCACCACTGCCTGCGAGGTGATCTGATTGAGGTGTATAAAGCCTTGAATGGTTTGAGCACGCTCAATGCTGATGGGATTCTTCCTCTTGTTCAGAATAATCGTCTGAGAGGGCATAAATTCAAATTGAGGAAGACAGTTGTAGGATAGATGTGTGGAAGTTTGCCTTTAGCCAGCAAGTGGTTGATTGCTGGAACAAATTCCATCTGTTGTTGTAGAAGTTGATAGCTTAAATAGATTCAAGGCAGAACTAGACAAACATTTGGAGCAGGTGGATGAGTGAAATGAGAAGGGGGTGTATGTGTGTTTGTGTTTTTTTTTTTTTTTTTTTTGGCTGATGCTATATAAGCTTGCTTTCTTGCATCATGTGCCCTTGCTAATGCTAACTTGGCTTGGATCTTAGCTGTTCTTGTTAGTTTTTTTCCCACAAATAATGCATAGTGAAACAGCAGTTTTCGTCTCCAGTCCATGTAAAACCCATAGCCAAGTAGCTGTCATCGCAACAACAAATTTTTTAATATTAGTCACTTGCCCTTCCTGCTTTTCTCATACTTGACTCTGATAATTTTGATTCATTTTCACTTGCCTCTCCTTCAGTGGCATGTCTTTCTTTTGTATACTTTACATTTTTCAATCTTCAACAGCCATATGAAAATACTATTATGTGAGTTGGATTTTAGATACACAAAAATAACCATTGTTTCTGTAAAAACTCTTAATTACAGAACTGTGCAAAGACTAAAGAATTACAAAATAGTGAACAACCATAACGTGGGATAAACACTGCTCATGAAATCACTCCAGAAAATAAATCACTCTGAGTGTCACTATCCCTGAGATCTGTAGAACTGCACCGTCTACTCAAGACTGACTCAGTTGTCCAATCTGTAGAACTGTTAAAAAGTGTAAATGAAGTGAACACTCTGGTAGCAGAGAGAGAGATTGAAAAAAGACTAGAAACATGGACAATTCTGAGTAGTGGTTGGCAAGCAAAAGGTATTCTTGGAACTTGACCTGCAGATAAGGATACTGCTTCTAGGGAGAGTGTTTGCGTGCTGCTCTTTTTCCCTTGGCAGCACAGGGCCTGGTTTTCTGTTGCTATCAGTTAGGTGGCTCTGTTACAATATGAAATGAACACAGAAATAATGTAACTAAATATAACCTAAAATACAAACTGACCAAAACACAACAAAGGAGCGGTTGATAGCACATAGAAACACTCCAGCATTGCTAATTTCTGGACAAAAATTCCTGTGATATTTGAAATTTTTTTTGTTTTTTTATTTATTCTACAATTTCTTGAAGAACTTTGGGAGAGAAATGCTGATGTAGCTTTTAGAAGTGACTTTATTATTATTAGAAGTAGGATGCAATAAAGCATCAACCAAAAAATAAAAATAAAAAATCCTCCTACATCACCTGTCCATCCCCCTCCAATAATTTGTGCAAGGAAGAATTAGAATTTAGAAGTTCTAAATTCTAGTTCTTCCTTGAATTTATTCAAACTACCCACAATCAACCACCCGCTGGCTGAAGGCAAACCTCTGCACATCTATCCTGTAACCATCCTTCCTCAATTTGAATTTATGACCCTCCTTGTGTGTAATCTGAGAAAGAGGCAGAATGACATCAGCATTGAGCTTGCTTAATCCATTCAAAGCCTTAAATAACACCTCAATCAAATCACCTCACAGGTGTGTAGTCTCCAGACACTACAGTTGGTAGAACTGAAGCCTTTCTTGGTAAGACCACCCTTTCATTCCTTCACCAATCTCATTGCCCTTCTCTGCACCTCTTCCAGTAGATCTACATCCTTCTTAAAATGAGGTCTCAAGACCTGTATGCAGTTCTTAAGGTGCTGCCTGACCATTGTCTTGAACAATGGAATAATCATCTGCTTATCCCTGCTAGCAGAGTTCCTGTATATTATCGACAAAATCCCATGAGCTGTCCTGGCAGCTTGTCTGCATTGCAGAGAACTTCATATCTGACTGCATCATAATCCCCCCCAAGTCTTTTTCATTTTCCACTACCCTGAGTGTAGTGCCACATTATTAGTATGTTAATGTGGGATTACTGCTATCCATATGTAGTACCTTGCATTTGTCAATGTTAAACTTCAGCTGTCATTTCTCAGCCCATCTACCTAATTTTTTTAGATTTTTTTGTAGTAACTTACCTTGATTACTGTTATTAACTATCCTGCCAACCTTTGCATCATTAAACTTAGACATTAAGCCTAATATACCTTCATTAATATCATTAATAAATATAGAAAACAACAGTGGGCCCAGCATTGAACCCTGGGGGACTCCACTAATAACATCAGTCTATGAAGGAATAGCAGTATCCATTAATAACCATTCTCCATCTTCTCCCACTCAACCATCCCTTTATCCAGAGCAGTAACTTGCCCTTAATGCCACACTGCTCCAATTCATACAGCAAAACATTGTTGAGTAAAAATTGATTCATTTGCAAATTGCTTCATTCTATCTATTGTCAACCAGAAACTTTTGTATAATAATTTTTAAAAAAATTTATTTTTTACATTTATTGTTTTTTATTGAAAGCTAAACTTCAAATTTTTTGAAAGTGTTTGAACATTTATTGTTAGTTTGTTATTATTTAAAAAAAAAAAAAAAAAAAGACATGATGCCTAGTGTGCTGTATGAGTATTTGTAACATACTTATGGCATATTATTTAAGGGTTAATGTGCATTAATTAGTAATGTAATATTTACAGCTTTCTTCTGCACTACATTCTAGAAGAGAAAACTCATCCTGAAAAGACAGTGGTGTTTTATTCCAGAAAACAAGGACAGAAATACCTAGAATATGTAAGTATAAACTTCATAATATTAATTTACCATTATATTCATTAAATGAAATGAAAATCTAAGAATAAAAAATGAATTTCTCCATATAATTTGGTGGTTACTGAAAAAAAAAAAAAAAAAAAAAAAATGTCTAATATACTCCTTTAAGAATCCCCAGAGAAGTAAAATATCTGATTTTATAAAAACTAATTTACATGCAGATCAGTATCAGTTTTTTAGGTACATTAATATAATATGCTTCAACTTCCTTGTCTCCACCATGTCCATTCACACGTAATAACAACTGTCACTAGATGGCGTTTCCTCCACTGAAGAGTTAAGTTATTTCTGCACTACATTTTAGATTAGTCAAGGTATCCAAACTTTTATTTCTTATTATTTCTTTTTTCTATTATTATTATTTACTATTGTTGTCATTACTTTTTTTCATACATACATATTGCATAGGCTTTCCATATATTGTTGCTGAAGCACTGGATATTATGTTTGTTGCTGTGTGCTTATTAGGGGAATGAATGTGCAGTGTGGCAGATGCATAGAAATTATATGTTCTTGGTTTGCACATAAAATTCATTGCTTTTTTGCTTGTTTTTTATATTAAATATATAAATCATGAATTAATATTATTTGTTAATATTAGTATTTGTAACGAAAAATGATGCAAGAAAGCAAGCTTATACAGCATCAGTGAAAAAAAAAAAAAACCTTTCCACATCACCTATCCATACTCTCTAATAATTTGTATAATTTTCTTTTAAATTTATTCATACTACGCACTTCCACACCACCAGATAAATTCTTTCCAACAATTAACTTTTACCCCCTGGCTGAAAGCAAATTTTTGCACATCTGTCCTTCCTTTAGTTTAAATTTATGTCTCCTTGTATGTGAGGTGGCTGAATTAGAGTAAGAATATTATGAACATTTAGCTTATTCAGTTCATTCAAAGCCATAACAGGTGCCTAGTTTCCAGATGCTGCAATTTGGATAACTGAAATCTTTCTTGGTAAAGTACCTTTTTATTCCCTCTCACTGAACTTGTTGCTCTTCTCTGTACTCATTCCAACAGATCTACATCCTTCCTAAAATGAGGTGTAAAGAGATGTAAAAACCTAACAGACAAGTCAGAGAGAGAGAGAGAAAAAGTACGAATAAGCAGAAAGGGATGCTAAGAGAATAGTCAAAGAAGAGAAGAAATGGCTGGAGAGATGTTTCGGCAGCTACAAGATGTTAATAATGGGTAAAAAAATGTATGGATTGGTGAAAATTAGGAGAAGGGTTAGGGAGGAATCTGTGTTATTAATGAGAAGTATAATTGCAGATGGGGAAGAAATAAGGAAGAGGTGGAAAGACTACTTTAGGAGGCTATTGAACATGACAGAAAAAGAAGATATAATGGAAGAAGTAGGAGGAAGAGAGGAGAAAGGGGAGAGAGATATATCAAGAAGAGAAGTGGAGACTGTAATGGAAAAGATGAAGGGAGATAAATTGCCAGGGTGCAATGAAGTGATTATAGAAATGGTAAGATGTGTTGGGCAAGCAGGGCTGTAATGTACACACAGAGTAATGAAAGTAGTATGGATGAAGAAAAGGATATTGGAGCATTGGAAAAGGGGATTGATTGTGTCTACATATAAAAAAGTTTGTTAATATACATAGTGTGTTACATTTCAGGCACATTCATTTTTTTCTCTCAAATTAAATGGTGTTTTTTTTTTTTTTTTTTTTTTTTTCTGAGATTAATGGAAATGAAAAATAAATATAGTTATCTCCTTTGTAAAGTTATAACGTTATAGAATACTTAATAAAACCCTATAGTTTACATTCTCAGAATGTGACTATTTAGTTTAGTTACTAAATCAATTACAACTGTGTAATATTTATTACTCTCCTTTTGTATTACTTTTTTTTTTTTTAAGTCTCTTCTCTCTTTGTATATATGTATCTTTTTCACAAGCAACGTCACATTCAAAAACCTTGCATAACAGTACACGTGAAGCATGCACAGACTGTCTAAAGCTAAATACTGCATTAAAACTGCATTTAATCTATGAATTTCTTTTTTCTATACAAGGAAGGAAAGGAAAGAGGAGATTAACATTTTTATTGAGAGAAACAAGATGGAAGAAGTGGACAGTTTAAGATGCTTAGAAAGTATAATAAAAAAAGGTGTAATTGATATGGAAATAAGTAGAAGAGCAGATCAAGGAAAAAGTTTTAATAATTGTGTAAAAGATTTAGTTTGGAGAAAGGAGATGCAAAATGGTATTCTATAGATTGTATCATTTACCAGTAATAACCCCTGTACATGGTTCCGACCCTATGGGTGAGAACCATGGGTAATGTGGGAGAAGGACATCAGCAGAATGCAAGCAATGGAAATTAAGTTTCTGAGAGGGTTTGTGAAAGACTAGGAAAGGTAGAATAAGAAATGTGGCCATTAGAGAGAAAGTGGGAGAAGAATGATTACAAGAAAAGATTGAGATCATTTGGGCATGTAAAGAGAATGGAGGATGACAGACATCCAGAGAGGATGCTAGAAATGGAAATGGAGAGTAAAAGATCAAGAGGAATGCTAAGAAGAAGATGAGAGGTGAGTGATGTGGAGGAAAGTATCGGCTGATAGGTGCTGGAGAGGGAGAGAGAAGAATAGTAGGAGGGATAATGATAAATGGAGAAAACTGGTTTCCTTATCAACCGAGCAAGAAGCTGGAATGAAAATAGATAAGTAAGTATAAGATTAATATGTAATGGCCACGTATTCATTGTTTTGTTATATGAACCCCCTGTACCCAGCCCTATGTCAGGGTTCAGTTGGTTATCAAAATACTATATCTTTTTTTTTTTTTTTTACTGAGGCCATAAGATTTCTTGGGGGACCCTAGCCAACAAAATTTATTGTATTTTTTCTTTGTGTGGCATTTATTATATATCATCAAGTTCGGCATCACCACTGACAAGTTGGTGGAATCTTCTGTTAGTGGCTCTTTATTTTCAAAGTTTTGCACGTAGAGGAACAAGTTAATCTTGTATTCTTCCTATCTTGTAAACTCCTCTGACTGTATGGTCGGCCCGGAGTATAAACAGAAAATTTATTTTATTTTTTAATCTCAGAAGCATGTCTTTCCATCACTGCTATCCAAAATATATTTTCAAAATCAATGCAGTGTATTATTAAAATAAATACAGGTGAAATCAGTTATTACAGAATAAAGAATTACTTATTTTCTATATTTTGCTATGATAAATGATTGTAGAAGGTTTTCATTTTAACCCGTAATGGGGTGCCCTTTTTAACTTTTATTGTTTTTTACTTTTATTTTTTACTTTTATTATTGGCAACACTGGCTGAAACCTTCCTCACTGTTGTTACTTCAAGTAGCTATTTATTATTTAGCTGTCAATTGCATGAGCTGTTTATTATCTGTGTTCTTTGCTTTTGTAAATTGTATAGTTTTTATAATGTTTGTCTTTAAGACTGTCACATGCCCTGAAATGTGAGTTTTATTTTTGTGCTGTTGGTCTTTTAGACCAACAGCACAATATGTCATCCATATTAAAAGGTACACCTTTTAATATGGATGACAATTTAGATTTACAAAATCCTTGTAATATATAGAATGCTGCTAGAAACAGAAACAAGTGATGATGAACTGGAAATAAAAGGATATGAATCAGGGAAAGATGATTTTTTTACAAGACTCAGAACACAACACCGATACAGAATATGAAGGAAACAGTCCTGATGAAGAAGGATTCGTTGAGGGTGAGCCCAACAATATTATCCTTAGAAAAGATCTTGAGACGATTTGGACAACACCACTGCACAATCAAGTGAGAACTAGACAACATAACATAGTCACTCATGTTCACCAGAACCTTAAATTGTGAAGTGAGAGAGACTAGTTCTGTTGTTGATGTCTGGAAGTTATACATTTCTGATGCTATGCTGAATAAAATTGTTGCATATACTAATATTTATATTGAAAGTATAAGAGCCATCTATTCTAGAGAATATGATGTTAAGAACATAAAACATGTGGAATTGGATTCTGTTATTGGCTTACTGTATTTGGCAGGCATGTACCATGGGGCTGATATAAATTTAGATCTTTGGGCAATGGATGAAATGAGCACTGAATATTTCCACTCAGCTATATTTTAAATGATTTAAATTTATTTTAAGATGTTTGAGATTTGATGATAAAGGAAAGAGAGAAGAGGAAAAAGAGATTTGATAAACTCGCTCCAATTTGACAATTATTTATGGCAATTTGACAATTATTTATGGACTTCATTGAAGGATGCAAAAAGTACATAAGGCTCAATTCATGCCACCATCAACAAAATGTTGGAAGGTGTCCATTTCATCAGTATATAAAATCTAAGTCTGCACAATATGGAATAAAAATATTTGCTTTATCTTGAGACATCTAAACAAATTTAAAGCTCAACTGGACAGGTATTTCGAACGAACGGAGGGGTGAAATGGGAGTGGTGTGTGTTTTTTTTTTGGCTGATGCTGAATAAGCTTGCTTTCTTGCATCATATGCCTCTACTAATGCTAATGCTAATACATTTGACATTTTATGCCAAAAATTTAGACGTTTACATTGGAATGCAACTGCCTGGTCCTTTTGCACAGAGCAATGCAATGAAATGACTTGTCCAGCCAATATTTAATACTGGTAGGAATATTACCATTGATAATTGGTTTATCTCTATCCCACTAGAAGAAAAATTTTGAGATGAAGACAACCTGGCTCTTAGGAACAATAAGGAAAAACAAGCATGAGCAACCACCTAACCTGGTGAATATCAAGGGCAGAACCATTCATTCCAGTAAATTTAATTTCAATGATTATATTACTGCTGTACCCTGTGCACCAAAAAAAAACAAAAAAAACCAGCAATGTGATAAAGATTTGATTACTCTGTACAGCAAAAACCAAAGGAGAAGTTGATGTTAACAAAATGAAAGGGACATATTCAGTGGCCATTGACAATATTTTTTTTCTATGATGAACATAGCTGGCATAGATGCATACATAGTCCACCAAATAAAAGAGTACAAGAAGACCTCCACATTGCATCTTTCTAAAAGTACTTCCCCTGAGTTAGATAAAGGGGCATATGCAGGATCGTTCATGAAACGTCACATTGCCAACAGGGGTAAAAATTTCCATTCAAATGTTGCTGGGTGAGCCATGTCCATTGGTCACCCAGCAACTTTTGTCACCCTGCATACTGACATCGAAGGCAGATGCACATATCGTACAACAAAAAAAACTGAAAAAATAGAAAAAAAAAATGTAGTGTGCATATATGTAAAGAACACAGTGCCGTATTTTGTTCTGATTGTGAGGAACATTCAGCCATAGATTAAAGTACTTTTAATATTTTGTGTTTACAGGAATAGTTTTGAGCAACTTTTTTTTTTGTGATGTGTAATATCTTTTTTATGTTACATTCATTTTTGTACTACTTTAAATGTTTATTAGATCAGTTATACAAGAATTTTGATCAAAAGTATCCAAGGTGGGGGAAAAAGACCAATGCACAACCACTTGTGCCACGATCTAAGGTGCACCCCACAAAGGTTAACCCTTTTGCAAGTCAGTTTCCGAATAGTATGCAGGCACACATGAGAATTTTTTTGAAGAATTTGGAAGTTTTATAAAAATTGAAAAACTATTGTGTATATAAATGTTTGTAAATATGAATATTTTTCTTATTCTGACTTTAAGGTTGAATATGATAGTCAGATGTTGTCAAATATAAATTTTTTTAAAAGAAAAAGAAAAAAAACTGTAAAAAATAGAAAACAAGTCATTATATTTTATTTATTTTTTATTATTTTTCGATTCTGTAATATATATTTACGTATGTATTATGTAATTCAGTTTCGATTTTCATCAACTTCTGGACCTCTCTTCCAATTTCTTTAATTTCAGCTTGTATAAGCCCATATCATTTTGAACTCTTTTGAAAAGTTGCATCCATCTGTGCTGATTTTCAGAACTGTTTTAAATATAAAAATAGCTGCTATTACTCCAAATACAGCTGATAGATTGGCACCATATCCCCTGTGGAGTTTCAGGACAGTTTGTACGTATACAGATGTAATTTGGTGATACTGCATTGCAACATCCTTGAAAACAAGATGTTTCAATTAAAAGGCACTGGGATCTGTCTTGCTTATTTGTAGGTTTAGGGTATTTGCCATCTGGACTTTTTTTGTCATATTTGGGTTGTAATTTTTAAATTTGGGTTAATATTGGACTAAGTATTACCTTTTAGATTTTGCATTTTCTAAATTAAAATTTTGCATGACTGACTGCTTTTTTCTTAATGGGAAATTTGTTCCCCATTAAAAAAGTTAGTCTAAAAACATCATTGGCGTACTTCTGAAACAAACATAAGCTGCTTCATTTGAAGAATGAAAAAAATAATAATGATAAGAACACAATGGTCAGCATCAGAGATACAACACAAACTGCACCAAAAGCATGTGTAATGAAGAGTGGGCATCACATACAACCATTTGTGTTTGTTTTGTTTTTTTCTCCAAATAAAATTGAATACACATTCATTTCAGAAGTACAGTGAATGACATCTTTGGACTAAACAGGAAAACAGGAAACAAATTTCCCATTGAGAGAAAAGCAATTGACTTAGTCTAAAAACAACATCAGTGTACTTCTGAAATGAGCATAAACCATTTTATTTGGGAGGCAAAATAATAATGATAATAGCAGCAGAAATGCTACATGTACTACCAAATGTATGTGTAATGAAGAGTGAATATCACGTACAACTGTTGTTTTTTTTTTTTTTTTTTTTTCCTTCGAAGAAAAAACAAAACACATCATTAAACGTGGTCACTGTACTTCTGAAGTGAACGTATTCATTTCAGAAGTACAGTGACCATGATTATAACCCCTGTACTACCTGTGATGTGATGACATGCTGTAGTGTAAACAAATGTATCTCTTCATACCAAATTGTTAGACAATTTCAGTTTTGCCACTGCATATGCCAGCCCATTTATCTATATATGTGACTACTTAAATTCCCTATCACTTTCAAAATTACTCAAGTAAAATCAAAAGCCACTAATCTTGAACAGGCAATTAACTTCATTGTTAATAAAAAAATTTGCAGCATTGCTAAAATGATGCCTGATGTCATTGATGCTATTGGCCACAAAGTGTCATAATGTGTAAGAATTATTATTTTTTTTTTTACGAATTTCCTTATAATAATTATTTTTAAATTTTTAATAAAAAAATAGTAAATATCATTTAAAACTATTAATTTTTTCATGGCGGTGTGAATTTTTATTACACAAAGTTAATATTTTTGTAACAATGATATTTACTAAAATTGAACACTTTTACCTATAGATACATAATAAATTGGGTATGAAAAATGATTTTATTATGTTGAATATTTTGTTATCTGGCATTCCTTATACTAATGTTTTATTGTATATATACAATTGCACTTATGAAAGGATTAAGTAGACCATAATTTTCATACAGTGGAGTGTCAGAAATCCGAACGCCAATAATTCAAACAAGCCAGCATTTATTTTATTTTATTTCTTTATGCCGGTACCATAAAATAATTACAGTAAGCACCGGTTATTATGGTGATCACGTTTACAAATCGAATTTTGATTCTATTAAATGGCAATTCTAATAAGCAAAAATCGGAAGGATATTATCCATGGGCTATGAAAATGAAGATATAAAGCACAAATTTTTGCTTTTTTTTTTTTCTTTTACCAATTACAAAATTAAATAATATATGAAAATTGGAAAAATACTATTCACAGGTTAGCAAAATAAAAATAAAAATAAAAATTAACACTTACATACATAGCCTAATTAATATACATTACAGTACTAACTAAACGCCGACCGGGCTAGCCAGGTGGGTAAAGTGCCTGCCTGGCAACTCGAATGTCACGGGTTCGAATCCCGCTTTGGGCTTGGATCAGAGTAAAATGCAAAAACTTTGAGAAGTGCAGAATGGCCACAGAAGCCGATGCGCCAACAACTAACAAAAAAAAAAAAAACTAACTAAACATAACACTTTGTAATCTGATATTTCTTTTCACTGACTTTTTTGGTGGGGAGGTTGTAAAATCTAAAACAGTAAAAAAAAAAAGATAAGCATCAATCAATAACAAAACACAGCATGCAAAAATTGCAGCTATCATGATACGTGTAAGTGAGATACGGAATAAAAAGATTTTGAACAGAGTTTTTACAGAATTTTATTTTACGGTACTGTAGTTTTCTTTGTCTTTTAAAAGGAAGCAGAAATTTTTACCAATAGAATCGAAGATTCAGATTTTAAACAGACTTTCAAAGGGAGAAAGTGGATCTTCATTAGCAAAATTTTATGAGGTTGGAAAGTCAACCATAACAGACATTAAAAACAACATGGAAAAATTTTTTTTAAAGTTCACATTGAAACTGTATTCAGATGGTGCAAAAAAAAAAAAAAAAAAAAAAAAAAAAAAAAAAAGAAAGAAAGAAAGAAAATCAATGGAAACGGCTAATGACCCATCCCTTGAAGATGTTTATTTGTGGTTCACACAGAGAAGAAGTTTAGGAGAACCTGTATCTGGATCTTTGTTGTGTGAAAAGGCACTGGATTTTAACAAAAAATTAGGCAGTCCCTCAGATTTTAAAGCCAGTGTTTTTATTTACTAAATTTACTAAACGATTTGTTCGAAAATCTGAACAAATCAGAAATCCGAACTACCCCTGGTCCCAAGTAGTTTGGATTATCAGTGCTCTACTGTAATATACTTTTAAATATACTTATGTTATTATCAAATCCAGATTTGCCTTCTAAATGTTTTAAAAAGCGATTTTGTTTGTGGTAATAGGATTTAAAATAGTTTTTTTTAACCTTGCATCTAAAATAAAAAACAATTTACCACAATTTCAGAAGAAACCTGTAATTTTATTGAAAGCTATTCCAGTACTAAATAAAATCCTTGCTTTATGTGATGGAAATCTGTTATTTCTCAATATGATGGACTTGGAGGTAAGTATTAGGAATAATTAATTTTGTGTACTTAAACATTAACATTTTGTGACTTTTCCCATTGGGTAAGGGATAAAATATAATTTTATCCCTTACCCAACAGGAAAATCAGCCGTTGATTGAATTTGTGTTTTAAGTCACATCTGTTGCACTATCTCATTCATTTAAATATATTATTTATCAATTTTTACAGTTGACTTCTTATGCATGTTCTAATAAGTTAATAATCGATAAAATAATTTTTTTTCGTTTAAGTTTAATTTATGTCATTTAATTCAAGAATGAATGTGCTTTTATGAATTTTATTTCTATGTTCCCTGTCTGAGTAATGGGATGGCATGCCATGCAAATTTCACACATTCCTAATTAGAAAAAAAAAAAAAAATTATAATAATAGAAGTAATTCTATATATGTCTTAAAGGAAAGATACTCAGACAAAATTTTTATCAGCTACTGTAGTAATGTTTAGTATAATTCCATCTAAACAGACTTTTATAGACCTTTTCACAGTAGGTTAGGTGGCTATACAAATGAGGGTTGCATGAAATAAATATAATGGACGGCAGTAATATTAATGTTTTTGTAATATTAATTTTTATTAGTATGTTTGCAGAAGTGGGGTAGGTTAAGAACCTGGCATGTCTTGGGCCATCTGGACCCTGTAAAAGGCACTTCCATAAGAATTTTAAATTGTATATTTTTGGGACTCCAATTTTGAGCAGTATACCCAAAATAAGACCCCACTCCTCAAAATAGTGTATTATTCTAAAATATAGAGAAAGTAAATATCGAATATGTGTGATAAAGTTACTATACTGCTGTCACCTCCTAATAGGAAACGTGAATGACTTACAGAACAGTTAACAGTTTTCCAGTTCATACATTGATTGACACATCACAATAATAATCCAGCTTTGAACTTGCATGCATTTTTGCTGGATAATTATTGCTTATCTTGCAGATTTAGTTGCTGGTGATAGTCTAAGCAATACAATTCTTTAAAATACATTTTAAGAAAAGAACACTTTATAGTTTGAATGTGCCTACCTAAACAAGTGAAAAAAAAAATTATTTTTTTCACTTGTTTAGGTAGGCACATTCAAATTTAGGTAGGCCTATTATTCTTACTATAAACAACTATGATGCAGTTTTGCTCTTCTGCTGTAAGTAAAGGAATTAAGATATTTAAAAATTTAAACCTTTAATAGTGAAACAAAAGAAGAATTAGTAAAACCAAAGGACAAATTTCATGATATAATGAAATTATCAAAAACTAAAGTTATTCAGATATATTAAAGTAGGGAGTTTGGTGTTTTTATGTGTATGTGTGTGTGTATAATATATATGTGTGTGTATGTATGTGTGTAGTTTAAACCTTATTCTACTTTATATGACTATATATATATATATGAAAGCCCAAAATGTGAAAGGTATTACGTGTTGTGCTTAGTAGATGCACAGCATGTAATACCTTTATTGACATTGCACTTGAATTTCTGTAGTGAGTTTTCAGTCAGACAATTAATGGTTTGGAAGAGAGTGGTGGAATTGCAGATGCTGCTTCAGAAGTATCTATAGAAAAAGTATACAGCAGAAATTGAACATTTATGAGACAGAGTGAAGAGATTTTGTAAGAGACAGGTCATTAATTTACCTTCTTTTGAATATAGTCTAGAAGCTTGAGAAAGGTTTCGGGGGGGGGGCACCACTCCAAATTTCAGAACAATATTCTATGCTGGGGCAGATTTGAAATTTGTACAGACTGAGTAATTGTTTGAAGGAAAAGTTTACACCAAGAAGGGGGAGGGGAATGGTTTTTCAAATGCAGAAGAAGAAGAAACGATATTTGTGATGTGCTTATGCCAAAAGAGATTCAACATTAGGATAATTCCTAATAGAGATATGCGATCATATCTAGAAATCAGAGTGTTGTTGAAACTGAGCTTAGGAGTAGTAGACTGTTTTTTGTACAGTAGTATTTTGCACAGAAGATTTGCACAATAGTATTTGCATTTTCATTCCAACAATTGATTTAAACTTACTATAAGGAAATAAAATTTTGCTAAATTTAATAACTTTATTGAAATTTACATTATTTAAATAATTCAATGAGCTTAAAGTAAATATGTTTAAGATTCCATCCAAATTCTCTGTGTTTAAAAATACTTATATATCTTATTTGCCAGCTTATACTATTACTCTATTCTTTTAAAATTAGACAGCTGGATTTACATATACTCTATTTATAGCCCTTCTTAAACTATTTATAGCCCTTCTTAAACTTCTTTCAAAAATTGAAAGAAGACAAAAATTGTCTTCTTTCAATTTTTGAAGAATTTGCCTTTATTGTTGGAAATGCTTAATTTGTCACATGAACAAATTTTTACTTATGCACATTACATTGCAAAATCATTGATTTTAGTTATGGGATGAATATGGTAACGCCGACCAGGCTAGCCAGGTGGGTAAAGTGCCTGCCTGGCAACCCAAAGGTTGCGGGTTTGAATCCCACCTCGGGCTTGGATCAGAGTAAAAATGCAAAACCTTTGGGAGGTGCATTATGGCCATAGAAGCCGATATGCCAACAACAAAAAAAAAAGAATATTGTAAAACTTTTTTTTTTTTGGGAGATTTAAAAGTGTGGCTGGTTTTATCAAGTTTCCACTACTCGTTTCTTATTTCATACATGCTTTGTCTAGGCCAGGAGGTCCTTAAACTTTTTGGAGGGCTGTATAGGCATATTCAGACTAGTAGGTGGGCCGGATTCAAAACGTTGTCTCACATTTTATAATATTTATGTTATTAAATAGTCAGCTGCACATACATATATTATACTTAACCATTAACACTATGAATAAATTTAAATAAACTTTTCAATAATAATTATTATTTTTATTGCTACTGTTCCAACACACAATCATTCAGGTTTTTCTTAATGGCCGAAAAATAAATACATGCAAGATGTAGTAGTAGTGGTGGCATGTGATGTAAGAAAGAAAGTGTATGAGCTTATGCAGCATCAGCCAAAAAAAAAAAATCACACCATTCCCTCAAAATGCCTGTCCAGTTCCTCCTTCAATTTATTTAACCTGTCAACTTCCACAACGACAGATGGAAGTTTGTTCCAGCAATTAACCACCCGCTGGCTAAAGGCAAATTTCCGCACATCTATTCTACATCTGTCTTTTCTTAATTTGAATTTATGCCCCCTTAGGTTCGTAATCTGAACAAGTGGAAGAATCCCATCAGAATTCAGCGTGCTCAATCCATTCAAGGCCTTATATACCTCAATCAGATCACTGCGCAGGTGCCTAGTCTCCATCCACTGCAATTTGCAGAACTTAGGCCTCTCTTGGTAAGAGGATCCCTTCATTCCCCTCACCAATCTTGTTGCCTTTCTCTGTACACGCTCAAGCAAATCTACATCCTTCCTAAAATGAGGCCTCCAGACCTGTACGCAGTACTCAAGGCGTGGCCTGACCATTGCCTTATACAGAGGGACAATCACCTCCTTTTCCCTGCTAGCAAAATTCCTATATATCATTGACAAAACCCCAATACCTGCCCTGGCAGCCTGTGTGCATTGCCCAGAAAACTTCATATCTGACTGCACAATTACTCCCAGGTCTTTTTCATTTTCTACCACCTTAAGTGTAGTACCACACAGTTGGTACGTTTCTCTGGGGTTACTTCTACCCATATGCAGTACTTTGCATTTGTCAAGGTTAAACTTCAGTTGCCACTTCTTAGCCCATCTGCCCAAATTATCTAGATCCTGTTGCAGTAGCACACTGCCATTACTGTCATTAACAACCCTGCCAACCTTTGTATCATCTGCAAACTTCGACATTAAGCCTGATATACCTTCATCAATATCATTGATAAATATACAAAACAACAGTGGCCCTAACACCGAACCCTGTGGGACTCCACTAATAACATTAGTCCACGAAGAGCAGCACCCATTGATTACCATCCTCTGTCTTCTCCCACTTAACCATCCTTTTATCCATTGTAGCAACTTACCCTTAATACCATTCTGCTCCAATTTGTACAATAGTCTTCCATGTGCAACAGTGTCAAAAGCTTTCCTGAAATCCAAATATATGATATCAAAATTATTTTTTGCATCCAGTTCCTTTGCAACCACATCATAATATCCTATCAGATTTGTCAGACAAGACTTTTCCTTAACAAACCCATGCTGTGTCTGAATTATTGCTGCAATCTTGTCTAGATGATCCTGCAATGCATCTTTAACCAGTGACTCCATTATTTTACCCGGAACAGAAGTTAAACTAACTGGTCTGTAATTACTCGTGTCACCCTTCGATCCCCCTTTGTGAATTGGGGATACATTTGCACATCTCCAGTCCGTGGGGACCTCCTCTGAATCCAAGGATGCTCTCATAATTATGGCTAAGGGTTTGCTTAGTTGCTTTGCCGCCTCCTTTAATATGACTGGATAGATCCCATTCACCCCAGGTGCTTTTCTTATGTTTAACTTCAACAATTTCTACTCCACTTTGCTTTCAGTTATTACAAAATCATTAAGTATCCTGCTACAATTTGATAACCTTCTGCCATTTTCAAACCTTAATAATTCCTCACGTATGAATGTAGATGCAAAATACTCATTCAGTTTGTT